>NC_136976.1:57519785-57642285 GCF_032717465.1 Coenobita brevimanus
TATTTGAAGCCCTTTCACGTGACTTTAGAAACGGACTCCCGTGGGAGTTGTTGTATGCTGATGATTTGGTGTTGATTGTAGAGAACGAAAGGGAGGCGGAGGAAAGGTTTAGGAAGTGAAGAGATGGTATAGGGCACAAGGGCTTAAGGGTAAATGCAGATAAAACAAAAGTGATGCTATCTAGGGTTGGTGGCGGTATTGTCAAAGACGAGGGAGAGTGGCCATGTGCAGTTTGCCACAAGGGCGTGGGAAGTAATTCCATCTTGTGCGGTGTTTGTGATAAATGTCCCAGTCAAACTCCTCATTCAACAACTGGTTATAATGCTCTTTCCACGCATCTTTAATATCCTCACTGTTCACAACTACCCTTCCTTCATCATTCTTCACACACTGCTCACCTATAATATCCCGATTATCCCTCTTCACCTGACCTGCCACCCTGAATATCATATTTTTCCTTTCTCCATGATTTAGGTTATCAAGTAAAAGTCTCTGTGACTCAGACTTTGCCCTGTATACCTCTCTTCTAGCCCTACGCTTAGCAGCCAAATATTCCTCTGTGCTACCACCCTTCTTCCATTCCCGGAAAAGCCTTCTTTTCTCCTTAACTGCAGCTTCTACACCCTCATCCCACCACCAAGTTACTTTATGTCTTGGTGGTCCTCTTGTCCAACTGTGTTACATCAGTAACTCTCAAGAGATTGTTCTTGAGGGCTCTGTACTGTTCATTAATGCCTCTGTCCACAGGTCCCTCTTCAGCCACCACTCTCCTCAACTCGTTATAGAAGGCATCCCTTACTGCTTGGTTTTTCAGCTTCCATATTTTCCTCCTAGGTATATAAGTCCTCTTTTTCATCACTCGTTCTTTAAGCACCATGTCACAAATCAGTAGTTTGTGCTGCTGCACACACTCCTCACTTCCTATAACTTTAACATCCATCACTAACCTCCTATTGGCCCTCCTAACCAGAAAATAATCTATCTGACTGCTATTTCCTCCAGCTCATATGTGATTAACCTACTGTCTCTTTTCCTAAAATATGTGTTGCACACAATCATGTTCGTTGCCTCCCCAAACTCGAGTATCCTTTCCCCTTCTGCATTCCTTATACCATACGCACATCCCCCATGCACTCCTTCATAACCTTGAGCTGCTTCATGTACATGATCATTTAAGTTCCCTCCCAAAACCACTATCTCATCATCCCACACACACACACACACACACACACACACACACACACATATATATATATATATATATATATATATATATATATTCTGTATATATATATACAGCACCCTCACGTCAAACACGCGTTTGTCCAGCACGATTCGCGTCCAGCACGGAGAGCAAAAAATTAGTACTATTTAATACGATTTAAGTACTGTAAAACGGGTGCGTAAGCATAACACTGACAGAGCTCCAAGAAGTGGGCGAAATCCGCAGAGTTCGCCTCTAGCACAATCACCCCTGGTCCAACACGGTCATTCTGAACATTCCTGTGACGCTGACAGCCAATCAAAACTTCCGATCAAGTAGAATCCCCCACGCGCTATCATGACGTGATTGTGATGTCGCCCAATGAAAAACACTTCTGCTCTCAAGTGATGTTTTGTTTAAATTTCTCCCACCACAGTGCCATTCAGTCGCATAATTCACATTGGACGGTGCTTTTTTCTAGCTGCATTTTCTGCCCTTGCTACTGCATTTTACCCTGCTCACGATGCCTAGGAAGCCTTCTGAGAACCCCAAGAAGTGGTGGCACCTCCCTCAGGCCACCAAGCTAGAATTCATGGAGAGGCAGAAGAAAGAGGAGAGGAATTTCAAAGGATTTATGACGGAGGTTGAGGAGGAGCAGCAGCCATTATCTGCTAGTGATGCCAGCAGCCATCCTCCAGGGACCCAGAAGGACTACCTACAGCCTCGGATATCACCTTCCATTACCAGCAAGCCCACCAATACTGTCCTAAAAGGTTAGTTATCATTCACAGTACAGTACCATTTATTATAATTACAGTAGTACCAATATATGTACAGGTATATGGTAGGTATTTAGGGTGACTTTTCCTAGGGTTGCTGACATAATTCATTTTTCCTCATAAGCTCTGTTGTTTGTCCAACACGTTTTTGGTCCAATACGGGACCCATGCATGACAATATTACCATGTTGGACATGAGGGTACTGTATATATATATATATATATATATATATATATGGAGCCTCTGTGGTACAATGGTAGTGTGCAGTTCGCATGCTTTATATATCTATATCTATATATATATATATATATATATATATATATATATATACATATATATATATACTCAATCCTCGTAAATCGTGGCAATTTGGGTCTGGAACACTGCTGTGATTTATGAATAATAACTCTTATGTGAAAAATTAATTTGGGTCTGGACTTGGCCAACCTGCCCCCACAGCACCCTACCTACGCCCATCTAGGCACCATCAACCACAAACATACAAATTTAGGAATATATAGTACATGTATTAAATAGAAATAAGCAATGTTAAGGGATCTCACCTTAATCCTATGATGAAGTTGCATAAGTGAATGGAGTAGGGTGGTGTTGGGGAGAACTTAGAACCTCTCAGCACTCACTCTTCCCAAACTCTTTTGCCAGCTTTGAAAACTTATCTCCCTTCTCAACACGACGAATGAGCTCCAAATGGTGACTGTATGACAACGGCATCAGCTTCTTGACGCCATACTGCTTAGAGCGCTTCATCGGAGGGTCGGGAGGGGCCATGGCAGGTAGGAGGCGGGGGGAAGTTGCACAAAAAAGGCAGGTAGTTCTCGTACTCCACGGTGACGGTCTGTAGTGTGCGGACTGGCAGGACAAGAACAACAACAACATGGCGGCATTAGTATGCACACTTGCCACCAGGGACACGTGGTGATTGGTTGTTGGGTTGTGATTTTCAGTTTGAATGCCACGGTTTATGGTTCTCTTCGGAAAAGGCCCACTTCGGTGCCTAGGTCCACAATTTTTGTGACTTAACAGTGATTTAAGGTTGGCGGCAGTCTGACGGCCACTTAGCCGTGATTTACGAATCCGTGATTTATGAACACACGATTTACGAGGATTAAGTGTATAAAGACAGGCCGTAGGTACAACAGTTTGGCATGACCGAGCAATATACAGGCATACCTTGGTTTAACCCCTTAACCGCGGGGCGTCATTTTCGTGACACTTGGGAGCAAGGGATCATACCGCAGGGCGTCACTTTTGTGATTCTGTGTTATTTTGAATTCCCCCGGGCTTTCAAGTGGTAGCTTGTATCATCCATCAGTACTGCCAAGGTCCAACAATAGTCAGCACTCCTAATCTCATCTGTACTCCCATCCATTGTTGACAATTTAGCCATTTCTCCCCGTTCTTGACTCCCCTCCCAACCTTCCCTCCATTATCCTCTCCTCTCGCCTGCCCGGCAGTGCTATGCTAATTAAATCTTCCCCGGAATTTTCCACTGATTTCATCCATTGAAATAAGCTCTATGCCCTATTCTTATACCAAATAATATATACCAAAAAGAAATAAGGTAAGTGAGAGTGCCATACACCTGGAATTGGCTAATTATCACCTGACAAAACCTCACGTGCACTCGTTCGCTAATTTTCACAGTTTATTTCTCCTTGAAATATGAAGTATAATCTATTCTCGTACTAAAAATATATATATAAGGAGGAAAGGGAGAAGCCTAAGTGATATTTACATTCACCTGGAACTACCTAATTTATAATGTATTGTCTAGATTTCCTGCCAATCATTTCACTGCTATATATTAGCAGCTGTCAAGAGGCTGATGTTGGCAGTAATGCATTTCCCTAGGTAGGCCATCCCAGCCCACCCCTATCAGTCCACTGTCATCTTCCAAGGTGAAGGTACGTCTGTTTGCTCTTGCTAACTTCAGCCACTTTTTAGCCCCATGCAAAGGGCCCTGTGACCTTTACCCCCTACTAAACCTCGTGTAGAAAGAGGTAAAGGGCTGACAATTGAAAAAGAGTGACTATGATCTTTCTGTTGAGCAAAACAGTGCAAGTGGAATTGTAAATAATGTGTAAACAGCAAGTAAAGCAAGGAATGTAAATATAAGTGAACAGTGGAAAATAGTTTTATAAGTTACTTCAAGTGACAGTGCATAACACAGTGTAAATAAAATAGATATATAAATAATGTAAATAAAATAGAGAACGTAAATAGAAATGTAAATGAGTAGTATTATAAGAATACGAGTATATATACTAGGAGTAATGAAAGTGAACGTTTCACTCTAGCATGTATGAATAATTTGAGTTATGAGAGAGAAGGTGAAAGTGACATTCACTCTCAATGCTAGTACAGTATACAGGACGAGAAAGTGAATGCTACGTATTTTACTGAATGAAATTGAATGCCTACAGTGACAATAAACTACTATTACTGAAGGAAACTTATGGATAAAGACTGTAGATATATATAAGTGTTATATAGTAATAGAAATATAAACTGTGAGGGTTTTTATGAATAATAAATGACAACACCAGCGGGGAACTAGCACAAGTGGGAAGGTCATACGCCCTCGTAATTTTCATTGCTTTCACAGTGTTTTTTTTTTTGGAATACGGATTCCAAACTATTTGAGAATCATAGAATAGTGTTTCTAGTGATAATATCAGGCCATGTGGAGAGGATGGAGGGTGAAAGACTGACGAAGAGAGTGTATGTGAGTGAGGTGGAGGGGGGAAGAGGGAGGGGGAGGCCGAGGATGAGATGGAGGGATGGGGTGGAGAGGTATATGAGAGAGGGGGGTGTGAGTTGGGAGCAGGGCAGTGAAATGGCGGGGGACAGGGCGACTTGGAGGCGATTTGTTTGTGGCCACCCCAAACGGGATTGAGGTGTCTGGCAATAGATAGATAGATAGATAGGTAATCATATAACGGGTTGTCGGGAAGTGTAAAGTGGAGACTTCGTTACCCAACTTCAGAGGTCTCCATAAGTCCTACGGTACTCGACGAAGGCTCAACAAACACCCCAGGAGAAAGCTGAAGGTATGTGCAATAAGCATATAAGATTTTAATATTCTAGGACTAATAACTGATTTTTGGCAAATATTTTTAGAGAGTCTGTCGGAGCATGAATATGCCCACGGGTGCCACAAGAAAAAGCAAATCAAGCCCGCAGTTAAAGGGTTAATGATGCAATTGGCTAAGTAAATACCCATCGCTACGCGGGGTATCACATCTCGGAGTAGATTTAACATGTAAAGTATAGGGATGCATTTTTGAGCCTTGAGTTTCCCCTCCGACCAAGTCCTAACCCACCCAAATGAGTCCAAAAAAAAAAAGTTTAGAGCCAAGCTAAATGGCCTAACGGCTATAAAAGAAGCTAACCTAAGCCTAAAACCAGTGCCCGTCTGGCTTGTACCCAGTCAAGGTCACTGGAGAATGTGATCAAGTCATATTCAAACTCTGTAGGGAAGAAGCAGCATCACTGTATACAATCCCACCATCAGGCATTCCCGAGACAATTAAATAAACATCTGTTATGCATAATAATAATGTATGAATCACGCAGAATCGTCCAAGGTGCGAACTGTTGTGATGGAGAATCATTAATGTTTTGACAGAGAATTCTCTTGACGAGGAATGCGATTGATGATGCGACTGGGATAGCCTTTTCAACGACCCCTCTTTATGCCGTTTTTGTTACAGTATTGTTTTGGCTGCTGAGCTCCTATATTTTCTTCTTCCTTATTTTCCAACATTTATTTAGAAATTCCTTTACATTTTCAAAGCGTTTTCCCTTGAACAGCCTAAATGTAAACACATTATTTATCGAGGATGATGTGATCGGAATACCCTGCTCAAAGGCACAACTTTATGTCATTTTAGGTATTGTTCTGGTTGCTGAGCTCCTATATTTTCTTCTCTCCTATTTTCTAACATTTACCTAGAAATTCCTTTGTATTTTCAAAGCTTTTTCCCTTGAACAACCCGAATGTAAACACATAATTTATCGATCGATGATGCGATCGGGATAGCCTTTTCAACGGCACCTCCTTATGTTGTTTTAGCTATTGTCCTGTTTGCTGAGCCTCTTTATTTTCTTCTCTCTTATCTTCCAACATGTATTTGGATATTCCTTTGTGTTTCAAAGCATCTTCCCTTGAACATCCCAAATGTAAACACATGATTTACTGATGTCGCAGTTTCCAGCAATGAACGAAATATTTACTCTCTATCTATCTATCTATCTATAGCCCGACGCCCTAATCCCGCAAAGGGTGGCCGCAGACAAAACGCCTCCAAGTCACTCTGTCACCCACCATTTGACTCCCCTCCCCCCAACTCACCCCCCCCTCCCTCATATCTCTCAACTCCATCCCTCCACCTCATCCTCGGTCTACCCCTCCCTCTCCCTCCCTCCACCTCACCTACATACACCCTCTTGGTCAGTCTTTCATTCTCCATTCTCTCCACATGTCCAAACCACCTCAGTGTATTTCTCCTAATCTTTTCAACCACATCCACATCTACCCCACAACGTTCCTTCACTTCGTCATTCGTCAACCTGTCCCTCCACGTCACTCCACATGCTCCTCTCAAATAACTCATTTCCACTGCTCTCACTCTTGACTTGTTCCCCTCTTGCAAGGTCCATCCCTCGCTTCCATACGTCAGGGTAGGGATCACAATACCATCATGCAGTGACTTCTTAACTTCCATACTCACCTCCCTATTTCTCATCACTGCTTTCAGTGTACCAACAACCTTTCTTCCCTGCTGTACCCTTTCACGTACTTCATCCCCCAAAGTTCCATCCTTACTCATCACACTACCCAAGTACTTGAATGCACTCACATTCTCCATATCCTCACCATCCAACATCACTGCACACTCTGTGACTTCATTCCTCTCAAACACCATAACTTTACTTTTGTTTACATTAACTTTCAGCTTCCTCCTCCTACACACTGTCCCAAATTCATTCACCAGACCTTGCAACTCCCATTCATCTTCACTCAACAATACTGTATCATCAGCAAACAGCAACACCGGAAGCTTCCAAATCTCACCCTCATTCATTAGGGCCACCCCCACATCCACTGCCCTACCTTGCACCTCCTTTACAACCCCATCCATACATATATTAAACAGCCATGGAGACATCACACACCCCTGTTTCAATCCCACACTGAGATCAAAGAACTCACTCAGCTCACCATCCACTCGCACCGTAGCCCTAGCTCCCTCGTACATACTCTTCACAGCACTCAACAATTTCCCCTCCACTCCATATATTCTTAATACCTTCCACATACCTTGCCTATCTATTCTGTCATAAGCTTTCTCCAAGTCCATGAAGGCAGCATACACTTTCCTTCCCTTCTCTAGATACTTCTCCACTAAACATCTTAGAACAAATATCTGATCTACACACCCTTTTCCCTTCCTAAATCCCCCTTGTTCTTCTCCAACTAGCTCCTCTGTCATATGCCTAACCCTATCAATGAGTATTCTACCATATATTTTACCAGTCACACTAAGAAGGCAAATACCCCTATGGTTACCACATACTTCTCTCTCCCCTTTTCCTTTGTACAGAGGAACAATTATACCTGATTTCCAGTCCTCTGGAACCCTTCCCTCTTCCCAAGCCAATCTACACAACTTCCATATCCACTCCACAACAATCTCACCCCCATACCTAAGCATTTCACCACACACTCCATCAATTCCTGGGGCCTTTCCCAGCTTAATCTTCTTCATCGCTTCCACTACTTCCGACCGACTGATCTCTTCCTCCCTCCTCTCATCTCTTCTTCTCCCAGCCATTCCCCAACCACTTATACTCACACTGCTCTCACTCTCTACATTCAACAAATCCTCAAAGTGCTCCTTCCATCTCCTCAATTTCTCTCTTCTCCACCAACAATCTATTATTCCTATCTTTCACTCCCCTACTATTTCCCCTTTCACACTGCCTTACTTTCTTTACCTCCTTCCAAAACAATTTCTTACTCTCCCTCCATTTCACACTCAGATTCCTCCCAAACTCTTCATCCACTTTCTTCTTACTCTCCTTCACCAGTCTCTTAACCTCCCTTCTCCTGCTCACATATACCTCTCTCTCCTCCTCTCCCCTACCTCTACTCGCCAACCATTCACCATATGCCTTCTTCTTTTGTTCCACAGCTCGTTTCACCTCATCATTCCACCATGCTGTCCCTTGCACACCCTTGCATCTCCTCCTCACTCCACAAACCGCCTCACATGCTGCGCTTATCTCTTCCGTGAATATCTTACATACGTCTTCCACCCCTTCCATCTGCTCTAGCTCACACCTTCCCAATCTTTCTTCCACTATGCTCTTATACTCTGTCATTTTCTCACTATCTTGCAATTTCTCCACTCTTCTCACAGGAGCTGCTTCCTCCTGTCTTCCCCTTCGTCTCCTCAACCACTTTCTTTGCAGCTCTACCTTGGCCATCACTAAGTGATGGTCCGAGACTCCATTCCCCCACCCTCTCCACACCCTTGCATCCAACACTTGTCTTCTCATTCACTCATCCACACACACGTAGTCTATCATTGCCTTTCGTTCAACAAGTTCACCATCCATCCTCCTCATTACTCTCCATGTATACCGGTGGATCATCTTATGACGAAAGTAGGTGTTGGCTATTGCCAACCCCTTACCAGCACAGATGTCCACCAAAGCACTACCATTCCCATCTACTTCAGCTGGCACACCCCACTGACCAACCACTCCATCCACTCGTACATTCCCAACTTTGCCATTCATGTCTCCAATCAACAGCACTCTCTCGCTCCTCTCAAACTTGTCCATACATGCTTCTACTCTCGCCCAAAACTCATCTTTCACTCTTGCCACTCGATCCTCTGTTGGAGCATACACACATACAATCGCCCATGCTTGTATACCTACTTTCATCCTCACCCATACAATCCTTGCACCCACTGTTCCATACTCTCTTATATTCTCCTTCCACTTCTTGCTTATCATCAGACATACTCCCTCTCTTGCCCATAATTATTAATATTTAAAATTATCATTATATATGTAGTCCATGATAGGTTAGATGACAGTTCAATGCTCAAACATGAAATATTCTTTGCTGAGTCACCTAGTTGTCCACACTGTTTTGTACCTTGTCTGATGGGGGCGAGAATCCGTACCCCAAATGACAGTGGTCACTCCACCTATGAATAAAACATATTAATCTAAGTCTAAAAACAGTTTTTAAGTCAGCCTAAGCACAAAATTTAAGTCTAAAATATCATCAAAATCGGTAAAAAGAAAACAAAAACCCATCGCAAAACCAAGGGTAGGCCTACGATAGGCGGGGTAGGGTGGTATTTCTGCCCCATCACTATTCCGGGGTATCGCATCTACAAGTATCATAAATTGAGTTTGCCTGCATGGGCACTGATATAGTCAGAGCATAATATGTAATAGTTACAGGCATTAATATACCAATAATCAAAGCACAATATGTAACACTTTCATAATATGTAATAATCAGGTGGATATGCTTGGTTCATCAGGAAGAGAAACATGAACATCCCCTGGCCCAGAATAACAAGAATGTCATACACGTGATGTCTGGTTCATCAGGAAAAGCAACACAAACATCCCCTAACCCAGACCACCAAGAATGTCAAACACATGCTGTATGTCAAACACAGGATGTAACTTATGGAAGTCAGTTAGCCACGTGATGGAAGCATGCTAGACACAATACATACACACACACATCAGCCAGCCAGACACCAGGCAGTAATATATACCCAGAAATCAGTTGTAGGAGTATGAAGAGGATTGGGGAGTGTAGGAGATGGGCATTAGAGTAGGCGGTTGGCACCCAGTAAGAGATTGGCTGTCACTCTGACACCCAGTGGGTTACGTCACTCTGTCCATCACACAAGTGCAGGGGTAGGCAGTGAACAATATAACTGCACCACAATAAAACCCCTCAACCCTGGTGTCTCTACCTCACCTTGAATTAAGATACAAGACTGAAAGTGGGAGGAGTGAGACAAAGAAAGACCTAACTCGAGGCTAGAGAGATAAAACTCATAAATACACAATCTCCACGCTATCCAATGCTTCACGACTCTTTACATTGGTAGCAGCCCACATTAATCTACACTGGTGACATAGGTGCCACACCAATCTACAACTACAATCTGAACCTCCTAAGCTATGACTGTTATCTACATTTGGCAACACAAGAAATCTACAAAGATCTACGATACCCGACACTGGTGACAACAATTCTCTACAATACCCACACCATTGACACTGGTGGCACCTACCTACCTAAATACCTACCTACTTACGTATCTACCTAATGACATTTGTAATTTATTGAATACTGTACTGAGATTGTCGACTGTGAAATTTGAAGTTCACGTGCAATGGCCATAACATGCTTTCCTCCTTCAAATTATCTGGAGTTTCATTTCAAGAGTAATTGCCTTCTTCTCACGAGTAGCAGGAGAGCAAGATGGGCATTTCACAGACATGACAGACTCACAAAACAAAACATAGATACAGAGGGGAGAACCAAAAAAACACTGGCAACATAGAACACTGTAAAGTATCGGTTGTATACACTAGTGACCACATGGCAGACTGGGAGACGTGGCTCGCTGGCGTTGCTCACCATTACAAGAGAGTATCGTCCTGCATATCGTTAGCCCAGGAGAAAAACAAAATTCAAAATTCGAAGTATGGAATCACATCATCGTAGTTGAAAAATTGTAAGTCAAACCACTGTAACTCGGAGACTGCCTGCATATACAGTAATCCCTCTGATATCCGAACATCCCCACTAACCGGACATAATCGTCCCGGGATCTAATATTCCCAAAATGGTCCGGAAAAAAAAAAAAAAAAAAACTTTCCCGCCTGTAATTTGAACTTGGCACGCGGGGCGCGGGACAGCTTTGTTGTGGCGCGTCATTCCTCCGACGTCTGCTAGAGCGCCCCTGCATCCTCCCCACACTCCGCCTGTCTCTCATCGGAAGTGCATGCTCGTCGTCATGGCTGCCCACATGCTCGCTTTTGTGGTGATGCCTTACCTGCTGCAGGCACTCCTGCTGCTCTCGTGCCTCTCCTTCGTGTGTGTGATGATGGCCCCGCCGCCTGAGAAGAGGAAGAGAGTGGTGTTGACTCTGGAGAAGAAACGGGAGATATTGGAGAAAGAAGATGCAGGGTGGTCTTCTTCCCACATCCTCCGCGAGTTCAACCTGGCCCGATCTACTTTGTTCGATATTAAGAGATCTCGAGACAAACTCATGCACTACACGGCTGACTTCTCGTCGAGAAGCAAACGCAACATGGAGAGGAAGGTGATGTTTACTCCGAAGTTTGCTGAAGTTGACCGCTCCACGTTGATTTGGTATCGACAGCAACATGCTGCTGGTGTGATGGTACATGGTACGGAGCTGAAGGCTGCTGCTGAGAAGTTCGCCAGGCTTCACGACGCCCTAGACTTCAAGGCATCTGAGGGTTGGCTCTTCGCGTTTAAGTTACGGAATGGCCTTACCAACCATAAAGCTCATGGCGAAGCTTTGGATGCTAACAAGGATGGAGTTGACAAGTTTCGGTACAAGGTGAAGGGCTTGATCGACAAGGAGGGCCTCACTCTCGGTTACCACCCAGTGTAGTAAATGGTTTCCTGGTGCACAGGAAACCATTTGGCTTGTCACTCAGTGTAGAGTCACCCACAAGCTGAAGGAAGTGGAAAGAATGAAGGAAGGAACGACAGAAGAGAGTATATATATATATATATATATATATATACAGTATATATATATATATATATATACTGTATATATATATATATATATATATATATATATATATATATATATATATATATATATATACTGTATATATACAGTGCTCGTTAGAAGTATTGAGCGCCCTGCGTCCCTCCTACGAAACAAACCTTTCAACATTGAAAAAACATATAAATAATGCATTTTATTTACATTTAGTGCTTCGTAGGGTATACTTTACGCTTCTTAACGAACCTGAGACATCTTGGAAGTGAAAGGGCGAGGTTCCTGAGATGCTGGAGGGGTATTTTGTCCCATGAGTCACGAATGGCGGCTTCCAGCTTAGGCAGAGAGCTCACGTCCTTCCCTTGGAGATTCTTCTTTACGAGGTACCAGAGGTTTTCTATCGGGTTGAGGTCTGGACTATTTCCTGGCCAGTCTTTCATGAATGATACCTCCCAGTCACGAAGCCAACTGGTGACCGATTTGGCCTTATGAGCAGGTGCACCGTCCTGCTGAAACACTCGTGCACCTGTTAGCTCGAAGGACTCTGGTAAATGATCACACAGAAGCTCCAGATAAACATCCTGATTCACTCTGCAGTTCTTGGGAAGCACAACAAGCTTCCCCAAACCTTTACCAGAAAAACAACCCCATACCATGAGTGAATCAGGATGTTTAACTGTGCTTTCAACGTAACGTGGGTCAAGTGGGTCACTACCTTTGCGCTGGTACACACGTGCTCCTCTGTTACAGGTAACACAAAACCTTGCCTCATCAGACCACAACACTAACAAACATTGCTCCTCACCCCAGTTAAGGTATTTGTTAGCAAAGGCAAACCTACGAAATCACTGGTAACAAGTGAGAAGAGGCTTTCTCACAGGCCTGTGACTTGTGTAACCAAGTTCATGTACCCTTTGAGACACTGTGCGCACAGAAACCTCACCAAACACTTCCGGGTTGCTCTCCTTTATTTTCCTTGCACTCACACGAGGATTAGACTCTACTGCACATTTTAAAACATTACCAGACCTTGGGGAAGTTTTCCTGGGCCTACCAGACCGTGGTTTCTTTGTGGGAACGTCACCACTGTTTTCCACACGAAAACGAACGCACCACCTATGCACTGTCGATCGAGCCACGCCAACCAATTCACTAATTTCCTTTGTTTGGTGGCCTGCCTCCTTTAGAGCAATGAACTGGGATATGATTTCACTCGACAGTTCACAGGTAGGTGGCATAACAAAGTGGCGAAAGTCAAAACACTGCAGGACACTCGGTAAAAAATGGCGCAAAAAGAGAGGGAGACGTGGCGGAGTTCCTCTCTCTCAGGCAGCCCGTAGGCAACTGAGGCGGGAACCAACCAGCGCGTAGGAAGGCCTCAGGGTACCATGAAGTCATGCTAGCGCCACAAAATTCTGGCTCAATTTTTAACCCCTACACCGCGGGCATGTTTATCAATGTTTTGCGTGTGCCGCAGGGTTATTCGGGCTGCGACAGACTCTCAAAAAATATTTGCCAAAAATCAGTTATTAATCCTAGAATATTAAAATTATATATGCTTATGGCACATACCTTCAGCTTTCTCCAGGAATGTTTGTTGAGCCTTTGTCGGTTACCGTAGGACTTGTGGAGACCTCTGAAGTTGGGTAACGAAGTCTCCACTTTACACTTCCCAACAACCCGTAATATGATTACCACAGCCAGATATTAACACTATAAACACTACTCTATGATTTTCAAGTAGTTTGGGATCCATACTAAAAAAAAAAAAAAAAACACTGTGAAAGCAATGAAAATTACGAGCGCGTCTGACCGTTGCACTTGCTCTAGTTCGCTCTTGGTACTCTGTCATTTATTATTCATAAAACCCCTCACACTTTATATTTCTATTACTATATAACACTTATATATATCTACAGTCTTTATCCATAAGTTTCCTTCAGTAGTAGTAGTTTATTGTCACTGTAGGGATTCAATTTCTTTCAGTAAAATACGTAGCATTCACTTTCTCGTCCTGTATACTAGCATTGAGAGTGAATCTGTCACTTTCAGTTTCACTCTCATAACTCATAGTATTCAGACATGCTAGAGTGAAACTTTCACTTTCATTACTCCTAGGGTATATACTCATATTCTTATAATACTACTCATTTACATTTCTATTTACGTTCTCTATTTTATTTACGTTATTTACATTTCTATTTTATTTACACTGTATTATGCACTGTCACTTGAAGTAACTTATAAAACTATTTTCCACTTTTCATGTATGTTCACATTCATTACTTTCACTTGGTGTTTACACATTATTTACAATTCCACTTGCACTGTTTTACTCAATAGAAAGATCGTAGTCACTCTTTTATCAATTGTCAGCCCTTTACCTCTTTCCACACGAGGTTTAGTAGGGGGTAAAGGTCACAGGACCCTTTGCATGGGGGTGAAAAGTCCCTGAAGTCAGCAAGAGCGAACAGACGTACCTCCACACTGGAAGATGAGAGTGAACTGATAAGGGTGGGCCGGGGTGGTGGCCTACCTAGGGAAATCAGTACTCCCAGTGTTAGCCTCTTGAAACAGCTATATATAGCAGTGAAATGATTGGCAGGAAATCTAGACAATACATTATAAATTAGGTAGTTCCAGGTGAATGTAAATATCACTTAGGCTTCTCCCTTCCCTCCTTATATGAATATTTATTACGAAAATAGATTATACGGCATATTTCAAGGGGAAATAAACAGCGAAAATTAGCGAACGTGTGAACGTGAGGTGTTGTCAGGTGATAATTAGCCAATTCCAGGTGTATGGCACTCTTACTTACCTTATTTCTTTCTTGTATATATTATTTGGTATAAGAATAGGGCATAGGGCTTATTTCAATGGATGAAATCAGTGAAAAATTCCAGGGAAGATTTACTTAGCGTAGCACGGCCGGGCAGGCGAGAGGATAGGGTAATGGAGGGGGGGTAGGGAGGGGAGTCAAGAACGGGGAGAAATGGCTAAATTGTCAACAATGGATGGGAGTACAGATGAGATTAGGAGTGCTGACTAGTGTTGGACATTGGCAGTACTGATAGATGATACAAGCCCCCACTTGGAAGCCTGGGTGAATTCAAAATAACACAGAATCACAAAAGCGACGCCCCGCGGTATGATCCCTTGCTCCCAAGCGTCACGAAAGTGACGCCCCGCGGTTAAGGGGTTAATACCAAAAACGGGTGATTCTTTTTTGGCCATAAGTATTGCGCGCCCGGCCACAGGCACTCGATACTTCTGACGAGCACTGTATATATATATATATATATATATATATATATGTATATATATATATATATATATATATATATATATATATATATATATATATATATATATATATATATATATATATATATATATATATATATATATATATATATATATATATATATATATATATATATATATATATATATATATATATATATATATATATATACAGTATATATATATATATAGTGTATATATATATATATGGTGGTCCCTCGCGTTTAGTGATTTAACTAGTCTGGTGAAACCATCACTAAATTGCTAAATGTGAAGTGTACTTTATATGGGAAAAATATCAATTAGTCTGCGCTCATCCTCCAAGTCACCCTTTTGACCCCCGATTTCCTACTTAAGTGCCGAAAATGAAATACAGTGTATTAGCATTATTATTATACAGATACAGTACTGTATGATTATACACCTACTCACCAAAAAGGAGTGTGACTGTTGCTTGTTGTGACGTTCACAATAATGATACAGTAGAGTCGCGATTTAAGACAAAAAGAAACAACGATCTTACAATAACATGGGCATTTAATTTCTCCCATAATTACTTAATAGCATGGTAATACCACTCAGTTGCACAGAGAAATTGTGAGAAACGGGTGTGTTTAGGTACTAGATTTCCAGATACAACTTGTGTGCTATTACTCTTGTTGGTCACTGATTGGCTTCCTCGACCCAAACCGACCCACGTGACCAATGTCCCATGCCACCTGCCACAGTCTGCCTCAGTGTTATGTGGACGGTCACTGTGATGAGAAGTTTATCTGCTTCTTTCCTTGCTTCTCATTTCTTCTCAGAACTCTGAGCATGTGGTTCAAAACTAATTTAGTTATGCCTAAGCACCCTGAAAGTGTTATGAACAATGGAAAAGAATTTATTGTAAATGAAAATGTAAAATTGTTGGATGAAGTGACACGTGGTGTGGGAGCTTAAATGCAAACAATTAGACAGATAAAATAAGTCAGGTGCATTTACAATGTGGATAGTTTTCTCTGTTGGGAAAAAAAAAAAAAAAAAAAAAAAAAAAAAAAAAAAAAAAAGCTTATGAAGGAGCAGTAAAATTCATGTTTTCGTCTTTCATGGGGGAAAAAAAAAAAAAAAAAAAAAAAAAAAAAAAAAAGAGGCTTTGTGTCTGATCTTTGTTATGAGCCGACGGTCTTTGGTCGAGAAAATTCGGATCTTGAGATAAGTGAAGACACTATGTGTTGACATAAATAGTTAAGTATCATAATAATGTGAGTTCAGTTCTTGTGAATTATTCTGTCATACAAATTAAACTGTTTGGCTGACTTGTTTATTATTCACGATTCATGCATTTGTGTGTATATGAGAAGTGAGAAATACGTAATCACTCTATGCTGATGACTCCTTTATAGCTTTTTTCCCCCTTTATTGTTGATGACTAATGGCTTTCAAAAATAGTTTCACACTGCTACACTCCCTCTTTTTAATGAGCGTCGAAAGTGATTCCTGGTGAAATATGCGCAATGCTGGGGGGCCATTGTTCACACGTTGTTTAGGTCAAAAGTTTTTCCTTGATTGGTAATAAGGACTTTCAAGAGGCTTAATGGCAATCCTTGGTGATTAAATTTTTATGAGGATTATTAGGGGGTAAAACTAATCAGTTAGGTTAGGTCAGAATGCAAGGTATGTAAACACATTATCTTGGGTGTCTGAAGGCAGATAAATTTTTAATAATCGATCTTTCAATATATTTTTAACGAAAAATATGAGCCTTCTAGAACCAAACCCCCTATTTTACATGTAAATAGATGTCATGTTTCAGAACGAAACCGATTTTGCACGAGGTTATGCATAACCTATTTCATGTTGTATGAAGACTCTACTGTAACAATGGCAGTCTGGTGGCGGACGGGCAAAACATTATGGGACTATGTCATGGGCATGACGTGACGTCACGCCCCACATTGCTAAACGCGTAAGACAAATGCTAATGCGCGGGATTGGTACCTTTTCAAATCTATTGCTGACTTGAAACACGCTAAATGTGAGGGACAACTATGTATTTATATATATACATATACATATACACATATATATATATATATATATATATAGATATATATATATATATATATATATATATATATACACTGTATATATATATACACTGAATATATATATATATAATATATATACACTGAATATATATATATATATATATATATATATATATATATATATATATACATATATATATATATATATATATACTGTATATATAATATATATATATATATATATATATATATATATATATATGTGTATATATACAGTATTTCCTCGTACTTTGATGCATTTTACTTGAACACCTCATTTTTCGCACAAGAAAAAAGTTTCCGAGTTGCTTCACATTTCACGAATTTCCCCACATTTCGATGCTCACAGCCAGCAGCTGACAACGAGTACCGATACTCATTTGTTGGCGGCCATCTTGTGACCACTCTGCCCTCTACCGATACAGCGGCGGTACTACAGACCCAAACGCCATTGCTTTTTTTTGTGCTGTGCTCACCTCGTGGCTTATGGCTTCCCGACCCACACCTGGACGACTGAGCTTTGACGTTTGACATGCAGGGCACCAGTGAGGTAATGCACGTGGAGCGACGAGCTGAGGGGGATGATGCTGGGCCATCGTAGCGACCTAAGGAGAAGCGCGCGTACAGGGTTGGCCAGAAACATCGCCGGTATTCAGGGGCTAACAAGGGAAGGATTTTGGAGCTCCTTGAGGAGGGGTTGACAGCCCCTGAAATACATCACCTGACAGGGGCTCCTGAAAGCACTGTAAGGACCATCAGGGAGGGAAACTCTCAAAAAGCAGGAGAGTGCACGTTAAATAAAAATAAAGTAAATGTGTCTGCGTTGTTTTTGGTCAACCTTTATTTCTGCCACTATTTTGTACTGTATCAGTATTTACCTAATAGGGTAAGTTTTTAGAGGTAACCAACGTTAACAAACCAGGTTCAGGAACGGAATATACAGTCAATCAATCATTTCCTGTGGCACCCCACGCGATGCATAGGGCCTCGATGAACTCTCTCCACCAATATTTGTCTCTTGCCATCTCCTTCAGGTCCCACCAACACTCCTCTCCTGCCTCTCTTTTCATTGTCCTCAACCAGGTTTCCCTCGGCCTACCTCTGCCTCTTTTTCCTCTAGCAGTCCACTCTGGCACATCCTGTATTAAACTGCCTTCTTTTCTATATATGTGCCCCAGCCATTTTCAATGAGACAGTCTCACACATTCATCAACTGGTTCCACTCTCGTAACATCCCTTACTCTTTCAATTGTAACTCTGTCTTGCCATTTTACCCCAAGAATTCTTCTCAGTATTTTATTCTCAAATCCTAATACTTTCTGATCTGTTGCAATTGTACTGTACCATGACTCATGCCCATATATTAAAACTGGTCTAACCATGGCTTTGTAAATTTTTACTTTAGTATGTGCTGAAAGCACATTATTATTTCAAACAGGTTTCAACATTCCAACAGCTTGCCAAGCCTGTCTAATCCTCTCCTCAATTTCACTGTTTAATGATCCATTAGATAATACAATCATTCCCAGATAATTAAAATTTTCTACATTCTTCACTACATTAATCCCAATTACACAATCGATTTTGTTCTCCATGTTCACATTAATAATATACAGTACTGTACTGTAATGGAAATCGGTAATGTTGCTTACTGTACTTATAGTTATTGCACATTATACCCCAAAGGGTGTACTGTTTAAGTGATGCCTTATGAAAAAATTAAACATCAAATTATTTTTTCTGTGTACAGCAGATTTTAGGGTGCTGTTCTGCATTTGTGTTTGGTTACTGTACTTATAAAGTTACTGTACATTATACCCTTAATGGTGTACTGTTTAAGTGTTGCCTTATAAAAAAATTAAAAAATTTTTCTGTGTAGCTACAGTAGATTTTAGGGTGCTGTTATGCATGTGTGTTTGGTTACTGTACTTATAAAGTTACTGTACATTATAACCTTAAGGGAGTGCTGTTTACGTGTTGTCTTATAAAAAAAATTAAACATCAAATTATTTTTCCAGTCTAAAGTATATTTTAGGGTGCTGTTATGCATGTGTGTTTATGCCAATAATTGTCCAAAGGTTACAATTCAGACCAAGTTCTTCCCGTCCAACAAGACAGCGATTGTGGGGTCGTCTGTGGTATGACATGCCATGGCCATAACAGAAGGATACCTTGTCCGCTGGCTCAACAGCCGGAGCCGGGCAGGTGTGAACATCTCTACCAGAGCCATCAAGGACGAGACACTAAGGACATACGCCACAGTTTGCAGGAAGAAGAATATAAACCTGCCACCCACGTTCAGAGCTTCATCAGGGTGGCTCTTCAGGTTTCAGAAAAGGTGCGAGGTTAGGTGTGCCACTTAACACAGTGAGGTGGGCTCTGCTGACGTAGATGCGGCTGCTAGCTTTCCAGAGGAGGCACGCGAGATTGTTAGGAAGACGGGTACTCATGGCATCAGGTCTATAACTGTGATGAAACTGGCATCTTCAGGAAGCGGTCGGCAAGATACACGTACCTGACGAAGGAACAGAGGCAGGCAGTCGGCACAAAGATGAATAACAGCAGCTGAGCGTCTTACTCGCTTGCAATGCTTCTGGCTCACACAAGACGACGCCATTAATTATCCACAAAGTCCAAAAACCTCGGCCCTACAGACACTGCAACATGAAGAACCTCAATGTTTACTGGGAGGTCACACAGCGAAGCTACATGGTTGAGAGTCTGTCGCATGAGTGTGTTCGACCAGTATTTCACTCCCGACGCACAGAAGCACTGCAGGAAAATGAATCTGGCATTTAAGGTTGTCCTTTTTATGGATAATGCAAAAGCACATGCCAGATATCTTGTCGACTGTCACCCTGACGTCCATGTTGTATTCTTACCACCCAACACAACTTCAAAACTCCAACTCCTAGACCAAGAGATCATCGCCAACATTAAGAACATGTTCTACTCTAAGGTGCATGACAGATTCAGGAAAGAAACAAGTGACAACACAGTTCTGCACCAGATTCAGGAACACGAGGAAGATTCTGAAGGCAGGGACGACCTACGCTGCACACCCACAGATGCGCCAGTCTCAGGACCTTCCCAGGAGTCCACAGGCTACACCAGCAGCAATGTCTCCCAGGCCAGAACAGTCACAAACTAGTACAGAGGAGTCCAGACTGGGCCCATCCTCGATGCCAGACCAATCTCCTAGCACACCCACACCCCCGCCACCACCTGCCGATTCTCGACCTGCCAAGACAACAAGTCAATTTTGGAAGGAATTCAACATAAAAAAATGCAGTGGATATCATGGTCGAAAGCTGGAACAAAGTTACCCCAGCCACTATAGCACACAGGTGGAAGAAACTTTTCCCTCACCTGACTGTGAAAGGTGAGCTGCAGAGGGATGAAGACACTCTGGCAACAGCTGTGGAAGCTATCAGAAACACAAGCCAAGATGCATATCAGAGGTGGACGAAATGGCTGTAAGACAACACTTGACACACTACGACCTAGACTCAGGTGTGGTAGATATAACAGAGGAAGAGATGAACTCTAGTGCAGAGGAGAATGAAAGGCCAGAGCACACTGCAGAGGGCAAGATGAGCACGCAGAAATTGTCCCAGACCCTGTCCACCATAACCGACATGGTAACCAACCTCGATGCATACACCAGGACCTTGAGTGATCTGAAGTCTCAAGTGATGGCCGTCTACAACAGAAACATACATGAGCAGAGACAAGCCTGGATCACACAATACTTTCATGAGAGAGATTGTGGCTGCTATTCTGCAAGACTTGGATGTGCCAGCAGGGGTGGATGAAGGAGAAGTGGACAGAGAGGAAGTGGAGGTGCTGGAGCCTGAGCTCGACTTCAAGGGCTTCAGCATAGGTGAAGAGGCTTCCCAAAAGAGGCCCATGTCACTTAGTAACTAGCCCATCTACCCTCAACACACCTTCACCTGCCACTCAAGCCAGTCTTCATTTTATTTCTGGTAAGGATTTTTGGTGTTGCAGTTCTTTATAACAGCTTTAATGCAGGTACATGTTTATTGTGTTATGCTGTTTTAGCACTAGTAAACAGTCTTCATTTAATTTTGGGTAGGGCCTGTTTGATGTTATAGTACTTTCTGATAGGGTAGATACATGTCCCACCAGAATGCTCCTCTGTTTTTCCCATTGATTCTTAACTTCACACTTCGACGTTTCATGGTTCGTGAGGTTTTGCCAGAACATCCAAGCAGCGAAAAACCAGGGAATACTGTGTGTGTGTGTGTATTTATATATATATATATATATATACATGGATAAACTGCTGAGTCAGTCCTAAATGCATTGGGAATAGCGATATCAAATGAAGAATGTGAAACTGAACGCTAACTCATGACAGCACATGGATAAAAGGGTATTTTTTTCTGGTTAGCAAACATTTTCATTCCAGTTCGTCCCCTAAAACTGCCACATCCATAAATTTTTGTCATATGGCCTAATGTCTCTCCCAAGGGCCACATGATATGAAAACAGGCGAAACTTTGACAACAACACTGGGGGTGGGGGCAGGTGGAGAGTAACATGAAGCTACATAGCAACAACACAAGGGTACCCAGCCCAACTTTCTTGTTATTGCTATTTTTAATCCCATTGATATTCTTAACTGCAACAGTTATATCTCTTTCAGTGTTTTACCTGATGGTGGGTGTAAGTGAGAGTAATTTACATGGGGCAAGGTGGTAAGGAGGAGTAAAAGTGAGAGTTTTCTTTCTCTGATGCTCCACATAATGCCATATGAGTTCCTTGGTCAGCTTCAGGACAACAGATGAACTTTTACTGCTGCCAGGTTTGCACCACTTCCCATGCATGATCTTTATCTTCCCCTAGCCCTTCCAAATCGTTCTGATGGTGCTTTCATTCATGTCATGCTTTTTGCCATTTCATTAAACATACACCTTACTTGAAGCAGTAGAAGGACCCCACCAATTCAATTCACATTCCTCCAGCATGTTTCCTGTATTTTTCTGACTATTTTCAGAGTGGTAAATTACCTTATCCTGCTGAAAGATTTCCCAATTTTCATCATCACGTTCCTTAAGCGATACATATAATTGTCTTGACGTACTCAAAAGTGGTTTTCGCTTCCCAACTGAATGCTAGGTTAGGTTAGGTTAGATTAAATTATTAGGTATAGTTAAGCTATGTTAGGTCAAGTTTAATTAAATACTTAGGCTCGGACAGGTCATTTTCTTAACCTTGATGAGTCAAACGAGTTGACACAGTGGAACAAACACAATAAAAACAATGGGGAAACAGATTTCACATGAAATGCTTATTTACCACCAACAAATAATTTGAAAAATATGAGACTACCAGGAAGAAGAATGAAGAATGTGAACCTGAATGCTAACTTACAAGGACACATGGATGGGAGTAATTTTCTTTCTGATAAACAAACATTTTTGTTCAGTTTCGTTCCCTAAAACTGCAAAAGCCATATGATTCTGGGGTACAGTCGGTAAGATGCAAGCAAGGGCTTCATAGCTGTATGCTCAGTCAGTCCGAAATGTGTTCGGATGCACAAAATCGAACAAAAAATGTGGAACCAAACACTAACTTACTTGAATATAATTTTTTTTTTTTTCTGCATAATCAACAAACATTTTTGTTCCATTCTCTCCCCTAAAACTGAGAAAACCATTCTGAGTGTGGTATAGAACTAGGTGAGGCGCGAGAACGGTTTGATAACCGAATGCTCAGTCGGTTGGAAATGTGTTCGGAAGCACAAAATCAAACAAAGAATGTGGAACTAAACGCTAATTTACGAGAACACATGGATTAAAGATTTTACTTCCTGATTAGCAAACATTTTCATTCCATTCCATCCCCTAAAACTACAAAACCCACTATGAGTGTTTGAAAGAACTAGGTGAGGTGCGAGAAAGGGTTGATAATCGTGTGCACAGTTCGTCCGAAATTGGTTGGAAAGAATGAAATCGAACTAAGAATGTGGAAATGAGCCCTAACTTACGAGATCACATACATGAAAGTTTTTTTTTTTTTCCTGATTAGCATAATTTTCATTCCATTTCGTCCCCTGAAACAGCGAAACCCATACATTTTTGTCTAACCATATGGCCTTGAGTGTGCCCAGGAAAGGTACCCATAGTTTGGAGGGTGAAGTCACCGCGCACAACTAAAATTTTGTCACCAGACCTGCCGACTTTCCACGTAAGCTCAAGTTTTTCCGCGTGTTGATATGACCTGTCCCATTATGCTGTGCATGTTAGAACAAAAACACGTTATTCAACCGCGTGTTACTCATGGATTGTGTGTGTGTGTGTGTGTGTGTGTGTGTGTGTGTGTGTGTGTGTGTATATAGGCTATATACATATAAGTATATATTCTGTATATATATATACCTATCTATCTATCTATTGCCAGATGCCATAATCCCATAAGGGGTGGTCATTTGACTCTGAGTTATTTGTTTCACGGGGAGGGGCACTAACCCTCCACCAACTATATATATATATATATATATATATATATATATATATATATATGTATATGTATATATTTATATATATACAGTACAGAATATATGTGTGTGTACATTAAGACCTCACTATAACGGACTAATTGGGGTCCAAACCATTCCGAAAAATGCGAAATTCTGATAAAAGCGTCATCTGGACTTCCCCCTGCTAATCCGGACTTTTTCTGAAATATAAGACATTAGTCTGGATTGCATGAATGGTTTTTAAACTATTTTAGCTACCACTGCAGTACTGTGGTGTGTTATAACTTCACAACATTAATCAAATGGTATACTAATACTGCACTGTACACTGGTAAACATGCTTTTATTTACCTTATTGTGGTAAACATAGTTGAAGTGGTCTGGCAGTCCGGACTGCTTCTGGCTCTATCGGACTTTTTCCAACGTATAGGAACTTAATCCGGTAGCTCCAAAAGTCCGATAAAAGCGAATGCTGAACTACTGAAGTCCGTTATATCGAGGTTTTACTGTGTGTGTGTGTAATATATATATATATATATATATATATATATATATATATATATGTATACAGTAAAAGTCCCATTATTTGGCATCTATGGGACCAGGATGCTGCCGAGATGTTGGATTTACCGAATAATCAAAAACCTACCCACTCAGTACCTTAAACATATTGGTGAACACTGTCATCACCACTTATGGTATTACAACTGTTTGGAGAGAGTATACTGTACAATACTGCAGTCAATACAGTACTGTACCTGAATCTGAAATATATATATATATACAGTATATATATATATATATATATATATATATATTTATATATAAATTAGTGAACATATACAAGTGTAATGACACAGTAGGCATACAAGTCAGATAACACTTCCTGGATGGCCAAAATGATACATAATATTACCTACCAGCTCAGTACATCACTTGTATTGGTGAACTCATCACTACTTATGTTATTACATATATGTTTGGAGTGAGTGCTGTATACAGTATTTTTTCCAAACACAAAATAAAATAGTCTGAAAATTGCATAAAATAAAGTGAAGGAATATGAATTGGTAAGGTCTTTCTGATGAAAGTTAATCGTACATTTAGCATTCATTCTTTTCTTCGTTTTTTTTGTTTACATGTGAAGGGGAGAGTATTGATGGAAACAGTAATGTATTCCATTAACCCCTTAATAACCTCCGGCATTGAACAACCCATTACAGTAAAAAACTGTGAACATTTATGGGAAGGGAACGAAGGTCACTGACATGTTTACACAACTCTACGATACGATTCCAAGCAGTCAGAGGGTCAGTTAATCTCAGATGTTTTCACCCATTTGGTAAATGCACAGTAACTTTGTAACTTCTCCCGTGAATCACAGCATGGGTTTAGGAAACTAAATAACACATTGTTAGGTGCGCCAGATGATTATCTTCACATCTTTAAGAAAATGGAAGAAATTTAATCCCTCTGAGTACGTAGAGTAAGTTTCTTCCATTCTTCTATCAATTTGTTTTTCTTAAAGACGTGAAGATAATCGTCTGGCTCACCTAGCAATGTTATTTAGCTTTCCAAACCCATGCTATGATTCGCTATGAGTCACAGAAAAACTTATAAAGTTACGGGGCATTTACCAAATGGGTGAAAACATCTGAGATTAACCGACCGCCTGACTGCTTGGAATCTTAGCATAGAGTCGTGTAAACGTACCAGTGACCTTCGTTCCCTCCCCATAATTGTTCAATTTTCTTTATAGCTCACACTGACTTGATATCACTGACATCGATACTGTAAAGGGTTGTTCAGTGCCGGAGGTTATTAAGGGGTTAATGGGATATATTACTGTTTGCATCAGTACTCTCTTTCACATTAAACACAAAAACGAACAAAAGAATGAGCGCTTAATGTACGTTTAACCTTCATCAGAGAGACCTTAGCTGTTCATATTCCTCCAGTTTATTTTTAAGTATTTTTCTGACTTTAGGTTAGGTTAGGTATGGTTAAATTATTAGGTACAGTTAAACTCGGTTAGATTAGGTTTAGTGAAACAGGACAGTCCCTGCCTCCATTATGCTGAGGAATAAAAATACTAGAGCTGTCACAGCCGTACAGCTAAAAACAATGGGGAAACTAATTTAACAAGCACCATTATTTATGGGTAATGCATTACAGTATCAGTGGTTCATGGGCTACGCAATTACCAGTAAATGACACTTTCAGGAATGCGTCAAGAATGAACGAATTTCAAGAATTAGCGAGGGGGCTTGGAACGTAACCCTCGCTAATTTGGAGGGGGTGGTTACTGTACTGTATGATACTATCCAATATTGTAATCAATATACTACTATACCTGAGTCTGAAAAAATATAGAAATTAGTGAACATACAGAAGTGTAATGAAACATTAGGCCTACAAGTCACAGATAACACTTCCTGGACTGCCGAGATGATTCCGGACATCTGCCGAACAATCAAAGATTTTCGTAAATGGGACTATTTCTCAAAACTGCCGAAATGTCGGCTCTACCGAATAATCAGCTGCCAAATAATGGGACTTTTACTGTATATATATATATACATACATGTATATACTGTATGTTAATGGTAGGTAGAAGCACTCACCATCCACTAACTCAATGTAGTGCTGCTTTGGGTGTCTGCCCTTTCCTCTCTTCCATCTTTCCTCTTCTGTCTTTCATTCATTCTTTCCTCTTTCTTGTGCCTACGGGTGACTTTACACTCCCTCTTCGTCTTTCTTTCCTTCATTCTTTCCTCTTCCTTCTGCCTATGGGTGTCTCTACACTGAGTAACAGGCCAAATGGTTTCCTGTGCACCAGGAAACCATTTACTCTTCTGGGTGGTAGCCATATAACCAAATTATGGCACCTGGTGGTTTAGTGGGAAATAAAGGTTCTCCAATCAGATTGAGCCTGTGTAGGTTTATATCAATGGGGTGATTGGGGTTTCTTGCTCACGTAATGCCACTCAGGGATGAGTGAGGCTGGTCACTCTCATCTTAAATGTCAGGACCAACTTGCCTAGCCCCGGGTTCCTACACTCCCCATGGAGCGACATAGGATTGGATGAAGGATGGATGGACGGAAGAGACTGTAGCACCAGTTGAGCAGGGCTGTACTCCCAAAGAGGATGGAAAGCTGATGACAGGGAGAGCTGGAACTCCCATTTCATCAGCCCTAGAGACTAGTTCATGACCATCCCCCTTTGCTGAACTTTTTCAGTGCTTCAGTAACACAGACAGTAAGCCAGAATGCTCTCCAATACAAGTTTCCCTAACTGTCAACACCAAACTACATGCACATTACACATTACAGTTCCTTTACATAAATTTTTAAGAAAATGGCATCTGATAACCAAACCTCAGAGTCCCCAAGGGGCAAGGGGGCATAAGTGCCCCCACCATCTGCCCCTCTCCGGTGATGACTCAACGAGCTGCCTGGAACCACTGTCTGACTCACTTTTTCATTTCTGCAATATCTGCGGCCTTTCCTCTAGCTTTCCCACTGTTGAGCACTACCTCTCCTCCTCTAAACCTCACCTTCTCTTCTTAGCTGAGATTAGGCTGTCTGAGGCAACTGACAGCAAACCCTTTGCTGTATCCTACTTTCTCTACACTCATTTCAAAGCCAAAGGTGACTTGTGTATATGTAAGCAACGACTTATCTTGCTCTCGTGTTCTTGAACGTGATTCTTCTGAATTCTCTACTCTATAGCTTTGGTTTTCCTGTCATTCTCTGACAAAATATATCTGTGCTGTTTACTTATCCCCTAATTCTACTATGAAACATTCTTCGGCTATCTTACTTCTACGATGGAATACATCCTATCCGTTTCTCCTTTCTGTGAAATCTCCATTCTACAAGATTTCAATGTTCACCACCATCTTTGGCTCTCTTCTCTGTTCACTGATCCACCTGATGAACAAGCCTACATCTTTTCTATCTTTAATATCCTAGTGCAGCTTGTATAGCACCCTACTCGTATCCCAGACTGCCTTAGAGAGTTCTAACATACCTGACCTCTTCCTTACAACTAATCCTTCTGCTTACACTGTTAATCTTTCTTTTCCATTGGGCTCCTCCAATCACAACCTTATTACCTAAACCTGTCCTATTGATCCAGTACGGCCTGTGGGCCCTCCAAAGAAATGTCGGTTGTGACACTTTGAGGCCGCTGATTGGGAGGCCCTCAGGCAGTACTTCTTTGGTTTTCCCTGGAATGATTACTGCTTCCATGCCCAGAGGCTATGTGGGTGTGCCATGCGCATTATGGAGGTTATTCTCTCGGGCATGGAAGCATACAGTATGTTCCTTTCTCATATCCCTTGACTAATGCAAGAAAGCCTTGGTTTAATCACGCTTGTTCTAATGTTGTCCACAACAAGGAGAAGGCCTATAAAAGGTACCGAAGCCAACCCACCCCTGAATCAGGTCTTTTTTATATTTCTGCCCGGAACAGTGCTAAGTCTGTTCTTTGCTCTGCTAAAAATAGCTTCATTCGAACTAAATGCTCTCAGCTCTCCAACTCCTTCTGGCATCTTGCCAAAAACCTCTCTAACATCTTTACCTCATCATCCTTCCCTCCTTTCTACTGTGATGACTCTGCAGCTATTTCCTCTGCCAATAAAACAGATCTCTTTATTCAGACTTTCTCCTCCAGTTCCACCTTAGATGGGTCCGGTGATGTTCCTCCATCACGTCCCCCCTCTGACTTCCTCATGGGTGACATTAAAGTTTCTTCAACTAATGTATTTTCTGCCGTCACTGGCCTCAATACTAACAAGACATATAGGCCTGATGGGGTCCTGCCTGTTGCCCTCAAGAACTGTGCTTCTGTGCTTACTCTCTGCCTAGGTAAACTCTTATGCCTTTGTCTCTCGAGTTGTTCCTTTCCTTCTTGCAGGAAGTTTGCTCTCATTCAGCCAATCCCAAAGAAGGGTGACCATTCCTAACCCTCTAACTATCGCCCAGTTGCTTTAACATCCTGTCTCAAAAGTTTTCGAGTCTATTCTTAACGCAAAAATTTTAAAGCATCTTTCCTATCACAACCTTCTTTATGATCGTCAGTATGGGTTCCATCAGGGACACTACACTGGTGATCTTCTAACCTACCTTTCCGACTCTTGGTCATCCTCCTTTCAGGACTTTGGTGAAAGCTTTGCTATTGCACCTGACATTTCAAAGGCTTCTGATCGAGTCTGGCATAAATCTTTAATTTCTAAACTGCCCTCCTATGGTTTCCATCCTTCTATTTGTGTCTTCATCTATGGCTTCCTTTCTGGTAGTTCTATAGCTGCTGTTGTTGATGGCCACGGTTCTTCTCCTAGATCGATCAACAGTGGTGTTCCTCAGGACTCTGTCCTACCACCAACTCTTCCTTTTATTCATCAATGACCTTCTAGGCTGTACATCTAACCCTATCCACTCATACACTGATGATTCCACCCTTCACCTTTCCATTTGGTTCCCACAACGTCCATCTCAGCAGTTACTTCAATAAATAAGGGCTGAGGCTATGGCACACCTAATGCCCGACTTGGCTCATATCCCTGACTGGGATAAAAGTAATCTTGTTTTTAATGCATCATAGACTCAGTTCTTACATCTATCAACTCGACAAAATCTTCCACAGGGGTACCCGCTAATGTTTAATAATATCCAACTCAATCCTGCATCATCCTTAAACATACTTGTGGTTTCATTCTCTTGGGACTTATCTTGGAAAGATCATATTACATCTCTTGTAAAATCTGCTTCCAAAAGATTAGGTGTGCAATGCCAACAATGTACTGTACCTTCTTTACCCCTACACTGTTGTTGACTTAATACAAGGGTTTTATTCGCACCTGTGTAGTGTAAAACTCTCGTGTGTGGGGAGGCTCACCACATACAGCTCCTCTCAGCAGGGTGGAGTCAAAGGCCTTTAGACTCATTAACCCATTGACTGCGGCTGTATCATACATGATATTTGAGTCCAAATAGCTCTAATTGCGGCTGTATCATATATGATTTCCTGGTTTCAAAAATTCCGCTGTCAGGAATGGCACAAAATAAATCAGGTAGCAGCTCATGGCACCCTATAAAATATTGCCATACATAGATGTGGAGGACAGCTCACTTGCCTATGACATGCCGAAGGTACTGGTACGAAATCTTCTCCAGAGGCCGCTGCTAGCAGTAGCCCAAGCTAATATTGGATGAAATCTCTGGATGAGTGTAGTGATGATAGTAATACATTGTCAGATGATGACAGTGATGGTTCAGGTGCTGATTTAATTGATAGACTACCAGTAAATGACGGTGACAACGATGGTCGACACAGTGCAACCATAACACATCGTTTGCCTGGCACCACTGCACAGGGAACATTAATTACTTCACGGACCTGTTTCAGAGATTATTATTATTTTTTTTTGTTATTTTGTGTTATATACCACCGAACTCGGGATTTTTTTTCTCTATCTTTTGATAATATAATTTTTTTTTCTAATATTTTTTTCTGAATATTTGAAAAATGCTGCACACAGGATGTACATGTAAACAAACACTGACGCAGTGAATGGGTTAACTCTCCTCCTCTTACTGGCTCCCTTCAACCCTGTCTCTTTACTGTGCTGTTGCATCTTTATCTCTTTTCTATTGCTACTTCACTGGTCACTGCTCCTCTGAACTGTCTGCTTACATCCTTCCACCTTTACAGCGGGCGAATAGCAACTGTCTAGCAATAGACCCTCATCTCTTTTCTGTCCAATTCTCTAATGCAAGAGTTAACCGTTACTCCCAGTCCTTCATTTATGCAACAGGTCAACTCTAGAACTGTCTCTCTCTGTCTGTATTTCCTACTTCCTATGACCTCCAGTCTTTCAAATGCAGTGTGTCCAGGCACCTTGAAATGAACGGATCCTGAATCTGACATTCTTTTGTATCATTTTTTATTTTCCTTGGAAGGAACGGCTAGTGGGCTCCTGGCCCTTGCATCAAAGCATTTATCTATCTATAGCTATCTATCTATCAACAGTCAAGTCGCCTATGGCACGTGCTTCTATGGCACGGTTTTCTATGACATGCAAGGTGCCAGACCCTAAAAAAATGTACCACACGCATAAACTATACCTATGGCGCAGGCGCGGCAAGGTTTGAAATGTGCAGGCAAATTCCCCTGGCAGCCAGGGAACGAACCTCAGCCCTCGCCTCCCATTCAAGCCCTGCTCAGTGTGTAGCCAGACCGCTTGATATCTGATCACCCTCCTGTTTTCTGTGCCTACTGTTATGTATTGTGCCCTTTATTATTTATTGTTTACTGTTTAATTTGTGTGTAATACATGCATTGACTGATTGCTTGATTGTGTGCATGTGTAATGTGAGGAAAAATAGAGAAAACTGGGGTGAAAAGAGGGACTTTGGGCGAACGTCCAGAACCAAATTGTATTTTACCCATAGGTTTAGTTATTTGTATAATGCAGAGTTCTATGGCACAGGCACACTCCAGAGCCAATTAACCACGCCTTAGGCGACTTGTCTGTATATACAGTATATAAATGTGTGTGTGTGTGTGTGTGTGTGTGTATATATATACTGTGTATATATATATATATATATATATATATATATACATACTGTATATATATATATATATATATATATACTATATATAACGTTGGGTCTGGTTAGTACTTGGATGGGTGACCGCCTGGGAACACCAGATGCTGTTGGCATCCCTACATGTCAAGTGGGGTTGGTGGAGGATTAGTGCCCCTCCCTGTAAAACAATTAACTCTAAGCCCTTGGCCACCCCGTGTGGGATACATGGCGTCTGGCAATGAATGAATGAAATATAGATTCATACATATATATATATATATATATATATATATATATATATATATATATATACATACACTCAACCCTCGGCTATCACTCCCAATTGGTCCCGCTATGGCTGTGCTATAGCCGAAACCGTGATAGCCAAATTGAAGAACTTATGGTAATAATTCTAATTGGTGCCATGACCTCAATATTTACCCCTAAGATACCTTTTTTGTATCACATATTAATATATAACAGTCTAAAAATGAGAATGTTTTATGACGTGATCACGTTTCTTAAAAATACCCCTCACAGTTGATTCATTGATGTTATGTTTCTTCCCCACACTTCGCTTGGTCTCACAATTCTCTATAAGTTTCACATTTCCAGTTTATCTGCATAACTTAGGTTCTTCCTCTTCTTTATTTCCCTGCCAGGTGCCACAGCAATATGTTGGGTGATGGTACCGGGACGGGGAGGGGGTACGTTGCCCATGGTCATATCATAAAAAAGGTTATTGTTCTCGCTATCACTATTCACGTTCTGAGGGTGTACACTTGAATGGTTTGGCGGGCAGGAGACTCGGTCGTGCAGCCAATCAGCGTTCGGCTGACTCTGACGTCACACAACCAATCACGAAGTGAAGCTTTTGTTGGCTGGGCAGAGCACTGGAGCCTGGCCTTTTTTAAATTTTCGAACATTTGTGGTGCGCGATAGCAGGCATTTAGTTCATGATAAAGGTATTTGGGTAGTTTTTTATATAGGCGTGATAGCGATATATGCTATAGCGGAACCCGTGATAGTGGAGGGTTGAGTGTATATATATATATATATACTGCATATATATATATATATATATATATATATACTGTATATATATACTGCATATATATACATATATATACGTATATATAGATATATATATACGTATAAGTAATCCCTCTAATATCCGAACGCCCAATATCCAAACATCCCCACTAACCGGATATAATCGTCCCGGGATCCAATATTCAAAAAAAAAAAAAAAAAAAAAAAAAAAAAAAAAAATCGGGGGGTGGGGAGGACGAAATTTTTCCGGTGTTGCTGTCTGCTGATGATACAGTATTGTTGAGTGAAGATGAATGGGAGTTGCAAGGTTTGGTGAATGAATTTGGGACAGTGTGTAGGAGGAGGAAGCTGAAAGTTAATGTAAACAAAAGTAAAGTTATGGTGTTTGAGAGGAATGAAGTCACAGAGTGTGCAGTGAGGTTGGATGGTGAGGATATGGAGAATGTGAGTGCATTCAAGTACTTGGGTAGTGTGATGAGTAAGGATGGAACTTTGGGGGATGAAGTACATGAAAGGGTACAGCAGGGAAGGAAGGTTGTTGGTACACTGAAAACAGTGATGAGAAATAGGGAGGTAAGTATGGAAGTTAAGAAGTCACTGCATGATAGTATTGTGATCCCTACCCTGACGTATGGAAGCGAGGCGTGGACCTTGCAAGAAGGGAACAAGTCAAGAGTGAGAGCAGTGGAAATGAGTTACTTGAGAGGAGCATGTGGAGTGACATGGAGGGACAGGTTGACGAATGAAGAAGTGAAGGAACGTTGTGGGGTAGATGTGGATGTGGTTGAGAAGATTAGGAGAAATACACTGAGGTGGTTTGGACATGTGGAGAGAATGGAGAATGAAAGACTGACTAAGAGGGTGTATGTAGGTGAGGTGGAGGGAAGGAGAGGGAGGAGTAGACCGAGAATAAGGTGGAGGGATGGAGTTGAGAGGTATATGAGGGAGGGGGGGGTGAGTTGGGGGGAGGGGAGTCAAATGGTGGGTGACAGAGTGACTTGGAGGCGTTTTGTCTGCGGCCACCCTTTGCGGGATTAGGGCGTCGGGCTATAGATAGATAGATAGATAGATAGTAATTTGAACTTGGTGTGCAGGGCGCGGGACAGCTTTGTTGTGGCGCATTATTCCTCCGACGTCCGCCAGAGCGCCCCCACATCCTCCCCACTTTCTGCCTGTCTCTCGTCGCAAGTGCACGCTCGTCGTCATGGCTGCCCACGTGCTCGCTTTTGTGGTGGTGCCTTACCTGCTGCAGGCACTCCTGCTGCTCTCCTGCCTCTCCTTCGTGTGTGTGATGATGGCCCCACCGCCTGAGAAGAGGAAGAGAGTGGTGTTGACTCTGGAGAAGAAACGGGAGATATTGGAGAAAGTAGATGCGGGGTGGTCTTCTTCCCGCATCCTCTGCGAGTTCAACCTGGCCCAATCTACTTTGTTTGATATTAAGAGATCCCGAGACAAACTCATGCAGTACACGGCTGACTTCTCGTCGAGATGCAAACGCAACATGGAGAGGAAGGTGATGTTTACTCCCAAGTTTGCTGAAGTTGACCGCTCCACGTTGATTTGGTATCGACAGCAACGTGCTGCTGGTGTGGTGGTACGTGGTACAGAGCTGAAGGCTGCTGCTGAGAAGTTTGCCAGGCTTCATGACATCCTAGACTCCAAGGCATCTGAGGGTTGGCTCTTCGCGTTCAAGTTACGGCATGGCCTTACCAACCATTAAGCTCATGGCGAAGCTTTAGATGTTAACGAGGATGGAGTTGACGAGTTTCGGCACAAGGTGAAGGGCTTGATCGACAGGGAGGGCCTCACTCTTGGTTAAGTCTACAATGCTGACGAAACTGGCTTATTCTATCGCTCTTTGCCAACGAACACTCTAGCCGAGGAGACGGAGAAGCGTGTACCTGGCTGCAAGCTCTCCAAGGAACGGATATCTGCTTTGTGTTGTGCCAATGCTAACGGCATGCACCAGCTTAAGCCCGTTATTGTTGGCCGTGCAAAGCAGCCTCGGTGTCTTCGTGGGGTGATGGATGTCCTTCCTGTCGTCTGGTACCATTCTTTGAAGGCATGGTTTACAGCCCAGATCTTCAAAGACTGGTTCCACCGCCACTTCGTCAAGGAGGTCATAAACTACCAGATGGAGACACTGGGAATCCCACGCGACCAGGTAAGGGCCCTCCTTCTCCTCGACAATGCACCTGCCCACCCGCGCGACAAGGACTTGGTGGCTGAGAATGGCCGCATTAGGTGCATGTTTCTGCCACCTAATACAACTGCTCTCATCCAACCAGTGGACCAAGGGGTGATCGTGGCAACAAAGCGCCTATACCAACGGAAGTTCCTGGACGAGGTGATGGTTGTTCTCGAGGACGAGGACGAGCACAGGGAGGGACGGGACACGCGAGGCCAGCGGACTTTGGAAAACCTTCGCCGTTACAACATCAAGTATGCAATCTACAACTAGGCCAGTGCATGGAAGGAAGTCCCTGTCAGGGCTCTAGAAAATAGTTGGTCTTGTCTGCTTCTCGGAACGGATGTGGAGTACGATTTCCTAGGATTTGACGTGGATGACTTCCATACACGTCTACGTATGCATGGTGATGATGTTGATGTGGATGATGTGCGTGAGTGGTTGGATGATGACGAGGGCGATCCTGGGTATCAGACCTTGTCTGATATCGAGATCGCTAGACCACATGGGAATTTACAGTGTTGTGCAGTGAAAAAAACAGTGCATTGTGTCAAGGATTTACAGTTGTGAGTGAAAAGACAATTTTTGAACTAAATTTAATGTAAATAGACTTGTGTGTTTTTGCTTTTGAAAATGGTTATAAGAGTGGAAAAAGTTAAAGTGCACAGTGCAACACTTATTAAGTTACAATGGAGCATAAGTTAGACAAGAGTGCGCACTGTGAAGAGAACGGACTTCTGAGTGCGAATGACTAAGTTCTATGCAAGACTTCATGAACAGTGTACTGCAAGTGCTTCAGGAAATCCTTCTTACTGTCAGAGTCCGAGAGGAGGCGGTTATTCATCGAGATGGCCATGGACTTGCTGTAAGTAGGCAGAATGTTTCATACCGTGCTCTACTGTATTTTCCATACTATACTTACCTCAAACACCTCATTTCACTCTTTTATGTCCCTTATTGGTGTGAATATGCTGTGTCTAAGGTGCTATGCATGTGCAGTAGGAAGGTGTTTTTCTGAGTTAGGCTAGGTTAGGGTCCATAACTACCAGTCCAGGAGCCAGGGACTTGTAAGTACCCAGAATGTTGACTACTGTATGAACCTACCTCAAAAACCTCATTTTATGCTTCTTTTGCATTTATTTCAGTCTTTTATGTGCCTTATTTGTGTGATTTGGGTTTTAAATAGATGCTATGCATGTCCAGAGGGAGTTGTATAGGTGTTTCTCTGAGTTAGGGTCCATAAGTACAAGTCCATAAGCTGGGGCCCAATATCCGGACAGGACCACTATCCGGACCTGCCTCTGGCTCTATTACGTCAGATATTGGAGGGATTACTTTTCCACTAAGTCCTTGAAGGCACCCCAAACCCAGCAAACTATCCTAACTCTCAATGATACACACAGCAGTCTGAACCCAGAATCAATACCCTCACAATGCATTACTGTATACGGAATTTCCCTAACGCAATTATACTCCTTTTAACTGAAACTTTCCCTTAAATAAGGAAAAAACACCAGAAAAAAATGATTCCATTATATTAGGCTTCTGCTAAACTGGTGTTCCTTACATCAAGTATATACTGTATACTCCTTATATCTATATCTATCTATCTATCTATATACAGTATAGTGTGAGTCCTTGAAATACAAAAACCCGAAGTATGAATTTTCGATGGTACGAAATCAATTAATATAGGACAAATTCCATGTTACGAAAATATCTGTCTTGATACGAAAATCGATTCTCGATACGAAAGGAAATGAAGAGATAGCCCGATTATCCAGACTATGTGATGTGAAGAAGTGCCTGAATAGTCTGAAGTCATGATTAATCTGGTGGAAACAAAACACAAGTACTGTTAGATTGATTGATTTACTGATAAAAGTACAATGAAAGACACAACTACTTTCCCAGTTCAGTCTGAAAAAAATTTACACCAGGCGAAACACAATGAAAACCCTATTTCTACTAGTGCGTGTTTCAAAAGGTTCGATTTTTCCACGCTATATTCGTCAGACTTTGGGAACATACTTGTGTCTTTCATTGTACACTTCAAGCAGCAGAAAGACCTTATCAATTCAAATAATAATCCTCCAGCTTGTTTCTGTAATTTTCTGACAACTTTCAGTTTGGCAAATTACTTTTTCTTGCTAAAAAATTTTCTCCCCGTTATTATCATCACTTCCCCTATGATCGTTTCCAGCGCAGTGGAAGAAACTCAACGTGCGCAAAGGTGGATATCATTTCCCAATTTCCTAACTAGAGCTTAGGTTAGGTTAAAATTATTAGGTACAGATATGCTCGGTTTGGCCAGATTTAGTTAAACACTTAGGGAAGAACAGTCCTATCCGCCATTATGTTAACAAAATAAACAAGAGTTGTCATACCAGAACAGCTAAAAATGATGGGGAAACAGATTTAATAAGAAACGTTTACTGTATTTACCAACCCAGAAACAATCTGAAAAATATAACAGACTATCAGGAAGAACTGACTTGGTAAGGTGCTTTTACTGCTTAAAGTAAAATGTATGTTTAGCCCTCTCAATGGCTGTGGGTTCAGATATTTGCGTGCTCACGTGGCGGCATTGGGACCATTTATTCAAAGGTCTAAAATCAATTTCTTTTTCTTACATATGTGAAAAAACTCGTCTGGCACACTTGGCTTTTTTTTTTTTTATTATTATTATTTTTCCCCTAAAACCATCCTGTGATTTGCTATGATTCGTGTAAGAATGAATAAAATTAGGATTCGTGTTACATCAGCATGTATACATCAGCCAAAAACATCTGGGACGAATTGAACTGTGAGTGCCCGACTGATTGAGATGGTACAGTAGGGTCGTGTAAACACACCAGTGACCCTCATTCCCTGCCCATAATTACTTGTAGTTTTTTACAGCTCACCCTAACTCAACGTCACTGACACCAGTACAGTAAGGCGTTGTTCAGGGCCAGCAGCAATGAAAGCGATAATGGAATACATTATTGTTTGTTTCAGTCCTCTCTCTTTTGCACATACACATAAGAACAAACAAAAGAATGAGCAGTAAATGTACACTATCTCTAAGGAGCAGAAATAACTGTGCTCAGTCGGTCCGGAATATATTGGGAAGAGTGATACCCAACGAAGAATGTGGAACTGAATGCTAACCTACGAGAACATGTGGGACGAAAGAGTATTTTTTTTCTGATTAGCACACATTTTTGTTCCAAACCGTCTCTTAAAATTGTAAAACCCATAATCTTTCGTGTAAGCATACAGCCTAAGGACCTTACCAAGTCAGTTCATACTCCTCTAGTTTTTGAGGGTGGTAAATTATGTTCTCTTGCTTAAAGAAACTTACTCAGAATTAGGGCGCATGTAACATAAGCATGTTAAACATCGGCGTATACATCTGGAGTGAAGAGAATGCCTGACTAATGGGATGGTAGAGTAGGGTCATGTACATACACCAGTGACCTTCGTTCCCTTCCAGTAATTGTTCGCAGTTTATTATAATGCTCTAACTCAATGTCATTGACACCGAAACAGTGACGTGTTGTGCCAGGCCGGCAGCTATGAAGGGGTTAATAGAATACTGTATGAAAAGTTCATAATGGGCACAGTGCATAGCGCCGCACTCCCTTGCCGAGAGAAAACGAACTAACCCCTCTCTGGTAAAAAATTTTTCACGCGCTTCTCAGCTGAGTCCACGTCCCTCCTCTCCTCACAGCCTCGCTGTACGTGAGGATATTTTCGCAGCCCTTCAAATTTTCGTATTGTTTCGCCATGCCTCCCAAGCGCCCTGCATCATCTCCAGCATTGGGGGAGCCTGCTGCAAAGAAGCAGCAACACCGTACTCTAATTCTGGAAAGGAAATTGGAAATTATAAGACCCCATGAGGAGGAACAGGGAGTCTCGGAGATTGGGCATGCTTTAGGCCTTGCTGTTTCCACCTCTGGGACTGTGACGAAGAAAAAGGAGATGTACAAGAATATGGTCACCTCCCTCTTTACAATTGTATACAGGTACTGATTACTTCTTAACAGTGGGGGGGAGGGGGGGGAGTTTAGGTGGGGGTCTGAGAGGGTCCTGGGATGCATCCCCCCATTTATATGTATATTTCAATGGGGAAAATTGTTCTGATATATGAAATTTCGAATTATGAAAGTTATTTTTTGTCCCTATCCCTTTCGTATATCAAGGACTCACTGTATATATCTCATTTCGTTTTGTTTTTGAAGGCTCCAACATGCTTGCATGTGTCGGTCTTGGTCACCTAATGGTGGCTCTCCATGCTGCACGATCCATGGCAGCCTCTCTGTTCAGTCCCTTAACCCTGAGGTCACACTTAATGACCTCATCCCATGTCTTTCTCGGTCTACCCCTTGCAACCCCACCCCCAATATTAACACTTCTCACCTTCTGCACCCAATTATCATCCCCCATCCTCTCCACATACCCAAACCATCTCAATCTACCTCTCCTAATCACAACACCAGTACACTCCACTCCCATCCTACCTCTCAACTCTTCCATCGTAAACCCAGCACCCCCAGGGCCTTGCATGCAGGGATGCGCTGCACATCCACCTAATCATTGTCATTTCTGTACGTTTGAGCCTGCGAATATCCTCTTCCTTTACTGCCCAGGTCTCACTACCATACAGCATCACAGTCCTAACACATGCTGCATACAAAGACCCCTTAGAATGTAGGGAGAGTCCTCTCAATGTCAAGAGAGGCAAGAGCTCCCTCAACTTCTACCAACCACTTCTCACCCTGGCCACAGAGCTAGCTCCAGCCCCACCTCCAGCACATATTTTTTTTTTTTTTTTTTTTTATATAACAGAACGGAGGAAGGAAAAACAAATGAGTAAAAAAAAAATAATCCATACACCTGATTACTGGTGTCCCCTGTTCATAAAATATCTGTAACAATTAGACTTGAACAGTTGTGGGTTGAAATTTGGAGGGAAACAACTCTGGGGCAGCGAGTTCCAGAGAGATGCAGTTCGGGGAATGAAAGAATTCTGATAGGCAGAAGTTCTGCAATATGGCTAAGTGACATTCCAGTCATGAGCACTACCAGATCCCCGTGTAGCACGAGGGAAGGCATGGAGAGGTGGCACCATGGAAGCAACTTCGTCTGAGCATATACCAAAAAAATATCTGTAAAATAATGCAAGGGAGGCAACATTCCTTCTTACTTGCAGGGGAGGTAGTTTATTTGTAATGGCAGGGTTGTTAATGATTCTAACAGCTTTGTTCTGAATTTTGTCTAGTTGTCTTAATGCAACCTCTTCACAACCATTCCACAAGGGTGAGCAATATTCAAGCTGAGAGCGCACATGACTCTTATAAATTATAGCTAACTGTTCATCGGCGAAGAAGTTACGGACTCTGTACAATAATCCAAGTTTCTTTGAGGCGGCTTTAGCAAGTGATCTGACATGGGAGGTCCAGCTGAGGGCACTGTTAAGTGAGACATCAAGAATTTCAATACTTTTAGAGATGGGAATATTAGTAGCACTGATGGTAATGTACGAATCTGGCAATATCTGTCTATTAGTAAACTGTATATATTTAGTTTAGCATTAAAAGAGACAAGGTTGTTTTGTCCCCATTCAATGATTGTAGATAGATCTTGATTTATGGAAATGGCTGTACTGAGTTGAGAGGTGGAGAATCAGACTTTGTAAATGGATGTCTGAGTATGAATGAACTATGTAGTGTTGAGTCATCTGCATATGAGTGAATGGGATTGTGGGTGACAGATAAGGGATCATTAATATGAACCAGATATAGGGTTGGCGCCAGAACTGATCCCTACGGCACGCCGGCGTTAATTGAGTGGAATTTGGAATATACATCATCTACTTTTGCTCTTATTTTCCTGTCACTAAGATATGAAGAAATCAAAGGAACAAAAGACGTTAGTCCATAGCAAGGGAGTTTGGACAGCAGGGAACAGTGCCATACTCTGTCGAAAGCTTTAGAGATATCAAGAGCTACTGCATGAGTTTCTCTAAAAAGATCAACTGATTGACGGTGGTATGAGTTAAGAGATTGAGTATGTCAATGGTGGATCTTTCATGGCAAAAACCATATTGTCTATCACTAATTAAGTTGTTGGATTCAAGTTGTTTAACAATGTGCTTATTAATTAAAGTTTCAAATACCTTACCAAGAGAAGATGTGACAGCTATTGGTCTGTAATTGGAGGTTCCAGACGAACTTCCTTTCTTCGGAATTGGGTGGATATTGGCTTCTTTCAATGAATTTGGGAATAAAGAAGTACGTATGCATAGTCTGAATAATTTAGCTAGGACAGAGGCAAGTTCAGGGGAACACTTTTTCAAAACAAGTGGCAGAATTCCATCTGGGCCTGGAGCTTTGTTGGTGGGTAAATTGTCTAGCATGGATTTTACGTATCTTGTCTGTATTTTAACCCGTCATGTCCCAAGCTATTTCGCACCTCTGACACCCCCCAATCCCGAGGTATTTTCGATTTTTTTTTTTTGGCTAAAACCTCCGCTTTTGGTGAGAAACATCGAAAATTCATAGAGAAATCGGTCACCTGAGGTTTAAAATACTCAATCCAGGTACCAGTACCTCCTTACCTGAGTGGGTTTTCTAACAGGCTGGCACCAAAGAAAACGAGTTCTATGGGAGGGAAACTATTTCACACCACTCATAAACGGTATTTATTTACTTGGTACGAATTTATATGTAGTATGAGAGTACAGTAACCCCTCCAATATCCGGATCAATAGAGCCATCGGTAGGTTCGGATATTGGTTTCGTCCGGATATTGGGCCCCAGCTTATGGACTTGTACTTATGGACCCTAACTCAGAGAAACACCTATACAACTCCCTCCGGACATGCATAGCACCTATTTAACACCCAAATCACACCAATAAGGCACATAAATGACTGAAATAAATGCAAAAGAAACATAAAATGTGGGTTTAGAAGTATGTTCATACATTAATAAACATTATGGTACTTATGGACTCTAACCGAACCTAACTCTGAAAAACACATTCCTACTGCACATGCATGAGGTAAGTATAGTACGGAAAAAGTACAGTATGACACATTCTGGTAAGTATAGTATGGAAAAAAGTACAATATGAAACATTCTGGTAAGTATAGTATGGAAAATAGTACAATATGAAACATTCTGGCTACTTACAGCAAGTCCCTGGCCACCTCGATGAATAACCGCCTCCTCTCGGACTCTGACAGTAAGAACGATTTCCTGAAGCACTTGCACTACACTCTTCCTGAAGTCTTGCACTGAACTTAGTCACTAACACACAGAAGTCCGTTCTCTTCACAGTGTTCACTTTAGTCCAAATAATGTTCCATTTAATTTAAGTGTTGCACATTAACTTTTCCCAAGTTTTTTTAATTTTCCAAAGCCAAAACAAAGAAGGTTAGTTACGTTAAATTTCTTTTCTACTGAGTCTTTTCTCCCAACTTGAAAACCTTAACACAACACACCGTTTTTTTCACTGCACAACACTCAAAATTCCCGTGTGGTCTAGTGGAGAAGTTCTTGCTGTTTATTCACTGTCAGAGTCCGAGAGTATCACTGGCAGGCGACCAAGGGGTGCATCGCTGGGTCGTGGTGATGGCGTACCGACTACAGAAGACTCTGAAGATAGCCGGAAACTCACATCGAGCGGTGACTCCACTGTAGCTGATGTGCTGGGCTGTGGCTCGGAGCATGAGGGCCTGTCTTGGGGAGGCAACGGAGTGGAACCAGGGCTTGGCACAGCGGGGGTCACGGGCCTGAAAAAACTGTCAATTGTTGACTGATGCAAGGACCGACGATTCTGGCGATTGACGATGCGCTGCCGGAAAGCACGCACTTCCTCCACGAGTCCCAAGGGCCCCATCTCCCTGTCGCAGTCCGGGTGTTCCAGGTAGTCTAGGACGAACTCTAGATGTTCCCGGAGTGCGCTCAGCTTGGGGATGGCTGGAGTAGTGTCCTGCTGAGAGGAGTCCGCATCATCATCGCCTTCGTCGTCGGAATCTTCAAGTTCGGGACTGACACCAGCAACCGAAGACGCGATCTCGATATCAGACAACGTCTGATACCAAGGATCGCCCTCGTCGTCGTCCAACCACTCACGAACATCGTCCACATCAACATCGTCGCCGTGCGTACGTAGCCGTGCATGGAAGTCATCCACGTCAAACCCTAGGAAATCGTACTCCACATCTGTTCCGAGAAGCAGACGAGACCAACCATTTTCAAGAGTTTTCACAGGGACTTCCTTCCATGCACTAGCCCAGTTGTACAGCGCAGACTTGATGTTGTACCGGTGAAGGTTTTCCAAAGTCCGCTTGCCTCGAGTGTCACGTCCTTCCCTGCGCTCGTCCTCGTCCTCGAGAACAACCATCACCTCGTCCAGGAACTTCCGACGGTACAGGCGCTTTGTTGCCACGATCACTCCTTGGTCCATTGGTTGAATGAGAGCAGTCGTATTAGGTGGCAGAAACATGCACCTAATACGGCCATTTTCAGCAACCAAGTCCTTGTCGCACGGGTGGGCAGGTGCATTGTCGAGGAGAAGGAGAGCCTTTACCTGGTCGCGAGGAATTCCCAGTGTCTTCGTCTGGTACTGGATGACCTCCTTGACGAAGTGACGGTGAAACCAGTCTTTGAAAATCACAGCTGTGAACCATGCTTTCAAAGAATGGTACCATACGACACGAAGGACATCCATCACCCCACGAAGGCACCGAGGCTGCTTTGCACGGCCAACAATAACGGGCTAAAGCCGGTGCATGCCGTTAGCATTGGCACAACACAAAGCAGATATCCGTTCCTTAGAAAGCTTGCGGCCAGGTACACGCTTCTCCGTCTCATTGGCTAGAGTGTTCGTTGGCACCGAGCGATAGAATAGGCCAGTTTCGTCAGCGTTATAGACTTGACCGAGAGTGAGGCCCTCCCTGTCGATCAAGCCTTTCACCTTGTGCCGAAACTCGTCCACTCCATCCTCATTAGCGTCCAATGCTTCGCCATGTGCTTTATGGTTAGTAAGGCCATGTCGTAACTTGAACGTGAAGAGCCAACCCTCGGATGCCTTGAAGTCAAGGGCGTCGTGAAGCCTTGCAAACTTCTCAGCAGCAGCCTTCAGCTCCGTTCCACGTACCATCACACCAGCTGCACGTTGCTGTCGATACCAAATCAACGTGGAGCGGTCGATCTCTGCATACTTGGGGGTAAACATAACCTTCCTCTCCACGTTGCGTTTGCTTCTCGACGAGAAGTCAGCCGTGTGCTGCATGAGCTTGTCTCGGGAACGCTTGATATCGAACAAAGTCGACTGGGCCAGGTTGAACTCGCGGAGAATGCGTGAAGAAGACCAACCCGCATCAACCTTCTCCAATATCTCCCGTTTCTTCTCCAGAGTCAACACCACTCTCTTCCTTTTCTCAGGAGGTGGGGCCATCATCACACACACTAAGAGTAGGGCAGAGAGCAGCAGGAGGCCTTGCAGCAAGTACGGCACCACCACAAAAGCGAGCACGTGGGCAGCCATAGCGAACAGCGTAGGTCGTCGCGGTGAGAGACAGGCGGGAAGTGGGGAGGATGCAGCGGCGCTCTATCGGACGTCGGAGGAATGACAAACCAAAACAATGCTCTCACGCGGCGCGCGCGGCAAGTTCAAATTACTGACAGCAAAAAATCGATTTTTTTTTTATTTTTTTGGATTTTCGGACCATTTTGGGAATCTTTGATCCCAGGACGATAAGGTTCGGTTAGTGGGGATGTTCGGTTATTGGGCGTCCGGATATTAGAGTGATTACTGTATATTGGTTTTCAAACAGTAATATTAGCATTATAAGCATTGTTTCACTCACTAACTCATCACCATACCTGACCTTCTTTTGCCACATTACCTGATCATTATTTCTGACTGTTTCTTCCTCTAATGCTGTGTAAACTTTGTCCTCCACATTGTCATCGATTGGGGAATCACTCTGGCCCTGAATGTCTTTACTGGCCAGGTCACTGGTAACAGGTGAATTGCCGAGACAATGGTGTGAGGGGGGGAGGGGGGAGGTTATCCGGTGTAAGGCATTGTCACTGCTTGGCATCTTGAAGAGGAATAGAGGAAGGTATCCCGTGTATACGTACGAAAAATTACACGTGAAAATTGAAAATTGTGCAAATTAGGGACCTTGCAATTGCACGACGTACCAGTACGTCGCAGGGACTAGCAAATGCAAAATGTTGCAACGTACCCATACGTCGATGGGACGGAGCGGGTTAAGTGGGGCAATTTCGGGAGAATCAAGTTCCAGTACTGGGACATTTTGGCTTGTATCATCTATGGTAGAGTTCTGGCAAAGGTACTGACAAAGATATCTGCTTTCCCACGTGGGTCATTTGTAATGTCGCCATCTGAAGATTTTAGTGGGGGAATGGAAGATGACTTGTTAAAGTTATTATTGAAAGAATTAAGAGCTGACCAGAATATTCTATTGTCATTAGGGTTGTTAAGTAGTTTTGATGCTTGCTTTTGAAGAAAGTTTGATTTAGATAAGATTTAATACAGCTTTTGCCTGATTTCTAGCAATTTTAAATTGGGAGAGTGATTCAGGTTTTTTATTTTAAGTAAGAGTTATATGCTAATGACTTTTGGGCTGTTGCTCTGGCACAGTTGCCATCAAACCATTTTGGAGAGATCGATCTTTTAGTGAACTGTTGACTTGGTATGAATAAATCCATACCAGCTAGTATTAAGTCGCAAATGTGGGACTGGATAGAATTGGGATCACTAGAGAAAAAAGACTGCCATGGAACATCAGCAAGATGATTTCTAAATCCATCCCAGTCTGCCCTATCAAAGTGCCATCGGGTCACCTTGACAGGTTCAGAACGGGGTGGTGTGGGAGGGTTAACTAATGAGGCTTTGATGAGATTGTGGTCAGAGGATCCAAGTGGTGACAAAACTCTTCCACACACTCAAGAGACTCACCAGCAAGTTCAATCCTTTCACGCCTGACAATCTCCACCTGCTCTCCTCAACACACCCCATACATAAAATCAGCATTATCTCGCAGTCTACTGTACCTCTAATACCACTACATCTCTTGTGCACCCACCTATCACAAACACTGCACAAGATGGAATTACTTCCCACACCCTTGTGGCAAACTGCACATGGCCACTCTCCCTCTTCTTTGACTCTACTGCAATCAACCCTGGGTATCATCACTTTTGTTTTATCTGCATTTACCCTTAAGCTCTTGTGCCCCACACCATCTCTCCACTTCTTAAATATTTCCTCTGCCTCCCTTTCATTCTCTGCAATCAACACCAATCATCAGCATACAACATCTCCCATGGGAGTCTGTTTCTGAAGTCATGTAAGAGGGCTTCAAGAACCATGATAAATAACATGGGACTCAAAACTGACCCCTGATGCACACCAACACTGATGGAAAACTCATCACTCAAATCTCCATTCACTCTTAGTTTATATATATATATATATATATATATATATATATATAATATACAGGTGTTCCTCCCCTAACGCGGTTTGCTGTAGTGCGATACTGCTCTAATGCGGCACGATTTTGCAGAAGGAAATAAACATTCTAACGCGGGCACTGTTAGCGTAACGCGGTAATTTGAACTGGGCGGGCTGTGATGCCGTGTGCTTCGCACCGTAAACAGTCACTGATCACTTGTCACTTCGCCAAACAAGTTGCCGCTGGTCTACAGCATGAGGATACCCAGTGACAGCAGGATGAAGCTATGGAGGACCTAGAAAGTGATGTTTGGAGTGTTGCTAGCGGAACAGACTTTGATGGATTTTAGTGTGAGTTCCCCCCCTCTACCTCATCTCTGGCGACGTGTGTCTGCTTTTCTTCTCACATAAGGTACAGTACAATAAATAAATTAGTCCTGTATAGACCTAAGGTATATTTTATAACCATATTAATGCTTTTAGGAGGTTTACATTGGGGGGTATAAAAAAATTTTGCACCATCTTGTTAATGCTCTTATTAATGCTTTTAGGAGGTTTATATTGGGGGGTATAAAAAAATTTTGCACCACAAGGGGGGAAAAAGTGGGCTCTGGGAAGGGGTGCAGGAGGAAATAGGGGTTTTCAAGAGTCCCTCAAACGTGATATTTGCCTAACGCGAGGCCGGTGCGGAAACAAATACCCGTGTTAGGGCAGGAACACCTGTACACATACAGAAGGTACGCACAGTACGCAAGTTATGGGCGGCAGAGGAGGTCGATTACTAGGAATTAGCGTACTGTGAATACATAAAGTTATGGGGAAAATTACATATGGGTGGCACCCCCCTTCATCGCTAACCCTTGAGACTCCTTTCAGACCTAAGTATTCTACTGTACAGGAAAACTATCTAAGACATATTACCTAAGATAAAGTAAACCAACAAGATTATGGCTTTATTAAATCAACAAGGATATGGCTTAACTAAACCAACAATATAGCTGCTCACCTTAACCCAAGAGGACAACAGCCTTGATGGACGTAAGAAGGGGATCCGAGACAGGGCGAGGCACCTAGCGTTCACCTCCTGCACCACCCGTCACATCACCTTCCTCACCACTCTCCTCACCAGCACTTTCAACACTTTCACCAGCTAATGCACTCACTTCGTTCATAAACCCCTCAAAGTCTATTTCTGACACCTCAGACATCGCATCATCCTCTTGATCCTCCCCAGGAAATGGCTCTTCTGATGTTGAAGGGAGTGATTCCTCACTTTCTCAAGGCCGCAGGTAACGGGTGATGAGGGTTTGCTTCCTTCTGTTAACCTCCTGGTTGAGCCTGTCTGTGTAGTAGCAGAAAATTCTGTCCAGTGGTCATCACTTCCTCCATTTGCAACTGACAGTGTTCAAAGTCTTTGAATTCTTCCTTGAATTTATCTAGGGCACACAGTACCTGGCTGATTTCCATCATTGACAAGTCTCCACTCTCCACCACTGTGGTCTTCTGCTGTGGTCTCCTGCTCTCAGCCCCAACTTTGGGCCACTCTTCACTGCGGTCTTGCCTATTACGAGTTCAATTCGTGTACTATTAAAAAATACACTAAAATTTGATAAAAAATAGGTCCTTGCGTACAACGAGATTCGCGAACTATGCGTACCTACTGCATGTACATATATATATATATATATATATATATATATATATATATATATAGGTAATCCTTGAGACACAGAACCAACTCACATTATCTAACTTTGAACTGATTGACTCTGTAAAAGTGTACCAGTACTGAAGTGCCCATCAATAAACCCATATCCCTGACCCCACTGGAGAGAGTTCCAACATACCTGACCTCTTCCTTACAATTAATCCTTCTGCTAATGCTGTTAATCTTTTCTCTCTGTTGGGGTCCTCCGATCATAACCTTATCACCTTAACCTGTCCTACTGCTCCAGTAAAGTCTGTGGACCTTCCCAAGAAGTGAAGGTTGTGGTACTTTGGAACTGCTGATTGGGAGGCCCTCAGGCAGTAGCTACTTCTTTGATTTTCCCAGGAATGATTATTGCTTCCATGGCAACGAGCCATCTAAGTGTGCCTTGCACATTACGGAGGTTGTTCTCTAGGGCATGGATGCATACATTCCTTTCTCATATCCTATGACTAATGCATAAAAAACCTTTGTTTAATCATGCTTGTTCTAATGCTGTCCACAACAAAGAGAAGGCTTACAAAAGGTTCCAGAGCCAACCCACCCCTGAATCTCATCTTTTATATGTTACCGCCCAGAATTGTGCTACATCTGTTCTTCGTTCTGCTAAAAAAAAATTCGTTCATACTAAATGCTCTGAACTCTCCAACTCAAATTCTTCCTAATCCTTCTGGCACAATGTCAAGAACCTTTCTAACAACTTTACCTCAACATCCTTCCCTCTTCTTTTCCACTGATGGCTCTGTAGCTAATTCTTCGACTGATAAAGCAGCAGGGTTGTTATAATTTAAATCAATTTAAATCAGAGTGAAAAAAAATATGATTTAAATCAACACTGTTTTTTTTTTTTTTTTTTTTTTTTTTTTTTACATAAATACAGTAAAAATGAAGAAGACACAGAATGTGATGGATGTGTACTGTACAGATGCATCAAGTCTGCTTGGCCTGTACTCTTCCTGTACTGATCTTGATCAAGTCAGGCACTAGTGACTGCCTTTTGTTACAAGGCAAATATTAAAAACAGAGGAAAGAAGGCTCCTTGATAATAAAAATAAATGCTCTAGTTAGGAAAGCCTTTAATGCCTCAGGTCTTTTCAAGTTGTATAGCAACTTTTGGGTAATAAATGTAGGATACTATACCATAATACGGTTTCATTTCACACTGATTAAGGCTTAGTACGAAAAAGTCTTCATTAAAGTGAAAAAATAAAAAAAAAATAAAAAACAAATTAAGTAAAACAATCAGTTTAAATTTTAAAATGTGATTTCAATAAAATACTACAGGTTAAAAAATATATATATACTGTATATGCCATTTTTTCCAACCCTGATTGTGAGTAATCTCCCCCATACCAAGAAGTGCTACCCTGTGGTGCACTGCCTTACTACCACTTCCCATTCACATTATTATTTTCAATTTTGTAAGTCTGTTTCTTTGAACAGCGATATATATAATCATGCCTAATGGATGCACTGCACCAAGTGAGAGGAAAAAAGACCCAGTATGGTACTCTTTTGACAGAATTCCCAAAGGCACAAACAGGGTTGGGGAAAAAAAAAAAAAAAAAAAAAAGTGAATTTTTCCAACCCTGTAAAGCAGAACTCGTCACTGTGACTTTCTTCTCCAATCCCACTTTAGATGATTCCAGTGCTGCTCCTCCATCACTTTCCCCCTCTGACTTCCTCATGGCTGACATTAAAGTTTCTTCATTTGATGTATTTTCTGCCATCACTGGCCTCAATAGTAACAAGGCATATGGGCCTGATGGGGTCCCTCTTGTTGTCCTCCAGAACTGTGCTTACACCCTACACAGGAAAACTCTTTCACTTTTGTCTGTTAACTTGTACCTTCTTTCATGCTGAAAGTTTGCTCTAATTCAGCCTATCCCCAAGAAAGCTCACCATTCCCATCCGTCTATCACCCAATTACTGTACTTTATCATTTTGTGTTTCAAAAGTTTTCAACCTTAGTCTAAAAAGTAAAAAATAAAAAAAAATAAAAAATAAAAAAAATGTTAAGCATCATTTACTACGCTGGGTGGTAACCATATAACTAAACTTTGGCGCCTGGTGGTTTAGTGGGTAATTATTGTGCACCAATCGGATTGAGCCGGTGAAGGTTTATATCCAAGGGATGGTTGGGGTTTATTGCTCACGTAATGCCACTCAGGGATGAGTGAGGCTGGTCACTCTCATCTTAAATGTCAGGACCAACTGCCTAGCCCTGGGCTCCTACGCTCCTCATGGGGCAACGTAGGATTGGATGATGGATGGATGGATGGATCTTTCCTATCACAACCTTCTTTCTGATCATCAGTAATCTTCTCAACTACTTTTCAGACTCTGGGTCATCCTCCTTTCTGGACTTTGGTGAAAGCTTTGCCACTGCACCTGACATCTCAAAGGCTTTCAATTGGGTCTGATATAAATCTTTTATTTCCAAACTGCCTTCTTACGGATTCTATCCTTCTATCTGCGCCTTCATCACTAGTTTCCTTTCTGATTGTTCTATAGCTGCTATTGTAGACGGCCACCGTTCTTCTCCTAGAGCTATCAATTTTGGTGTTCCTCAAGGCTCTGTCGTATCACTCTCCTTTTATCCACGAATGATCTAAGCAGTACAGTACATCTAACCCTATCCACTCATATGCTGATGACTCTGCCCTACACCTTTCCATTCTATTCCTGCAGTGTCCATCTCAGCAGTTACTTCCACAAACAAGGGAAAAGGCTATGGCACGCCTAATGTCTGACTTGGCTCATATCTCTCATTCGGATAAAATAATCTTGTTGCTTTTAATGCATTAAAAACTCGGTTCTTAAATCTATCAACCTGACAAAATCTTCCGCAGGAGTACCCCCTAATTTTTAACAATATCTAGCTCAATCCTGCATCATCTTTAAACATACAGTACAGTAACAGTACTTGGGTTTTCATTCTCTCAAGATTTATCTTGGAAAGATCATATTACCTATCTTGTAAAATCTGCTTCCAAGAGATTAAGTGTGCTAAGCCAACTCCATGTCTTCTTTACCCCTGCACAGTTGTTTATTGGCCCATGTAGAGTACAACTCTCATTTGTGGGGAGGTTCCCCACGTAAAGCTCTTCTCAACAAGGTGGAGTTGAAGGCTTTTCATTAACTCTCCTCTCTTACTGGCTTCCTTCAACCTCTGTCTCTTTGTTGCAGTGCTGTATATTTATCTTTTTTCCTATCACTACTTCTGTGAACTGTCTGCTTGCATCCCTCCTCTACTTTGTTGGGCACATAGTGCCCATCTTGCAACAGGCTCTCATCCCTTTTCTGTTCAACTCTCTAATGCAAGAGTTAACTGTTACTCCCAGTCCTTCATGTATGCATCAGGTCAACTCTGGAACTGTCTCCCTCTGTCTGTACTTCCTGCTTCCTATGGTCTCCATTCTTTCAAGTACAATGTGTCCAGGCATCTCAAAATGAATGGATCATGAATTTTGCTGTTACCGTGTTTTTGTTTTTTCAAGGAGGGAATAATTTGCAGGCTCCTGGCCCTTGGTTCCTTCATCCGTGCATAAAAGAAAAAAGAGTGAGAGCAGTGGAAATGAGTTATTTAAGAGGAGCCTGTGGAGTCATGTGGAAAGTCAGGCTGACGAATGAGGATATAAAGGAGCGTTGTGGTGTGGATGTGGATGTGATAGGAAGTGTTATGAGGAACACACTGAGGTGGTTTGGCCATGTGGAGAGGATGAAGGGTGAAAGACTGACGAAGAGAGTGTATGTGAGTGAGGTGGAGGGGGGAAGAGGGAGGGGGAGGCCGAGGATGAGATGAAGGGATGGGGTGGAGAGATATATGAGAGAGGGGGGTGTGAGTTGGGAGCAGGGCAGTGAAATGGCGGGGGACAGGGCGACTTGGAGGCGATTTGTTTGTGGCCACCCGAAACGGGATTGAGGCGTCTGGCAATAGATAGATAGATAGATTTATTTTTTTAATGTAAAGAAGAAGGAAGGTTAGGATACGTTTTTAGGCTAGCATTTAATTGGATTAGCTAAGTTAGAATAATATGGTTGGGCTACGTTACAAAAATTGGTTTGGAGAAACAGGCACTGATAAGGATAACATTAAAAAATGGTATCTCTGGTGCTGATAGGGATTGTATACAAACATTGCTTTTTAAATGTTTCACCACTTGCAAAAAAAACAAAAACATCAAAACTTGGAAACAAAATAAGAAGATACATCGTATACTGTACTTTAAGAATCCCATGACAAGCTAAGGTAGAAAAAAAAAATCAAAATAAATTGGCTCTGTCACCTTAAATTTTACCATGAAATTAGACTGCTCTCTATGGCAATGATAAAAAGCTGCTTAGAATTACCAGCTCCATAATTAAGCCTTGTTTTTTTCCCTGCACTAGTTCAGTGTATAGGTAAAAATAAATACCATCATACTGCCTACATTGTGCTGTACAGTATACCAAATGTAACCTTGCACACTGGACAAGAAATCTTACCTGATATTCATTTAAAAATGTAAACCTCTGTAGACTTGTGTTTTATCATTTACTAAACCTTGTATTATTCAAATAAGCTATATAATTCACGTCAACTGCACTGTGCGTAACACGTACTTATAACATGGCCTTCAAAAAAAATTCTCGAAGCTATTAATTACAATTTTAGTTTTGTGTTTCCGTGTACACCATACTCCAAGCTTTTGTGCGTAATGTCTCTACAAATGAAAATTACGGACTAAGAACACAGCTGTACGTAATAATGCAGCATTCCCACCTGCTAATTTTGGAGAAGAATATACAGCGTCTGGACGAACAGCATGTAAACACGTTACTCTAACACTCTCCCCCTAGGAACTGTTGCGGAAGAATTATAGTTTCTCAGTCACAAAATCGAAATTCAAAACACGTTTTCATTAATCTTCAGGTTTTACGAAAAATCAGAGTGCCCATGAAGCCTATTCTGAACTGAACTCATTCTAAATATTGTATGTTCTTTCAACTCATATACCATAATTTAACAAGTTCGGCAAACATGCATTTCGATCCTGGCCATTTCAAAACTACAACTGGGCACATTTGTAATAAGAAATATGAAACGGTGACGCTGTATAGTTTCATAGTACATCGTATAAAGGCACTGATATTGAATATATATGTAACGTACAATTAAAAACCCTATTATTACTACGAAGTGGCGAATGTAGCTCTATCGGTAACATCCTATGAACTATAATGGTACAGAACAGTACGCAAATTTAGATTAATCTCGCCGTTGCATCACAGTAGAAGGGTAACTCAACTAATATCAGCACGACGGCAGTGCGTGAGGGAGAATGAGGGCACCATGGGGATGAAAAAGATACCGAGAGGTCATGTACGGTGCTCATTGTTAAATTTAAGTGGTACATGGGGTAAATATTTCCTTTATTTCTGTTTCCTATTGTTTGGTGTGTTTTTTTTTCTTCCATTTGATTTTTTTTTTTTCATTTGAGTGTTTTGAGGCCTCATTTGTTATGCAAACGAATAATAACTATAATATGACTATGACAATTTTCGGCCTAATCTGTTTAGCTAAACCCAACCTAACCTTGGTTAAATGTACCTAATAATTTAATCTACTCTAACCCAACCCAACCCAACCCAGCATCCAGCTGGGAAGTAGGGAAACGAAATCCACCTTTCAGTATGTTGAACAAGATTCGGTAATGTTCATTTGTACAAAAAAAAAAAAAAAAATACACTATATGACAGCACAAATCCACTGGTATGGTAAGATTGCCTGCTAAAGAAACAGCAATAAAGGAAATAAATACCATAGGCCTTCATGGTCTGGGAAAAACAGTTGTATGATTAATGAGAAGTAACTTGGTTTGTAATGGTAAATTGGCGGTAATAAATCGCTTCATTATAAGACCCCTAAACTTTGATTGAATATCGTTGTAAAGGTATACAGAGTATTTATACAATAAAAGAAGGTGGTGGATCTTGCCACACACCTTCAGCAAATACAGTGTCATACAGTACAGGCAGTGGTTATAAATTCGTGGGTGTAACCACACGTTATGTAGCAAATATTAGCTATAGTAAGTGCTCCTGAATGTAAATGAATATAAAAGATTATTACATGCAGGAGTAAAACGTAGTATCAGAGTAGTATAGAAATACGACAAGGCAGCATTTGCTACAGCCTAAGATGATGACATGACACCTTAGTGGGTCAGTGCCGTAAGTGATGGCCAAAACACCCACCAACACAACACCACTGTCTCCCTCTCTCAGAACTTCACTGCTTTTAGTTATTTATTTTATTCAAGTCCGTCAGTGGTACACACTATAGTGTTTTCTTTTACAGTGACTTGAGTGTTATATTTGTTAGCGTCAATGGGTAGGTTGTGGAAGATGTGGGCTGTCAGACTATGATGTGATTATACAAGCAAAATACCACATGTATAGTTTTGCGTAACATAGTGAGTGTTGCCGAGAAATGTAAGATAGATTGAAGAATAACATTTATTTGTATAACTCTACATTGAATAAGTGTAGTGCTTTCTAGAACTTCGGTACAATTTGAGGGAGTTTACGGAGAATGGAAAGTCACAGATTTTCACTGATTAGGCCTAACCATGAGATTTGCTCAGTCAGCATAGTAAGTTATAAAACATTGTAACCTCTCTGGTGGGACACATGACGGTCTACCTCCTACAAAGCAATCGAGTCTGGTTTGTGTACAGTAACATGAGAGTGCAGGTCAGCGATGTGTTTCTGTAAGCCATTTACAGTCTATGTTAGAAAAGTACAAATGGAGCTAACCATTGGTCTCAGATTTCTTCATGAACTGCCCAAGCTTCTCTGTCATTCCCACCAGGTCTCCATGCATGTCATTTGATCCTCCCTTGAACAGCCTTTTCAACCTGGGCTTGGGTAGCTACCCTGTCTGCCCTTGCACAAGCCCACCCCTGCGTTCAACATGACAGGTAGAAAGATCAACTGCAGTTCTGGCTAAAGTGGGGACAGGAGAAAATATGTGCAGCCACAGCTGAGTTGTGGGGGTATGGGTGTCTACCCAAGAAGGACAGAGGGAGACGGCGCACCCCACATTCAGGAATCCCTCGTGCCTAAAACCGTCACACTGCCCGTATCTCCGATTGAGCCACAAGTGCCAGCAGTGGCAAGGGCTTGCCAACTTAGTGCTTGCTAGAGGCTGCACAACCAGGCTTGCTAATCGGAGAGCCACAAGTGCCAGCAGTGGCAAGGGCTTGTCAACTTAATGCTTGCTAGAGGCTGCACAACCAGGCTTGCTAGAGGGGGCTTGGCTACACAGAGGGATTTCCGGTGTTCCAGTGTGCTTGCTAGATGCGGCACCCCTGAGCTTGCTAGATGCGGCTTGGCCATGCAGGAGTTCCAGTGTTCCCACATGCTTGCCAGATGCAGCACCCCCGAGCTTGCTAGAGATGGCTTGGCAACACACAAAGAGTTCCAGTGTGCTTGCTAGATATGGCACTCATGAGCTTGCTAGAGGTGGCTTGGCAACACAGGAGTTCCTGTGTTCCAGTGTGCTCGCCAGATGCAGCACCCCCAAGGTTGCTAGAGGCAGCTTGGCAATCCAGAAGCAGTTCTAAACCATGCACTTCCCGGAGTCTGGCAGGCTTCCCCAGTGTGACGCTGAAGCTGGAGCCAGTCCCCTCCACATACACACATCCCCTTCCACAGGTAGAGAGTGCCCTCCTACTCCTGGAAAACGAATCCTGGGTCTGGTGACATAAACTTGTCCTGATTGTTCTGGGTCCCTTCTAACTTCACTAAACCCACTATGGGCACAAATCACACAACCCTATCGCCAGACTAAGAGGGAGAATGAGCCAGACGTCAGGCCTCCACTTTTCCAGAGCCAGGGTCGTAGCCTACCTCCCCCTTAGCCTTATCACCACTAATTCACTACACTACAACACTTGTACAGACGTTAAGTTAATCCCTCCGTGGCTGCTGGTGTCAAATGACGTTTAGCCGATAAATGGCCGAAAACGTCGTTTGAGCACTGCCTATAAAAAGGCGGTGAAAATTTTTGGGAAGTGAACAAATGTTCTGAACATCTTCAGACTGATCTACCCTACACTCCCATACACGACATTCGTCAGTACACCACACACTTCCGTGATGAGTAGACGTCCGACTGCCGTCTCTCTCCCTGCCCCTACCCCCACCCAGCGCCGCCCTCTCCAGCCCCGTAGGCCGCTCACCAGCCCCGAGATCAGGGCAGAGCTGTTTCCCCATGGGGGGGTTAGAGTGACAAGGACTGAATTGGGTCTGACCTGGAAGTGGAGAGTATGGTGGGGAGTAGTGACGAGAATGGTGATGATTAGTATCACTTTCTTACTACCGAAGAGGACAACAGTGAGATCCCCTCAGAGAGTGAGGAGAAGCAACCACCACCTCGCCGTACAGCTCCACCACCACCGAAGAGGAGACAGACGATGGTGAAGTGGCTCTTCACTGAGAGGAGGGGCGGGAAGGGAAGGCTGGAGTGCAGGTGCACTCACCCTGCACCCCCTCGCCACCATCCTGCACCACCTCTCGTGCCACCTCACCACTTCCTACCACTTCACGGGCCACTTCACCATCCCCACCGAGTATCATTCTATTGCTAAGTACTGACTGTGTGGACGATTACAGTGTATATAGTATATATTACCTAATGTAGTGTTATGAAGTAAGATATAGAAGTGTAAGATAGTGGTAGTGTGTAAAGTAGATTATGGTTGGAAAGTGACTTTTGTACAAAGACTGTTTCCCAGACATTGACTCATCTCTATTGAATTTTGACCTGCCAGGGAAGGGCAGAGCTGAGTAAAAGTTCACCTGCACTAACTCCTGTCATCGCATCATGCACTTGAGGTGAGTAATTATTCTTCTCTGTAATTATTTCTCAGATGCCCGCCCCCATGTATTTCCTTATATGCTTATTACGATCTTTTTGCCCTAGATAGAGTGGCAATCATTGCAGGTTCTGTTTGTAATGTAAGTGAACAGGCATAGGGTACGGAAAATGCTGTCTTACAAGGCAACTGTGTGATATTCCGATTTTATCATACTTTGACTGTATGAAGGTTGCCCCAACAAACAGCTTGCCCCTTCCACCCTTCCCTGCCAGCCATGCCAGCATCAGTATATGTTCCTGTATTGTTATACACATATTTTTTTCCTGTTTATGAATTTGAACTACTCGCAATCATTCCAGAATCTCGTTGAAAGCAATATAATTGCGCATAGGATGTGAGTATGATATCGCACACAATTACCGTGCGATACTCTGAGTTTATCGTGTTCTGACCGTGTGAAGTGTAGGCAGACATACAGCTTTACCCTTTATCCTTACCCAGGCAGAAAATATCATACTTTCCCACACTCACGACACACAGACAGCAACATATATTGCAAAAATAACAAAGTAAAATGATAGAGAAACATGAACATGTTATTACTGGAAAAATTTGTTTTTTCCCATCTGTATACGAACATATTTCAGCTATGTCTCTCTGTTCCTAATAATTTGACTTATTCATAGTTTTGAACCTGCATTATGATTGTATTTTAGCCATGCAGGTGGTGTGGGAGCAGTTAAAAGCGCTTCCACTTCCCTACCTCTAATCGGAGATGACCAGGTGCTAATCCACCCAACCTTCCACTTTCATCCCCCGTAGGAGAGTCTACTCTTGAGGGACTGGCAATTTTCTCATTTAGGACTGAATATTCAACACTTTCACTCCTTCTTCCAACCATATTCACAACGCTAACATGCAAAATAATTCAAAACTACCATAAACATAATTTATATCAAAAATATGAAAAAATATTCATATACTGTACATATATTTTTTTAGCCAATCCTATCATATTACATATTGAAATCATTCGATATCATCATATCTAATATATGCACAACATTTCAGCACCATTCACATTGTGTGGGGAGTAAAAAAAAAAATAATAATAATGTGCGAAGTTGAGCCACGGCAATACATCACTGTGGTGGACATCCGTTGCTGATATTTCTGCAAATTCCGCGCTCCATTGCAGGCCACAGAATGGGGGGGGATTTGTGCTGTTAGGTGCATCCGAACTTCCTCTTCAATATGGCAATGAAAAAAAAAATCAATTTTTGAAACTTCAGAAAATGGCCCCAGCGTCAGCCAGGGGCACACGTAAAATTCCGGACCTACGGCCACGGTAGGGTAAAATCCCGGCTCCCTTCCTTTTCCAGAGAATACCCTGGCTGCAAGGAAGAGTCATATCCAGGATATCTCCCTCCAGATTTCCACCTCCCCAATTCCTGTTCGCCCCAGTTGACCATTTCCTCCCGCTAGATCTCACGATCTTTGATCTAAAGCTGTGTGTAAAAGCTAGTGTCATAATAAATCTTTCATCTTGCCATCTGGAGTTTGTGTTTACCCTATACTCTTAAGGTGTATCGAGTCTTGCTTTGGTGTTCCTCCCTGTTTAGAGGAACCCCACTGGACAAGGAAAATCCTAGAATAACACAGGTGGCTAGCGGTGGTTCTAAATACAGAGGGAAGGCAAAGCGGAGTTTTGGTCACCAAGGTACGCTGTACACAGATGCCAACATGGCAGCACTGAGGCCCCACATTCCTGTCCCCAGCTATGACCCTGAACTCTATAATATCACTACTTATATGGAAATGGTCAAGCTGGTGTTGGACTTGGTTTACGAGGAGGATGCGCAAAAGATCACGGTATTACTACCCCACTTAGGGGAGTTGGTTGCCTTGGTAGCCGGGAAAGTTAATGCAGCCTTAATGTGGGCAGAATTCAAACAAATAGTTTTCAACGCTGTCCAACTATCCCTCAGGGCGGTCGTCGCACTATCACGACTTAACAGCGTACAGTTTGAGGGAGACCTGGACACTACCTTAGTGGATTTGTGGAAATTCATAATGTCCATATATGCCCAGCGTATGGAGGAACAGCGTAACTAGCGCATTTTCACCCACCTGATATGTGTCCTACCCAGTGCTGTACAGGAATATTTCATCATCCACAACACCCAAGGGTTTGATAGAGAGAAACAATCCAACAGCTGTTTGCAGTACATGCATGTGTAATGCCCGGATGTGATAGTGAGTTGTATCTAGTTTGTTTTATATGACCAAAAGTTCGGTAAAGTGAGAGAGTGTTACCGAGACATGGCTGTTACCATGCGGACATGACCAGAACATAGATTAAGTTACCTAGTTGCTAAGTCACTTTTTTTTTTCCTACTGTAATCTACTAGTATTAAGTCTCTTTATAATATGAAAACTCGAGTGAGATGGGAACATGTGCCTTTGGTCACGTGATCCAGCATAACGTACGCGTGCGCAAAGTGATGTAAAGCATGATAACTTTTATGGTTTTTCGATGTAAGGGTATAAAGAGAGAGAGGTTGCTGAGTATTTATTGTAACTAGAGAATGTTATTTTTTTTTAGTAATCAATTGTAAGGGAAAAGACTTCACAATGAGTCTATCACGAGTCTGTAATAATAAAGATCTTAAATTGCGTACGCCGTCATCCCCCGCTCCCTCTTGCAACGTGCAGTTTTGGTGTGTCTGACTCACTCACCGGCCGTGGTAGGTGGTAGTTGGTCGGTACTGTCGCCATCCTTCCCCCCCCCCCCTCCAAGGAATTCTCGGGTCCAAGTGTGGAGGTCAAAGTCTAAGTCCAGGCATGGAGGTCGAAGTCCCAGTGAATCAAAGACCCAGTGTGGAAGTTAAGGTCGGGAGTGGCAGAGGACTGGACCTGTGAAATTTGTGCTCGGAGGGACAATTATGAAGAAACACATTGGACTGGGACAGAGTAGCTAAGTTTTGTGGATTTGATATTAGGACCATATAGAGATATATTTTTCAAACAATGTGCCAACTAATTCATGTTTAATCTGTAAAGCAAATAGCTGGGGAAGATTTCTACTTTTTGGTCTTGTTTATATACTTTCCCTCCCACTCGAACTTTATTGTTTGGATAACCCTTGAGAACTGGTGGTATAGAGCTTACCTAGTAGTTTATTAATGTGTAACTTAGAAGCATTCTGGGAAATTGCGAAGGTTGGGCTTGGGTTGGCCTAGTTGGAGACTGGCCCCGTCATTTTGGCATGCTACCACTCATAACTTGACCACTTGAAATATAATAAATGCAACCGAAGAGGCCGCTAATGGGAGAGAGTCTCCATCAATCTGAGTTCCTGACCGTTCCAGCACACAGTGGTCATCAATAGTGACTTGTTTTCTGCCCCTTTTGACCATGTAAAAGTCTGGATCGCAGAGGTGACAGTACAAGTGGTGGCACAGCGTTGGGATGACCTATTAATGTGAGGGTAATTTAACTTGAAATTAAGGTAATAGCTCATCCCCCAGTTCTCAAAGGTATATGTACTTAGCATTATGTGTAGAATTATAAGGTATGTGTATTTGTAGTGTGTACTATTTTGGTGTTGCAGTTGAGCATTCACCTCCTGGGGTTGCTCAAGTTGCAGTTGGGGCATTTTCATAGTTGAGCATTCACCTCCTGGGGTTGCTCAAGTTGCAGTTGGGGCATTTTCGTAGTTGAGCATTCACCTCCAGGGGTTGCTCAAGTTGCAGTTGGGGCATTTTCGTAGTTGAGCATTCACCTCCTGGGGTTGCATACGTTTGTATAATTCACGATGGAGTCCCATGTTGAAAAATTGATTGACGTTGAAACTGACATGCCTGAGGGAGTAGAGGTGAAACAGGAACCATCCATAATTGATGAGTGTTTTGAGCATATTAGAGCGTTGGAGGACATGTTAGGCCCACCCGGACTCACCCCGACCAAGGTTGGAAGTCCATCACAGTATACTCCTGTTAAGTCTGGAAATCCGTTTAGGCAGTCATCTCCACAGTGGTCAAATTTGCCTGTAGGAGGTGTGCAGAGCTATCAGGGAAATTCGGTAGTACTAGAGTGTAAGATCCCGGAGACCTCCAGAGAGGTTGCAGTACTCGTAGATGATGGGTGTGTGGTGTATATATTGTATATACAGTACTCAATTTTTTTTTCTCTCTGAACACGTCTTGTCCTTGCCTTAACTGGCTGGGAACATGGAGTCAGGTGTGCCCTTCCAGGTCTCTCCAGACTGTACCTGCGTATTTATCTTTTCTACCAGTACCTATGAGTTGTAATCTTGGATTAATAGGGTTCAGTAGTTGTTTAGGGTATGTCCAGCTTTTGGAGAGATGAGGCGTGGAAGCTGCGTGTTGTCAAATCAAGTGCACCTCTGTGTATAGACCGTCGTTCTTGCCTTACCTCGATTCTTTTTTTTTCTTTAGGTTAGATTGTTAGGCTTAGTTAGGGAAATGAGCTCTCACAGTTAGGACTTTAATTTTTTTTTTTTCCAAAGTTAGGGAACTGTACATGTGAGGGGCAGTTCTACCTGAAGGTCTCCACCTGGAGGTTTCCTACTTGCTTTGAGAACCTCGAGCACTGAGTGTATGTAATACCCAAACTGCAGTATAGGATTGCTCAGAGAGAGAGGGGAAGTTTCCAGTTTCTCTATAGGGCTTGGAGAAGTTGAACTATGGGGCTCTCGCATGTTAGGAGAGGTAGGTAGGTTTCGCTCGGTCTCTCTGGACAGAACGCAGTGGAGTGACTCGTGTTACTCCTAACTAAGCACAAAGGTTCTCCTGGTAGCAGGACATTCTCCTTATGAGTGACATGCTTGGTGAGTGGCATACGTTGTCAGTTGCATATAGTGAGTAGCAGGAGAAAATTTACTTGTGGTAGAGGATTTTTTTTTGTGGACATGATAGCCGCCGACTGTTCTCGAGCATGGAGCTTATGTAATATCCCACAGTTGCAATATAGGACACGTTGGCTGGTGTTTTGGAGGCGTTTTCCCCTCACGAGCAAGGAGCGTGTGAAACACCCCACAGTAGCAGTATTGAGGGAGACTGGTCAAGTAGGTGAACTTACGTACCGTGTGTGTTAAGTATGGGTACTGGGTATTTCTGAGGAGTACGGGTCCAGTCGCCCGAACTTTTGGTCTTCCCTAACCGTGGGCGGATGTAATGCCCGGAAATGATAATGAGTTGTATCTAGTTTATTTTATATGACCAGAAGTTCGGTTAAGTGAGAGAGTGTGACCGAGACGTGGCTGTTACCATGCGGATGTGACCAGAACATAGATTAAGTTACCTAGTTGCTAAGTCACTTTTTTTTTTCCTACTGTAATCTACTAGTATTAAGTCTCTTTATAATATGAAAACTCGAGTGAGATGGGAACATGTGCCTTTGGTCACGTGATCCAGCATAATGTACGCGTGCGCAAAGTGATGTAAAGCACGATAACTTTTATGGTTTTTCGATGTAAGGGAATAAAGAGAGAGAAGTTGCTGAGTATTTATTGTAACTAAAGAATGTTATTTTTTTTTAGTAATCGATTGTAAGGGGAAAGACATCACACTGAGTCTATCACGAATCTGTAACAATAAAGATCTTAAATTGCGTACGCTGTCATCCCCCGCTCCCTCATGCAACACGCAGTTTTGGCGTGTCTGACTCGCTCACCGGCTGTGGTAGGTGGTAGTTGGTCAGTACTGTCATCATCCTCCCCCCCCCTCCAAGGAATTCTCGGGTCCAAGTGTGGAGGTCAAAGTCCAAGTCCAGGCGTGGAGGTCGAAGTCCCAGTGAAGCAAGGTCCCAGTGTGGAAGTTAAGGTCGGGAGTGGCAGAGGACTGGACCAGTTAAATTTGTGCTCAGAGGGACGATTATGAAGAAACACATTGGACTGGGACAGAGTAGCTAAGTTTTGTGGATTTGATATTAGGACCATATAGAGATATATTTTTCAAACAATGTGCCAACTAATTCATGTTTAATCTGTAAAGCAAGTAGGTGGGGAAGGTTTCTACTTTTTGGTCTTGTTAATATACTTTCCCTCCCACTCGAACTTTATTGTTTGGATAACCCTTGAGAACTGGTGGTATAGAGCTTACCTAGTAGTTTATTAATGTGTAACTTAGAAGCATTCTGGGAAATTGCGAAGGTTGGGCTTGGGTTGGCCTAGTTGGAGACTGGCCTCGTCATTTTGGCATGCTACCACTCTTAACTTGACCACTTGAAATATAATAAACGCAACCGAAGAGGCCGCTAATGGGAGAGAGTCTTCATCAATCTGAGTTCCTGACCGTTCCAGCACACAGTGGTCATCAATAGTGACTTGTTTTCTGCCCCTTTTGACCATGTAAAAGTCTGGATCGCAGAGGTGACAGTACACAGGGAGGCAGAAACTAATCAGGGCCATGTGCCACGTCCCAAACCAGCCAAGTCGAAAGACTGAAGAGTGGCGAGATGCAACCACCCCTTCTATCCTCGTATGTCCCCATTTCCACAGGACAGAAGAGTGGCGAGATGCAACCGCCCCTTCTATCCTTGTATCTCCCCATTTCCACAGGACAGTCTGCTGTGGCAAGACAACCTAATCTTGATCAATCCTTGGGAGTTCAAAGCCTGTAGTGCTTCCTGTGCTGTGCACGATATGCAGGAACAAATTAAAGCTCAGCGTGACAGATCTAACCGACGGGGCCTACCATCACAACCCTGCCCTGTCCAGTGTCGCATAGCCAGTAAGTACACCCTAGCAAACAGCACTGAACTAGGGCCCAAAGGTGAGGTGGAACCAGCAGCCACCTTATATGGCATGAAAGAACAGCTGAAGACCATGAAATCCTCAGAAGCTGGGCTGTAATTTTTAGGATTCCCCCAGTCAGCTCTGACCCTGGCAGGGACAAGGTGCACCAAACTCAAAATGCCAGTCTACACAAAAATCAAACTCTAGGGAGTCCCAGTGCGGCTCCTAGTGGATACTGGTGCTGGGTGTTTCTGCCTGTACACGTGGTTCTACCAGCAGAATCAGGCAGCCTTCAACACCCTCCAGGCCTCGTCCACCAACCTAATTGAGGCAGGGGACGAGCCCTTGGCCCTGAAGGGTTTCTCACTCTTAGTTACCACCCCAGAGCCATCAGTCTATACTAGCCACCTCTTCATTGTGTTTGACTCAAGGTGTACAGTGCATGATGATTATCTTGGGTTGGACCTACTACAAAAGCTGGGAGCCATGATCAACTGCCAGCACCGGCACCTCTATTTTGGGGCCCACAATCACTTGGCCGGCCTGCATACTGTACAGGCCATCACGAAAGAAACAACCACCTTCCAGCCCCACCACCACCAGGGTACCACCGAGTACTGTACTGTGGCTCAGCATTCACTATTTTTTTCCTGCAGATTTCCTAGCCTTCCCAACAATTGTCCCCCATCACACCGATGCAGACGCGTTGTTGAGGCTTCCCTTCAAGTCTCTCACCAAACAACAACAAAAGGGGAGCAACACACCAGAGAACACCCTGATGTGGCAATAGGAAACTAAACTAAATCCGGGATGGATGCCTCTCAACATTTTCAAAACCCTCTTTGGGAGCCAGCACGTCGGCATGTACACCAGATGACCCTTGTCGGCAGCCCCAAGGAGGAAGGGAGGCCCTTGGGTACTCACTAACCGAGGTACCATGTGGGGCAAGACATCACCATCCCCCAGTGCTGACTCCGGGACAGGAGCCCCAGACTCTACGGCTGGAGAGCAGCCTCTGTCGGAGCTGTGGCCATAGCCGTATGTATCCATCGGGCACCTTCCCGCCACCAGAACTACGCTCAGAGTGCAGCCTCCGTCGGAGCTGTGGCAATAGCCGGGCGTATCCATCGAGCACCTTCTTCCCATCGCCAGGGTCTGTAGTGCCTAGAGGAGCCTCCCTCGACTCCTCGTGCCCTCCTGTCTCTCTCTGCCCCTCTACATGAGAGGGCAGTTTCTGCTCCTTTTCAGGAACCCCATCAGAGACCAGAGTGGGTGTGACGTCCCCGAGGCCTGGTGTCCTGTCCTTGCAGCCCCAGGTATTGTTGTTGGACTCCTCCCGGACAAGAGGCCACAGCTCACCCCTGTCAGCCTCCTCCTGATAGCGAGACCGCAGCCCCCGGAGACAGCAGGCCTCCCCCAGTGCCTGTTGCAGTGGCTGAGACTCCCTCAGTGATGGCGGCCGCAGACCCTCCTTGACAGCCGCCCCTGCAGAACAAGGCAGCAGTCCACCCCGGGAGCTGCCCTCGCCATGCCTGACCCCAGCCCTGGGCCTCTCCAGGTCCTCTCCCAGGACCCCGACGACAACTAAGGGCCAGCACTGAGCATCACGTCTCCTGTCACTCTTCGGCCCCAGCCCGGAGAGCCCTGCCTCTGCCGGACCATAGCGGCTCGGGAGCCGCCCAACACACCACCCGCCCACTCCTCCAGGACTATAGTAGGACTCGTAAATTTGCGCCTGTGGTGTGGCCCGCACCTGTGTACAGTGTTGCCACGTTTTCTATACCGTTATCTCTCTCTCTCCTGGCGGGAGATGTGAGCCACCCTGAGTACTTTTGATTCTTTTATAAGTTGTTTATAATTGTGCTTTCATTTGTTAATTTGGTTTTGTTATATTTAGTGATATTTATCATTTTTTGTATACGGCGACAGATGACCCGTTATTGCAGTACCATGATTGATTTTCATTCATTCATTCTCTTTCCTCTTCCTCCATCTCTCTCTCAGCCTGACAATGCCTCCACCACCACCACCCCCCGTCATGCCGACAATGCATTCAACCTTGCCCCTCTCCTGCCTGCCTCTCTCTCTCTCTCTCTCTCTCTCTCTCTCTATTGCAAGAGACATTTTGGATATTTTCTTTTACGTAATATTGTATATATTGTAAATTTGACATCATTTCCACACCACCCCGGAGATCAAGGCCACCGACTGGGTGTGGAAGTGTTGCCGCTCGCAAGTGAATAATGTTTTTTTTTTTTTTTACTTCGGTATTGGCATATGCCTACTATTTTGTCCTACATATTAGCTTATGATTATAAGTGTGATTATTCCTCACCCGTAAAATTACAGTAAAAGCCAGTAAATGTTAGCATTTTTCCCTAGCAACACCTGTACAAGCTATGCTTGGGTCTATGGAGGGGTACGTACTTTACTTTAGGCCAGACTGGGTGTGTCAGTGGTACCACTCACAAGAATTATATGAATTATTTCTTTTACTTTGGATATTGGCATATTTCTTCTTTTTTCAGGCTCATTATCTTATATCCATAACTGTGATATTATTACCCACCCTAAAACTACGCTAAAAAACATTAAAAGTGACTACAATTTCTTTTAGAAACACTGTACAATATGTATGCCATGTGTCTGTGTTACTGCATAAATATTTTATGCATAATAAGATTACTGTTGATTCATCCATCAAAATACACAAGTGTAAGTTTTATTCATCTGAATTTATCGTATTTGTGTTGCCTTGTACATAAATAGCGTCCGTTTCACAGCGCAAGTTGGGGAAACGTGGCACCATTGTACACAGGTGCGGGCCACACCAAAGCCGCAAATTTACGTGAGTCCTACTATAGTGGCGACCTCACGGACCACCCTCCCCATCTGAAGCTCCTGGCGTTGGCCCTCCCACCCCATGGGCCATGTCCTCCACTCCGCCAGAATCGTGAGTACTAGATCCTATGATTGTACACTTCCCCAGTGCTGTTGGACCCCTCCCTCAGTGAACCAACCCCTGTGACTCCCCTGTATGCGCGGTGCATCTCCCCAGTGTTGCCCATCCCTCCCCAGTGCTCTATCCCCCTCTCCCCCTCCCCGGCAGCCGCGGTGTTATTCCCCCAGTGTGCCATAGTGAACTCTACTATAGTCGGATTCCCGCCTGTTTGCGGCGGGGGTGTGGCCTGCACCTGTGGGCAATGGTGCCACGTTTCCCCAACTTGCGATGTGAAACGGAAGCTATTTATGTACAAGGCATCACAAATTCGATAAATTCAGATGAATAAAACTTACACTTGTGTATTTTGATGGATGAATCAACAGTAATCTTATTATGCATAAAATATTTATACAGTAACACAGAAACATGGCACACATATTGTACAGTGTTGCTAAAAGATATTGTAGTCACTTTTAATGGTTTTTAGCGTAGTTTTAGGGTGGGTAATAATATCACAGTTATGGATATAATAGAATGAGCCTGAAAAAAGAAGAAATATGCCAATATCCAAAGTAAAAGAAATAATTCATGTAATTCTTGTGAGTGGCAATACACATCCATCTGGCCTAAAATAAATGTCCCAAGGGAGAATGAGGAGATTCAATGTCCCAAGAGAGAGAGAGAGAGAGAGAGAGAGAGAGAGAGAGAGAGGCATGCATTGAATGCATTGTCGGCATCACTTAATATAACAAAACCAAATTAACAAATGAAAGCACAATTATAAATAACTTATAAAAGAATCAAAAGTACTCAGGGTGGCTCACATTTCCCGCCAGGAGAGAGAGAGAGAGAGAGAGAGAGAGAGAGGTCTGTCACTGCCTTCTTTGTATTCATTTGTTCCTTTGTACATACTGCACACACTGATATACATTGTTCCTATTGATGCACATATATCTATACACGTAATTTCTCTCTCTCTCTCTCTCTCTCTCTCTTCTAATACTGACCACTTGGTAGGTGAATCCAGCCCCCCCTTCCCCTCTCCTCCCTTCTTAATCCCTCCTGGGTGTCTCAGGTCAAATCCCCCTTCACACTTCCCCTCCCCCCTGGACCACTACGTCGGGGTGTATGAATCAGTAACGTAACAAACCTCTCAGCAGACAGTAACTTTGACACTCCATCTACTACTAAATATGACAAAACCAAATTAACAAATGAAAGCACAATTATAAATAACTTATAAAAGAATCAAAAGTACTCAGGGTGGCTCACATTTCCCGCCAGGAGAGAGAGAGAGAGAGAGAGAGAGAGAGAGAGAGAGAGAGACAACGGTATAGAAAACGTGGCAACACTGTACACAGGTGCGGGCCGCGCCACGGCCGCGAGCGTGCGCGAGTCCTACTATACCTGTGACCTTACACGCGGAGTGTTCAATCCCCACAAACGGGTTGGTTCCTCGACAGTGACAACCCTCCCCCAGTGTCGCCGCCACAGGACAACATACCGGTACATCAGTGTGGCCCTCCCCCAGTATGCTTTCCCTCGCCTCCCCAGGCCCCAGGCCCCGTCCCTACGTGAATAAACCCATCCTAGACTCACTAATACCCCCCCTCCCCCCCTCAATCAAGTGTGGGACATTATATACTCTCGTTCTGTGTGACGTGTACATAGCCTAAGATCAGCTAGGGCATCGTCTGTGTCACGCGGATATATTGTATTGGCTAGGACCTCGTCTATGTCACACGGATATATTGTATTAGCTTGGACCTCGTCTGCGTCAGGCTAATACCTAGGCTTAAGGGCTTGAATATATGTTGTCTTCCATGTCACGCGCCTGGTATATTGAGTATACTGTACTATGCTGTCTGTGTGTGTTGAATATGATGTACCTGGCATATTTGTGAAATACTGTTTGTGACACACTGTGGACATAACCCTACCTCGGGAAGGTGTAAATCCGTGTATAGGTCAGACTTGCTGAACTAGGTGGAAAGTGATTAAACATTATTTTAAGCCATTGTAAGTTCCTCAGTTTTGCTCGTAGAACGGTGTGTGTATTTGTCTTTTGATAATATATAAGTGTGCCTTTTGACCAGTGGGGTTTGTGTTTTCCTTCCTTGCTAGTACTGACCCGGTCAGATACAAAGAACCCAGGACCGCACCATGTCTGTGCCCAAGAAGTCGGGACTCAGAACACGCTGCATAATATATATATATATATATATATATATATATATATATTGGAGAGAGAGAGAGAGAGAGAGAGAGAAACTGACAGGTAGATAGACAGAGATACACAGAGAAACGGATAGCTATAGACAGACAGACACTGAATGGCAAATCCTTTAATCCTGATTGGCACGTTTGTCCACAGCATTCATTCATCTCTCCCCAGATCCCCTCCATTTCCCCGTCCTTCCCAGCCCGTGACTGGCGGGGCCCAAGGGTAACTTTCACTCACCAAATAGATCATCCAACGAGACCATTAAAGAGGCGGGTGCTGATTTCTTGGGGAGGGCCGGCGAGAGGAACGGCGCAGATATTTCGCTGGTAACAAAGACCTTCCCCCGGTATCTTCCCACCTGGCCATTGTGGAGGGAGCGGCTGTGCTGCTCGGGGCCTTGGACCGTATGCTTAAAGCTTTGAGCTTAAACTGCATTAAAAAAAATCAGTTGTTCATGCTTTTATCGTACCTCGATAAAGCTCTCAAACTTCAAAACCAGACTAGAATGAATAATGACGAGAAATATATGACAAAACAATTTCTTATATAGGCAGTGGTATTATTGTGATGAGAATTGGTTAAGGTGTTTTCTGAATACGGTGTCTGCTTGTTGGTCCTGCGGGGGATTCACTCGTCTTCTTGCTCGGCTCTCCCTGACAACCTGCAAAGAGAACCAGCCGATAGGATAAGAAAAATTCTCTCTCTCTCTCTCTCTCTCTCTCTCTCTCTCTCTCTCTCTCTCTCTCACACACACACACACACACACACACACACACCAGCGACCGTAGCGCCACTACCATTCCACAACATTTTGTCGTCTCAATCACAATTTCCTTCTCATCACCATTAACCCCTCTGGTCTCACGCCCTATTTTATATTTTGTTCTTGATACCTCCAGACGATCCTGTTCAGCCTCTCATCACAGCCATTAGCCCCTTGAATCAAAAGTCGCATTTAATATTTTATTATTGATGCCTCTAAAAACTTTTTTCAGTCTAGGAGTGATTTTTCGAGCTTGAACATAGATCCATGCGTCATTAAAATCATTACATGTTGAGCGCTTTCCTAACTCGTAGAAGATCATCTGTTGGTGGCGAGAATGGAATAATAAAAAGTGGCACTGTGGTGAAATGGTTCTCTATGATGATGGTAAAAAGAAAAAAAAAAAATGACATCGTGGTACTGGGAACCTAGGCTAGTCTACCGTAGTTTACAACATTTTAGCGTAGGTGATCAACCTGTCCCCCTTTTCGGTATCATTAAAAAACAAGGAAGCGGTGTTGGGCACAGCAAAGCCGTCCCCAGCATTCATTTTACTGCTGACGTTTAAACACGAAAGGATATCTAGTCAAAGATGTCACATATCAAAGTTGGAGTAAATCGGGTTAAAATTGATGATTTTATGCTCATTTGAAATTTTAGGCCCGACCCACCTGATACTGCCCCACCTGATGTAATGAGACATGTTATAGGATGCAGATTTGAAAGATGCACCTTTAGGTTTTGGTTTCATGTCGAATTTGAAAGGAGTTATGGCGAAAAAAATGATTTTTGTTAACATTTTTTATTTTTGCATGTTTTAGGCCTACAGCCTGAGCCTTGGCCCAGAATATAATCAGGTGATCAGAGTTTATAGCCCATCATCCCTGTAATTTTAGTGAAAATCGCACTAGTAGTTTTCGCATAAAGTTGTTAATAGAAACAAACCGAGTGAAAACAATAACCGTCCCCAAGCTTCTCCGGGGCGGGGACGGGTAATTAAGGCACCTCTTGGCAACAAGGATGGCAACAATGGCATCCTCAGTTAATTCTTGCTACCGGTTGACCACTGTGTTAAGCTCAATGATGATTTCTGACTGATTTCTCTCTCTCTCTCTCTCTCTCTCTCTTAGTATTCAATAAATGCTTGCTAAAAAATACTTAAACCACGAAAACTTAACCAGTTGCTTGATATGCTGATAGACAAGGAAAAGAGCTATGGAAAGAACGCAGAACCACAGTATTGTCCTGTTCTGACATTCAGGTAAGGGAAACAGGTTGCAAAACAAAAAAATCTCCTCCAAGTTACGGTGAACGAATTACAGCACTGTACCTATATAGCCTACTAGGACACTAACATGCACCACTATATACTAGGACACTACCATGCACCGCCATATACTAGGACACCACCATGCACCGCCATGTACAAGGACACTACCATGCACAGATATATACTAGGTTCCCACCATGCACCACCATAAACTAGGACACTGCCATGCACCACCATATACTAAGACACTACCATGCTCCGCCAAAATACTAGGACACTACCATGCACCGCCAAATACTATGACACTACCATGCACCGCCATATACTAGGTCCCCACCATGCACCACCAGCACCACCATAAACTGGGACACTACCATGCACCATCATATACTAGGACACTACCATGCACCGCCATATGCTAGGACACCACAATGCACCACCATATACTAGGACACTACCATGCACCGCCATTTACTAGGACACTACATGCACCACCATATACTAGGGCACACTATCATATACCATCATAAACAATCCTATACCAGGACACCACCATAGATTATTTTTTTTTAATGCGAGGAACAAGGAACCAAAGGCTGAGCCCGCATTAACGTTCCTTCCAAGAAAGAAACAAAAACAATACAAAAGAGAGCCAAATTCAAGATCCATTCATTTCGAGATGCCTGGACACACTGCTTTTGAAAGACGGGAGATCATAGGAAGTAGGAAATACAGAGGGAGACAGTGCCAGAGTTGACCTGTTGCATCAATGAAGGACTGAGAGTAACGGTTAACTCTTGCGTTAGATAGCTGGACAGAAATGGGATGAGAGTTTGTTCTTAGACGGGTGCTACGCGCCCGTCGTACAGGTGGAGGGATTCAAGCAGACAGTTCAGAGGAGCAGTGACCATTGAAGTAGCGATAGAAAAGAAATAAAGAGGTTGAAGGGAACCAGTAAGAGGAGGAGAGTTGATGAGATGAATAGCCTTGAGTCTTTTATGCATTAAAAACAAGATTATTTTTACCCCAGTCAGAGATACGAGCCAAGTCAGACATTAGGTTTGCCATAGTCTCATCCCTTGTTTGTTGAAGTAACTGCTGAGATGGAAGTTGCGAGAACCGAATGGGAAGGTGAAGGGTGGAATCATCAGCGTACGAGTGGATAGGGTTAGATGTACAGCTTAGAAGATCATTGATGAACAAAAAGAAGAAAGTTGGTGATAGGACAGAGCCCTGAGGAACACCACTGTTAATAGATCTAGGAGGAGAACGATGGCCATCTACAACAGCAGCTATAGAGCGACCGGAAAGGAAGCTATGGATGAAGGCACAGATAGAAGGATAGAAACCGTAAGAGGGCAGTTTGGAAATTAAAGATTTATGCCAGACTTGATCAAAAGCCTTTGAGATGTCAATTGCAATGGCAAGGCTTTCGCGAAAGTCCCGAAAGGAGGATGACCAGGAATCTGAAAGGTAGGTGAGAAGATCGCCAGCGGATCGTCCCTGACAGAACCCATACTGACGATCAGAAAGAAGGTTGTAATAGGAAAGATGCTTTAAAAATTTTGTTAAAAATGGACTCAAAAACTTTTGAAACACAGGATGTTAAAGCAATTGGACGATAGTTAGAGGGTTTGGAACGGTCACCCTTCTTTGGGACCGGCTGAATGAGAGCAAATTTCCAGCAAGAAGGAAAGGTACAAGTAGAAGGACAAAGATGAAAGAGTTTACCTAGGCAGGGTGTAAGCACAGAAGCATAGTTCTTGAGGGCAACAGGAGGGACCCCATCAGGCCCATATGCCTTGCTAGTATTGAGGCCAGTGATGGCAGAAAATACATCAGCTGAAGAAATTTTAATGTCTGCCATGAGGAAGTCAGAGGGGGGAAGTGAGGGAGGAACTGCACTGGAATCATCTATGGTGGAATTGAAGGAGAAAGTCTGAGCGAAAAGATCTGCTTTATCAGTAGGAGAAATAGCTACAGAGCCATCAGAGTAGAAAAGAGGAGGGAAGGATGATGAGGTAAAGTTGTTAGAGAGGTTTTTGGCAAGGTGCCAGAAGGAGCGGGAAGAATTCGAGTTGGAGAGCTGAGAGTATTTCGAACGGATGAAATTATTTTTAGCAGAGCAAAGAACAGACTTAGAACGATTCCGAGCAGAAACATAAAAAAGATGTGATTCGGTGGTTAGCTGGCTCCGGAACCTTTTATAGGCCCTATCCTTGTTGCGGACAGCATTAGAACAAGCGTGATTAAACCAAGGCTTTCTTGCATTAGTCAGAGGATATGAGAAAGGAATGTATGCTTCCACGCCCGAGAGAATAACCTCCATAATCCGCAAGACGCACTCACATGGCTCCCGGCCACGGAAGCAATAATCATTCCATGGAAAATAAAAAGTACTGCCTGAGGGCCTCCCAATCTGCAGCTCCAAAGTGCCACAGACGACGTTTCTTTGGAGGGTCCACAGGCTGTACCGGATCGATAGGACAGGTTAAAGTAACAAGGTTATGATGGGAGAAGCCCAACGGAGAGAAAAGATTAACAGTGTAAGCAGAAGGATTAGCTGTAACAAGAGGTCAGGTATGTTGGAGCTCTCTCCAAGGCGGTCAGGGATACGGGTAGGGTGCTGTACAAATTGCTCTAGGTCATTAAGGATAGAAAAAATGAAGGCTTGTTAACGAGGTGGATCAGTGAAAGGAGAGGAGAGCCAAAGGTGGTGGTGAACATTGAAATCTCCTAGAATGGAGATTTCAGAGAAAGGAGAAATGGATAGAATGTGTTCCATCATAGAAGTAAGACAGTCGAAGAATTTTTGATAGACAGTAGAATTAGGAGATAAGTACACAGCGCAGATATATTTATATATATTTAGTCAGAGAATGACAGAAGAGCCGAACCAGAGAGTGGAGAATTCAGAAGAATCAAGTTCAGGAACACGAGAGCAAGATAGGTCATTGCATACATATATGCAACATGTACATTTGGCTTTGAAATGAGTATAGAGAAAGTAGGATACAGAGAAGGGTTTGCTGTCAGTTGCCTCAGACAGCTGAGTCTCAGTAAGAAACAGAAGGTGAGGTTTAGAGGAGGAGAGGTTGTGTTCAACAGACAGAAAGTTAGAGGAAAGGCCGCGAATGTTGCAGAAATGAAGAAGTGAGTCAGACAGTGGATCCAGGCAACTCAGAGTCGTTACCAGGAAAGGGGCGGATGGTGGGGGCACATATGGTCCTGCCCCCCCTGGGGACTCCGAGCCATTGTTGTTTTGCGTCATTTTTCTTTTATTTAATTTTGAAAAGGAAGTGTAGTGTGTACTGTGCATGTAGTTTAGTGATGATAGTTAAAGAAATTTATATTGGAGAGCATGCTAGCCTACTCTGTGTTACTGAAACACTGAAAAAGTTCAGCAAAGGGGGATGGTCAGGAACTAGTCCTGAGGGCTGATAAAACGGGAGCTCCAGCTCTCCCTATCATCAGCTTTCCATCCACCTTGGGAGTACTGCCCTGCTCGACTGGTGCTACAGTCTACTCCAAACACCACCATACACCAAGGCACCACTAGACCCACCAAGCACCATATACACCCCACTACACCACCATGCACAACCAAGTGCCGTTGTACACAAGGACACCACCATGCATCGCCATAAGCTACCAGACACCAGCGTATACTAATAATACACCAGGACAAACTATTATACACCACCATGCATCATCACACACTTCATGCCAAGATACAGCCATACACCGTGACACACCACCTTACACACCCATGCACCGCTATACACCACAACACACCACGATGCACCAAGACGACACCACATACACACTATTATAATACAGGACACACCTTCATGTACCACCTTGCACTACGACGTAACGCCATACACCACAATACACAGCCACACACCACTATACACCAGGACACCACTATGCACAGCCACATACCACCATACATTACTATACACGACTACACATTTCCATACACAAGGACACACCACCACACACCACAGTCCACCAACACCATACACACTATCATGCATCACTATACACTACAACACACCACTTCACATTAACATACACCAATGCACACCACAACATGCCAACACGCAAAACCAAACACCACAATACACCACCACACTACTTCACATCACCACACAACACCATACATCACAACACGCTACAATACATCACTAAACACCACAATACACCGCCACACACCACCATACACCATCATACTCTACCACACACCACCATACTCTAGTCCACACCACCACTCTAGCGCACATCACCTAACACCACCACAAGGCACACACACACACACACACACACACACACACACACACACACACACACACACACACACACACACACACACACACACACACACACACTACCGGTACTTTATTCATACACCAGGTCAACTGTGTCATACTGTATTACGATATTTATTCAGTACACAATACACCCGGGCACAACACCATACACCAAAGCAACCATACATCATACACTTGGACAACCACATCTGTACTCCAGAGCGATACACCATTCCCCTCAGCTACACACCACAGACACACCAGACACACCAGGACAACTATGCATGACACACACAAGGGCACTCCGCTATCCACCAAGACAACCCGAGCCAGGACACACCACCATACACCATGACAACCATACCCTGTACACCAGGACACACCACCATACACCATGACAACCATACCCTATACACCAGGACACACCACCATGCACCATGACAACCATACCCTGTACACCAGGACACACCACCATACACCATGACAACCATACCCTATACACCAGGACACACCACAATGCACCATGACAACCATACCCTACACACCAGGACACACCACCATACACCATGACAACCATACCCTACACACCAGGACACCCTGCCACCTCTACTCCGTGTATTTCCAAGCCCCCATCATTTTTCACAGGGTCGGGCAAAATAAATGAAAATGAATTAGGTTATTTTTCACAGGTGGCGCGATGTCGTAATTCACTTGAGCCTTTTCCTTCCACTAGATATATTTCCTGGACCAGGGAAAAAAGATGGAAAGAATTAAAGAAAGAAATAAACTGCATGAAAACTGGTATGAGAGAGAGAGAGAGAGAGAGAGAGAGAGAGAGAGAGAGAGAGAGAGAGAGAGAGAATTTGTTGAACCATGGAGTATAGCTGAACGTCTGTTAAACCACAGGAGAAGTAAATGAACCACACAGGAGCCGAACCACGGTGGATGTGAATAAAGGGAGAGTTGAACCACGGAAGATATGACAGGCAGAAGCAACTTGAGCCAGGATCCACAAACAGATTGATGATGAATTTCCTCTCGTAACACTGATTTTCATTTATTTGGTAGGGCAGAGAGAGATTGCGAAACCTTTACATATCTCTTGTTCTTCCTACAACCAGAACTCTTACCTGCGAGATACCATGAGCTGTGTTCTGTTATTGCAGGCCGGGGAAAGAGAGGAGAGTACAGAAACTGAGATGAATGCGTTGTGGCTACACAAGGATCATTCAGGAAGACAGTCCATTTTTGCTAAGTCTTGGTCCTCCCTTAAAGCACGATCTGCAATAGCTGATGTTATATCCAGGTTCCCTATTACACTGCTGGATGAATGGAACTCAGATTACCAGTATGACAGGCACGAGATAATTTTGAGCTCTAAAGCGGTCTGAAATTAAACGATACACTGCTGGATGAATGGAACTCAGATTACCAGTATGACAGGCACGAGATAATTTTGAGCTCTAAAGCGGTCTGAAATTAAACGAAGGGCCTTTCGTTTCGTTCGTTTAAAGATTTCCTGCACCTATAGTGCAGGCCGGGCCATAAATTAGCCCGGTAAGGGCCTTGGCGGTGAACAGGCAAGGAAAGTAAGCTCCCAAAATGTTGGTGTTACTACCACCAAGTCAAAAGGAAGGAGGGGGACAGTGGATGTATCAGTTGGTGGGGAAGTGAATTTTAGTTGAAGGAATAGGCGTCGGGGCTTAACCCAACATGCGTGGGCAGTTATTTTGGGCAGTTGCACTGGACAGGAGCCAACACAAACATACAACAATGGTGAACAGATAAGGAAAGTAAGCTCCCAAACATTCCCCCGGAATACAACACGCAACCGTCGATTTTACATCCGGGTACCTATTTTTAGTTAAACATTTAATGTTTTTATGCTGAGTGTGCTGCAGTCTTGTGTGTGACAGTGAGTATAGTTTAAAGAGTAGGAGTGTCTTCTGTTTATGGCTTACATGTTAAGGTTTTTATCGAATCTAATTTATGCCATCAGTCCCAACTCTGCAAAATAATTCTGTATGTATGAAGATTATTTATTTTTCAAAGTGTTAACCTCTTGAGTCCAAGGACATAGCATTATATTATTCTTGGTACCGCCAAGCAATTTCATTTAGATTCAGAGATCCACCAGTATTGAGGAGGTATATATATATATATATATATATATATATATATATATATATATATATATATATATATATATATATATATATATATATATATATATATTGAAATGCGTGGCTTTGACGGACACACATACGGCACTCCGGAAAATTCCGGAGAATACCATAGTATCCCCAACAACGAGGCGAACCAGAAGCAGCGGAGTTCGCCCTCAAGAATGCCGACACCCCCACTCGGACCCCACGGGGTAGCCGCCACCAGCCACCACCACTCCGGGCAACAACGACGTATGTCAGCCCGGACCGTGCGCCCCTGTGACATTCAACCACCACGCCGCCGCCACCGTAGGCGAAAGACACTACCTTCGCGTGGCGGAATCACCGAGTTAGCTAGGGGTGGAGTCAGAAACAATACTCCAGGCAGCGCCCCTCTGGTAGAGACGATCTATGGTCGCTCCCACAGTGAACAGGTAGAGACGATCTATGGTCGCTCCCACAGTGAACAGGTAGAGACGATCTATGGTCGCTCCCACAGTGAACAGGTAGAGACGATCTATGGTTGCTCCCATATTATCCAGGTAGAGACGATCAATGGTCGCTCCCTTAAAACCCCGGTAGAGACGATCAATGGTCGCTCCCATAACACCCAGGTAGAGACGATCAATGGTCGCTCCCTCGGCCCTCCGGTTGAGACGATCAACGGTCGCTCCCACAGTGAACAGGTAGAGACGATCTATGGTCGCTCCCACAGTGAACAGGTAGAGACGATCTATGGTCGCTCCCACAGTGAACAGGTAGAGACGATCTATGGTCGCTCCCCCAAAGCTCAGGTAGAGACGATCAACGGTCGCTCCCTCAGCACTCCGGTAGAGACGATCAATGGTCGCTCCCACAATATTCGGGTAGAGACGATCAATGGTCGCTCCCCCAGTGTCCAGGTAGAGACGATCGATGGTCGCTCCCACGGTGTAGTGAGGAGAGGGACGTCTCCACAACTGGAGGCTGAGCTTCAGGGGTTTCGCTCCAAAATATCTCGGAGAGACCTCCCTGTTTCCCCCAGCCTCTGTTCCCTGCGCGTGGCCCTCGAACAGACACACCTGTCAGGCCCCCGTGACAGCCGCTGCCGCAGTCCTCCCCTGACGGCGCCCCTGGTCGTGGGAGACCGCAGTCTGTCGCCTCTTCCGGCCCGCCCTAGGACACCCGGGTAAGACCTCACCACGCCCCCGCGACGCCGGGACCTGACCCAGAGGTTCCTAGACCTCTTCGGCCCCAGTCCTACGGGCCTTACGCCGGAGCCCAGTCCGGAAACCCCCGGATGTGAGAGGACGCCCTCGCGAGCCGCCCCGTGCCCTCTCGGCTCGCCCCGCCCGGACGACGCCCTCAGTCCGACCGGATCGCCGATGACGTGTCCTTGTTTCTCTCCATGAGGAAATACGAGTGACCCTGTAACAATCGTGAAGTAGGTTAAGTGTGACTCCCTGTCTCTTAGAATAAGTATTGTGCAGTGACTTTATGTAATCTCCATTGGGGTAAATCAGAACACAATATACAGTTGAAGGACGAGAATGTGGGTTGAGACCTAAAGTGTAAATACGTGCGAGTGCCACCCCGAATCTTTCTAAAGACATATCTCTAGAACCCGAGGAAAGACTAAAATATTACTGGAGTTCTATTGGCTAGTCTCTAAGTAATATGGTGAAATAATATTTACGAATATTCCGACTTTGTTACGCGTTGTGAAGCGAGAGTCTACATATCATACCGAGGAGATGTGTAACGAATAAGTTGTGCCTACAGAAACCATATTCCCACCAAAATATCAAGGAAGGCGAGTATTAGCGATATTCCCCTCCTCCGCACGCTATCCCTAAAACTCTTTCCATTCCTCGCTCCCGCTCTTAAAGCCAAAATAAGAATCAGTTATTTGTCAAAGAATCTTCACCAACAGAAAACACCTAAACTCCCTTGCTAACATCGGGCATCCTTCAATATTACCATAACTACCTCCTCGCCGTTTTAAGTCACTCTCCGTGTCTCCCTTACCTCCTCCTGGTGCATCAGAAACCCCCCCCTCCCTCACGCGCTCCGCGCGCACCTGTATTTACTGCCCTCCTAGTACTAAGATTTGTTGTATTGTCATTAGTATCTAGGAAGCTAGTATCCTGCGAGATACACAATATTTTAGATAAGGTTTTTGTATTGCTCTATATTGTGTTTTAATATCTGCTGAAGTGTCCTGTGTCTGACTGTGGTAATATACGTGTATGGTGTTGCCGAAGGTTTTTATGTCCTACCTCTCTTTATTGCACTAGCTCCGGTCTCGAAAGAGGACCCCGCTCCACGTTGGGTGAAATAGGGACGAGAAGTCGAGCCTAATTCAACCCAGCATTACACTGGTGGCCAGCAGTGGTTCTAGATCCGAGCGTAGAAGAGAGGTAAATAGGAAATATTTGGGAAAATGGCAACTAAACCGCACGTTCAGTTACCCAAGTTTGACCCTGACCAGTATGACATACACACATATCTTGCAATAGTTAAACCCTTACTAGATATTGGCTTCGATAATGACCAACAAAAAATTGCAGTCACAGTACCACTACTGGGTAAAGCCGCAGCAAATATTGCGCCAAAAATTGTCCCAGAACTCACCTGGCAGAACTTTACCAAGTTCACGGTCCAAGCCATCACCCCATCACTAGGGAAAGTGGTGGCTCTATCCAAATTGGATAGCTTTACTTATGACGGGGATTTAGATAATACCTTGTTGCAGGCAAGACACCTGATTACTGCTGCCTACCCGGAGACAGATGAAGAAACCCGGGATCAGCACACCTTCAATACTCTGCTCCGAGTACTCCCAAGTGTTGTGAAGCAACACTTTACTATCCACGACCCAACAGGAGACATGGATAGGGATATACAGCTGATACGGCGCCTCCTGACCACCTGTCCTCCTCCACAACAAATTAATGTTGTCAAGAAATTCCCCACCCGACCCCCGGCTCCCCCAGCCACACCAGCCCGACCCCGACACCTAGCCCACCCAGGGCGCACCGCTCTCGTCGGCGCCCCGCCCCGCGAGAAAACCCAAACTTAATTCTGATCAACCCATGGGAATTCACAGCCTGCAACTCCCGTTGCCCCCTTCATGACATACGGGACCAGCTGAAAGCTGCTCGCCGCAAAAGCACAACCCCGGGTTCGCGTAAGGTTTCCGCCCTAGAAGGCGAAGCCCCAGGGGACGAGCTGGCGCTGGCGGATGACCCCCCACCAGGAGGACTAGAGCAGGAACAGGAGCACGAGAGCCCTAGCCAGCTGGATTTTTAGGCCCGCCCCCGCACCAACCCACGGTGGCGGGGGCCATCACCCCTAAGTATCGCCCCCCAGTATACCACAAGATGAAAATCAACGGCGTGAAGGCCAGACTACTAGTTGATACGGGAGCAGCCAGATCCTGCCTTTACAGCCATTATTTCTCCCGTTACAAATCACAGTTTGGCCCGCTCTGCCCCACTACCACTCACCTTATAGACGTGGGGGATGGCCCCCTGCCCATCCGTGGGGAGACTCGGGCCCTACGGGTCGACACCCACCAGCCAGTATCTACCCAGCACCCGTTCATCATTTTTGATTCCTCCTGCCGGAGCTATGACGGATATTTAGGGCTAGACCTACTTCAAAAACTCGGAGCCACTATCGACTGTCGCAACCGACAACTCCAGTTCCGCCCCCCACCCCGCTCTGCTCCAGCCGTTTGTACCTGCACGCCGCAGCCCCGGCCGGAGGACCCACACAACCCCCCCTCCACTCTCTCTCTCTTTTTTCCCCCCCTTCTTCGCCCCCTCCTTCCCCCGCGCTGCCCCACCCCACTCTTGCCCCCTCCTTCCCTGCCACCATTTCCGCCGCCGTTACCATCCCCTCACACCACGAGGCATGGGTGCCCCTGAACAGGCCCTCAGGCCCATCCGTTTTGTTCTCCCCCCTCCTCCCTGCCGGACCCCTTTCTGCCTGCCTCGTTTCCCCTACCTTTCTCCCCCCCCACCGCGCTGCCATTCGCATCGCCAATCTCGCACCATCCCCTCTCACCCTCCCCAAAGGGCTTATCATCGGAGAGATGGAAGAAGCCGAGCCCTGCATCCCGTCCCCCCACCACCACCCCGCCCCCCTTCCCCCCATCCCTGACCATCTCTCCGACCAACAGTCAGACGCCTTACGCCGCCTCCTCCTGGAGTTCCAGGATTTGTTTGCGACAGGGCCCGCAGATATAGGACACACTATGTACCTGTCTCACGAGATCCATACGACAGGCCCTCCGATACGACAACCTTCCCGACGTAGGAACCCCCGACAGAGAGAAGAGGAGGACCGCCAAGTGCGCGAAATGGAAGAGGCGGGTGTTATTTCTCCCTCCACCAGCCCGTGGTCCTCCCCCGTCGTTCTAGTAAAAAAAATAGATGGCACGATGTGGTTTTGCATCGATTACCGCCGCGTGAACGACGTCACGATTAAGGATGCTACTCCTCTCCCCCGCATCGACGATTCCCTAGACTCCCTATACAGGGCGTCTTGGTTTTCTACCCTTGACCTCCAATCTGGATATTGGCAGGTCCCCGTCCACCTGGATCATCGAGGCAAGACGGCCTTCTCTACCAGTAATGGCCGACATTATGAATTTAATGTCCTGCCATTCGGCCTCTGCAATGCCCCTGCCACGTTTTCCAGGCTGATGGAATCTGTCTTAAGCGGCCTCACTTGGGAGATATGTTTGTCCTATCTTGATGATGTCATTGTTTTTAGCCAAACCTGGGCCGACCACTTGCAGCGCCTCCGCCGAGTTTTCACCCGAATTCGCCAGGCAGGCCTCAAGTTACATCCATCCAAATGTGTCCTGGCCGCAAAAACCGTCGCGTTTCTAGGCCATACAATTTCCCAAGCAGGAATTTCCCCAGACCCCGACAAGCTGCGTGCCATAGCGGACATACCACCTCCGCAGGATGTCCACGGCGTCCGTGCCTTCTTGGGGCTCGCGTCCTACTATCGCCGCTTCGTGAAGGGGTTTGCACAGATTGCTAAACCTCTTCACGACCTGACGAGAAAAGGGGAACCTTTCCTCTGGACAGAGGACCGACAAACCGCTTTCCAACAGCTGAAAGACAAGCTCATCTCGGCCCCCATAGTGGCCTTCCCCGACTATGCCCTCCCTTTTCGCCTCTACACGGACGTCTCTCTTGACGCCATTGGCGCTGTTCTAGCCCAGGTACAGGCCGGTCGGGAACACATTATTGCTTGTGCCAGCTGCACACTGAACCCGGCCGAGAAAAATTATGCCGCCACCAAGCGAGAATGCCTCGGCATAATCTGGTCCCTCCAATATTTTAGGGCTTACCTTTCCGGGACCCAAGTCACTATAATAACCGACCACCAATCACTCCAGTGGCTGCGACAATCGGACTCCCAGAACGCTCAAATCGTCTGATGGCGTGACCCTAGAGGAATTCCATTATGAGATCTTGTACAGACCCGGGAAGCTCCACACCAACGCAGATGCCCTCTCCCGCCTTCCCATCCGCACGATCCAACCAGACCGGGACCTGCTAGAACTCTGGCACCACAAAGAATGCCCCCCCTGGATTCCAGCCCACCTGTTTCCCAAATTGTGCCGACAGGGCGACCACCTTTTAACCCCGTCTGGACACATCCTCTTGGCCCCCGATGCGGCACGTGACACCCTGCGCCAGTTACACGCCCACAACGGCATCCATTTGGGCACCAAAAAATTGCTACAGGTGTTTAACGACGTCTACTGGGCCCCGAACCCCTCAACCCTCGCCAAGGAAATTATTCAAACTTGCCGCGCCTGCACGCTCGGGAAAGACATTACCCGGACCGCCGGGCCTTCTGGCCATATCACCGCCCACAAACCCTGGCAGCTCCTAGCAGTCGACGTGGTAGGGCCTCTCCCTCCTAAATCGGGATATAAGTACGTGATCACTTTTGTCGACATGTATTCCAAGTTCGTAGTAGCCTGCCCCGCTAAAGAACATCACGCCGTCGCTGTCGCCGATGCCTTACTCCGACACGTTTTCCCCTACTTTGGCATTCCCCGAGCCATCCATTTCAATAATGCCCCCGAATTCTCTGGAAAAGTCTGGGAAGAGTTGGCCAGGATTTTTGGATACGAAATCTCCCACTCCTCACCACATTGGCCTCAAGGGAACGCGGTGTGTGAACGCAGCCATCGTACCTTGGCAAATCAGCTACGGACCAGAATCGAGGCTACAAAAGACAACAATTGGCCAGCACACGTCAAAATCGTCCAGTGGGGCATGAATTCGTGCCCCCGAGAGGACGGGGTTTCCCCCCACGAAAGGATCTTTGGCAAAACCCCCCTCCTACTACCTTTACGCCATCACCTGCAACCGCCCACCTCCGCCCCCGCCATGGACCCGCTACACTTTGCTAAAAAGGCGGATATACCACCTACAGCGGAACTTAGATCTTGAACCCGACACAGCCACCAACCCCTTCAAGCCGGGTGACACTGTAGTCGTCGCCCAACTCCCCACTCCCCACAAACTTGCCCCCCGTTTCACGGGCCCCCACACCATCACCAAGATCCCCAACCCTTACCAGGTGGTCGTGGATTACCATGGCACTCCCCGTACCCTCCGAAACCGACACGTGCGCCCCTTCCGCACGCCCACTCCCCCCGCCCCGATCCCACCCCCCCAACCCCCCACGGCTCCCGCTCCACAATCTACAACCACATATGAGTGCTACATCTCCTCCTCACCTTCGCCCCCCCCTACCACCTCCACCTCACCTGCCCCAGGCGCCTCACCTGACGCCTCCCCCGCCACCCCCCCTCCCCCTCGCCCCACCCGTCCATGGCTTCCCCCTCAGTCCTCACTCCCTCATCTCCAGCCCCTGCCACCACCCCCTCCCCCCAGCCCACCACCACCTCATCCGCCCGCACCACCACCCCTTTGCCACCCCCCCTTCCACCCCCCTTCCCCTGCCCACCACCCGTACGCCCACTCCACCAATACCACGTTCTACCACGCCTGCGGCACGAAAGACAACACGCCCACACCCAACGCCCCCCTCCCCCCCACCCCTACCCTCACCACCACCACCACCCGCTCCGGCCGCCTCTCACGCCCACCCGCCCGATATTCCCACACCCCTACACCACCCACCTCCCCGGGACTTCACACCGTCCAGCTACATCGGGCCCAAATCCCTCCTACCTGTACTCCCCAGAGACTCAACGCCGCATTACTGCCACACAAAACCCGGCCTTCGCCCACTCTATCCAGCATTCAACCTCCAACCACACCGACAACCACACCAAGCAACATGAGGATTAAGCGGGCTGTATGGGCCCCTTCCTTTACCAAGAATCACCGGCTCCGCGGGCCACACCACCTGTTAAATATCCTCCAACACACCACCACCCCCTCCGCCCTCTTCCTCACCTATGACCAAGCACAAGAGGAAAATTCTTACACTGTCGCCTGGCAGAACACACTCTGACACCTCCAGCCCATTTACACCACCCCCAACACTCTAGCGTTCCACCTCCAGCCACAGGGACGTGACTTTCTTCAAGAACACGGTGGTGAAATGCGTGGCTTTGACGGACACACATACGGCACTCCGGAAAATTCCGGAGAATACCATAGTATCCCCAACAACGAGGCGAACCAGAAGCAGCGGAGTTCGCCCTCAAGAATGCCGACACCCCCACTCGGACCCCACGGGGTAGCCGCCACCAGCCACCACCACTCCGAGCAACAACGACGTATGTCAGCCCGGGCCGTGCGCCCCTGCGACATTCAACCACCATGCCGCCGCCACCGTAGGCGAAAGACACTACCTTCGCGTGGCGGAATCACCGAGTTAGCTAGGGGTGGAGTCAGAAACAATACTCCAGGTAGAGACGATCTATGGTCGCTCCCACAGTGAACAGGTAGAGACGATCTATGGTCGCTCCCACAGTGAACAGGTAGAGACGATCTATGGTCGCTCCCATAATATCCAGGTAGAGACGATCAATGGTCGCTCCCATAATATCCAGGTAGAGATGATCAATGGTCGCTCCCATAATATCCAGGTAGAGACGATCAATGGTCGCTCCCTTAACGCCCAGGTAGAGACAATCAATGGTCGCTCCCTTGGCCCTCCGGTTGAGACGATCAATGGTCGCTCCCACAGTGAACAGGTAGAGACGATCTATGGTCGCTCCCACAGTGAACAGGTAGAGACGATCTATGGTCGCTCCCACAGTGAACAGGTAGAGACGATCTATGGTCGCTCCCACAACATCCAGGTAGAGACGATCAATGGTCGCTCCCTTAAAACCCCAGTAGAGACGATCAATGGTCACTTCCATAACACCCAGGTAGAGACGATCAATGGTCGCTCCCTCGGCCCTCCGGTTGAGACGATCAACGGTCGCTCCCACAGTGAACAGGTAGAGACGATCTATGGTCGCTCCCACAGTGAACAGGTAGAGACGATCTATGGTCGCTCCCACAGTGAACAGGTAGAGACGATCTATGGTCGCTCCCCCAAAGCTCAGGTAGAGATAATCAACGGTCACTCCCTCAGCACTCCGGTAGAGACGATCAATGGTCGCTCCCACAATATTCGGGTAGAGACGATCAATGGTCGCTCCCCCAGTGTCCAGGTAGAGACGATCGATGGTCGCTCCCAGGGTGTAGTGAGGAGAGGGACGTCTCCACAACCGGAGGCTGAGCTTCAGGGGTTTCGCTCCAAAATATCTTGGAGAGACCTCCCTGTTTCCCCCGGCCTCTGTTCCCTGCGTGTGGCCCTCGAACAGACACACCTGTCGGGCCCCCGTGACAGCCGCTGCCGCAGTCCTCCCCTGACGGCGCCCCTGGTCGTGGGAGACCGCAGTCTGTCGCCTCTTCCGGCCCGCCCTAGGACACCCGGGTAAGACCTCACCACGCCCCCGCGACGCCGGGACCTGACCCAGAGGTTCCTAGACCTCTTCGGCCCCAGTCCTACGGGCCTTACGCCGGAGCCCAGTCCGGAAACCCCCGGACGCGAGAGGACGCCCTCGCGAGCCGCCCCGTGCCCTCTCGGCTCGCCCCGCCCGGACGACGCCCTCAGTCCGACCGGATCGCCGATGACGTGTCCTTGTTTCTCTCCATGAGGAAATACGAGTGACCCTGTAACAATCGTGAAGTAGGTTAAGTGTGACTCCCTGTCTCTTAGAATAAGTATTGTGCAGTGACTTTATGTAATCTCCATTGGGGTAAATCAGAACACAATATACAGTTGAAGGACGAGAATGTGGGTTGAGACCTAAAGTGTAAATACGTGCGAGTGCCACCCCGAATCTTTCTAAAGACATATCTCTAGAACCCGAGGAAAGACTAAAATATTACTGGAGTTCTATTGGCTAGTCTCTAAGTAATATGGTGAAATAATATTTACGAATATTCCGACTTTGTTACGCGTTGTGAAGCGAGAGTCTACATATCATACCGAGGAGATGTGTAACGAATAAGTTGTGCCTACAGAAACCATATTCCCACCAAAATATCAAGGAAGGCGAGTATTAGCGATATTCCCCTCCTCCGCACGCTATCCCTAAAACTCTCTCCATTCCTCGCTCCCGCTCTTAAAGCCAAAATAAGAATCAGAGTTATTTGTCAAAGAATCTTCACCAACAGAAAACACCTAAACTCCCTTGCTAACATCGGGCATCCTTCAATATTACCATAACTACCTCCTCGCCGTTTTAAGTCACTCTCCGTGTCTCCCCTACCTCCTCCTGGTGCATCAGAAACCCCCCCCTCCCTCACGCGCTCCGTGCGCACCTGTATTTACTGCCCTCCTAGTACTAAGATTTGTTGTATTGTCATTAGTATCTAGGAAACTAGTATCCTGCGAGATACACAATATTTTAGATAAGGTTTTTGTATTGCTCTATATTGTGTTGTAATATCTGCTGAAGTGTCCTGTGTCTGACTGTGGTAATATACGTGTATGGTGTTGCCGAAGGTTTTTATGTCCTACCTCTCTTTATTGCACTAGCTCCGGTCTCGAAAGAGGACCCCGCTCCACGTTGGGTGAAATAGGGACGAGAAGTCGAGCCTAATTGAACCCAGCATTACATATATATATATATATATATATATATATATATATATATATATATATCTATCTATCTATATATATATATATATATATATATATATATTGTTACATAGCCTATGATTTCATCATCCTTTGTGTAATTTTAACACACAGTATGCTGCATGTTTGATCACGAGCGTGTTCTGCCTCAGTCCCCCCCTTCTACCGTTATAGTAGAGTAAGTCGTCCTTTCTGTTGTTCAGAGCGGGATTGTCAGCTCTTTGTCCCCATGGCTTCATTTGCGCGTCCTTCTTACAAGTTGTATCAAGCTCTGCGTGCCCCTATATAATGAGCTCAGTCTCTGTATCATGGCTACTTAGATCTACTCCTCATTTCGTTCACATCTCTGTCCTCCCCTGTACAGTTATTATTCTTGTGAGTGTTCAGGAAGTCTCCAACCATCTAGCAGCTGTGTAATTTGAGTATAACTGTTGTTGCATTTTTTCTTGTGCTGTGTAGCATAGGGTTAATTCTTAGGCCTAGTGAGGTTTTTTGTGATTTATGTAAAGGTTCTTTTTGTCAGTCATTTTTGATAATATTTGTATCTGTAATAATTTATCTTGCATTAACTGAGCATTACCCAGTGTATTTTTCATTTTATCAGGGCTGACTTAGGTAAATTTACTCATGCTAATTTCGTGTTAATAGAGGCTATTGCAGTTAACCATATATTTAACCTGTTTTTTGCCATTACATTATCTTTATGAGTCCTGAATGTTTTGTTGTTAGTTTGAGCATTAAACTTTAACTTGTAATTTTACCTAACTCTTTTGTTTTGAACCTGGAACGTTACGGGACAGTAGTGATTATTAGTATTCTCACTTAAAGTGTACATTATCTTTCTCTGTTCCGTAACATAAATTTGGCGACCTCTTATCAGGATATTCAGGATATTATCATAAGGATATTGCTTGATATTTTGTGACTGTTACTTATTCATGATGTCTACTATTACTACACTTGATGAAGCCAAAGATTTTTTGTCAAATGTGCAAACAGTGTGTGATGTAGAAAACAGAACAAAGAATGAACTTAAGCTTGTTGCTCAACAATTGGGAATTGCAGTTCACTCTCATCATTCTAAAGATCAAATTGTTGGCATGATTAATAAGAGCTTGTTTAATGTAACTCCTCCAAATGAGCAAACGCAGATTGAATTAGCTAAGTTACAGCTAGCCCTGCAGGAGGCTCGTGCTAAGGAGGCGGAGTCTCGTGTGAAGGAAGCTGAATTTCAAGCACGTGCTAAGGAGGCTGAGTCTCAGGCTAAGGAGGCTTGTGTTAAGGAGGCTGAATTTCAGGGAAATGCTCGTATTCAAGAGGCACAGGTACAAATTGAACTTGCTAGGATTCAGGCAGACCATGAGTATCGCATGAAACAAGGTGGAACTGGATCATCTAGCTCTGATGATTTTGATGTGGCTAAAAATGTTAAACTTGTCCCTCCTTTTAATGAATCTGATTTAACAAAGTATTTTCAGTTGTTTGAGAGGGTAGCTACAGGTTTTAGTTGGCCCAAGGAGTATTGGCCAGTACTCCTTCAAACTGTTCTCACCGGTAAAGCTCAAGTAACTTATGCATCTTTGTCTCAGGATCAATCTGATAATTATGATGTAGTTAAGAGCTTGATTCTTAAGGCCTATGAGCTTGTTCCTGAAGCCTATAGAGTAAAATTTAGGACAACCTATAAGCAAGATAAGCAATCCCATGTTGAGTATGCAAAAATCAAAGAAGATCTGTTAGAGCAGTGGTTAAATTCTAAGAATGTGGATTCTGATTTTGGTAAATTTAAGCAGATGATTTTGCTGGAGGACTTCAAGAGGTGTATTTATAAAGATGTAAGCCTATATCTTGATGAGAAAAAAATAGATAATTTGTCTGATGCTGCAGTTTTAGCTGATGAATATGTTCTCACTCACAAGAGATATTCTAAAGAAAAAGGGAAAGCTGAGAGTAAGTACGTTGCCTCTACTCAGAGTACAGGTAACGGGAAAGAGAATAAGGATGATGTTTCTCAGGAAGTAAATACCAGCTTCACCTCTAGATTTCAGAAAAGTAAATGTACTTATTGTAGTAAGCTTGGTCATACTACGGAGAAATGTTTCAGGAGACAGCGTGATGTGATCAAAAAGGAGTCTTTAAATATTCAGTCAATTGGTCTAGTGTCCACCCTTGAGAGTTCCCAGAATTCTTTAACTGAGTTAACTGAACCTGCTTTGAGGGGTAACTTAAATTCTCATGATGGAGCTCCTCTTTTGAGCAGTAACGTGGGTGACACTCTCAAGAGTTCATGTGCTAATTTCCTGTCTGATGGTTTTGTCAGTCCTCTGGACAATAATGATAGGAAATCAGTTAAAATATATCGTGATACAGGTGCTTGCCAATCCCTTATGCTGACCAGTGTTCTAGGCTCTAATGTTAATTCCTCTGATGAAACTGTAATCTTACAAGGTGTAGGGAATAATTACTTCTCTGTCCCTCTGTGCAGAGTGAATTTAGAGTCTGGTTTTGTTAATGGTTCCGTTATGGTTGGGTTGGTTGAGACACTCCCAATGTCAGGTGTAACTTTCTTACTTGGAAATGATATTGGTGGAAGTCAAGTGTGTCCAGCTCCTCAGTTGTCTAGTGAGCCAGTGACTGCGTCCCAGGATTGTGATGTCCCTGATGTGTTCCCTGCATGTGCTGTCACTAGGGCTAAGTCTAAAGTTACTAGTGATTTAGAGGATAATGATGATGATGATGTTATCCTAGCTGACACTTTTCTTACTAATTTGGACCACTCACCAGATGAGGCAGTACCCCGTAGTGTTGATAATTTGTCTCGTCAAGAGTTGGTTGAGTTGCAGGTTGCTGACCCTGAGTTGAAAGGTCTAGCTAACTCTGCTTGCAGTGAGGAAGAGTCAGCTGGTGCTTCTACTTGTTATTATATAAAGTCAGGAGTACTTATGAGGAAGTGGAGACCCCCAACAGCATCAGCCGACTGTGAATGGGAGGTTGTACATCAAGTTGTCATCCCTCGTGTTTGTAGGCAGGATATCATTAGAGTGGCTCATGATTCCAGTTTGGCAGGACACCTTGGAGTGAGGAAGACTGTGGCATGCATTTTGAAACACTTCTACTGGCCAGGTATCTTCAGGGATGTTTCCTAGTATTGTAAGTCTTGTCACACCTGTCAAGTTGTGGGGAAGTGTAATCAGACCGAAAAGGTTGCACCTCTAGTTCCCATTCCTCCTTTTGAGGCGCCTTTCACCCATGTGTTGGTGGATATTGTGGGCCCTTTTCCTAAGACTTCTTCAGGATTTTCTTATGTGTTGACCCTGATTGATATGGCTACTCGTTATCCTGAAGCCATTCCACTTAGAAATATCTCAGCAAAGAACGTGGTTAAGGAAATGCTAGGGTTCTTCACAAAGTTTGGTCTGCCCAAGGAGGTACAGTCCGACCGGGGAAGTAATTTCGTGTCAAATGTTTTCAAGCAGTCTCTGAAAGATTTGGGCATCACCCAGATCACGTCTTCAGCTTACCATCCCCAGACTCAAGGAGCGTTGGAGAGATATCATCAAACACTCAAATCGATGCTCAAGAAATACTGTTTGGAACATCAGAAAGACTGGGATAAAGGTCTTCCATTCGTTGTATTTGCTGCAAGAGAATCTCCAAATGAATCACTGGGCTTCTCACCTTTTGAACTACTGTTTGGCCATGAAGTAAGAGGACCCCTTAAGTTACTCAAGGAATGCTGGCTGTCGGAGGAAGATGACGTCAACCTGCTGGAGTATGTGATGAAGTTCAAAGAACGGCTGTCCATTGCTTTACAGCTGGCGAGAGAGAATTTAGGAGCTGCTCAGGAGAAGATGAAGACTTGGTATGATAAGAAGTCCAGGTTACGCCACTTTCAGCCAGGAGATCAGGTTTTGATTCTGCTACCGGTTCATGGGCAACCTCTTCAAGCCAAGTTTAGTGGTCCTTATTTCGTGGAGAAGAAACTCAGTGATGTCAGCTATGTCATCGCCACACCAGATCGTAGAAAGAGCAAGCAACTTTGTCACATCAACATGCTAAAGTTATATCACAGGCGGGACGAAAATAAACCAGTCTGCACTGTAGCTGTTCCACCCGAGTCTGCAAGTGAAGCTCTCCTGTGCAGTATGAGCCTGAGTGATAGTTTGGGGAAGAATCCTGATATCATGAATGATCTCCAGACTAAGCTTTCTCATCTACCTCCCGAGGAAAGGCAGGAGTTTTCGGCATTACTGCAGGAGTACCCGCAAGTGTTCCGTGCCACTCCAGGAAGAACCACTGTGTTGATGCATGATGTCGATGTTGCAGACGCAAAGCCAATTAAATTGCCTCCTTACCGTGTGAACCCAGTGAAAGTTCCTCTCATCCAGAAGGAGCTTGGCTACCTGTTGGACCACAAGATGATTGAGCCCTGTCAGAGCGAGTGGAGTTCTCCTGTCACTCTAGTCCCTAAGCCAGGTGGGTCACAGCGGCTTTGCATTGACTACAGACGTGTTAATCAGATAACCAAAACAGACACTTACCCTCTCCCTCGCGTGGAAGATTGCATAGACAAGATCGGAAAGGCTAGGTACATAAGTAAGTTTGATTTGTTAAAGGGATACTGGCAAATACCTATGACTGAACGTGCTAGGGAGATCTCATGTTTTGTAACACTAGGAAAGGCTTTTGCATGTTCTGTAATGCCGTATGGTATGAAGAATGCACCAGCCACATTTCAGAAACTCATGAATGTTGTAACAGAGGGTTTGGCAGGGTGTGTTGTTTATATTGATGATGTATTAATCTTCAGTGACAACTGGAAAGATCACCTATGCCATGTCAGTAAATTTCTTGAGCGTTTGGTTCAGGCTAATCTTGTAGCTAATTTGTCAAATGTGAGTTTGGTCAAGCTAAAGGTCAGTACCTTGGGTACGTAATTGGTGATGGACATGTTGCACCAGCAGCAGCTAAGGTTCAGGTTATAAGTGATCTTCCCAGACCTAAAAGTAGGAAAGAGCTACAAAGATTTTTGGGAATGGTAGGTTATTACCGGAGATTTGTTCTTAACTTTTCAATTCTTGTGTCACCACTTACAGACCTACTGAAAAAGGGAGTTAAATTTGTCTGGACCGATAACTGTGAATCCTCTTTCAGCAAACTTAAAGCTATCCTATTAAGTTAGCCAGTGCTCGCTACTCCAAATTTTGCTAAGCCTTTTAAGATGGCTGTTGATGCAAGTGATACAGGAGCTGGGGCTGTTTTGCTGCAAGAGGATGATCAGGGTATTGAACACCCTGTATCTTATTACAGTAAGAAGTTCACTCCACCTCAAAAGAACTACTCAACTATTGAGAAAGAGCTTTTGGCCTTGATTTTGGGTTTACAGCATTTTTCATTTTATTTGTGTTCTGGTTTTGACCCCATAGTCATTTATACCGATCATAACCCACTGAAATTCCTTAGTAAGTTTAAAGATAAAAATCAGAGATTGACAAGATGGAGTCTACTTCTTCAGGAGTATTCATTAGACATACAACATGTCAAGGGGAAAGAAAATGTTATTGCAGATTGCTTATCTAGACTTTAGACAGATTATTTTAGAGTAATAAGAAATTTCCTTTGTAAATTTCTTTTTCTTTGTGGGGAGGTGTTACATAGCCTATGATTTCATCATCCTTTGTGTAATTTTAACGCACAGTATGCTGCATGTTTGATCACGAGCGTGTTCTGCCTCAGTCCCCCCCTTCTACCGTTATAGTAGAGTAAGTCGTCCTTTCTGTTGTTCAGAGCGGGATTGTCAGCTCTTTGTCCCCATGGCTTCATTTGCGCGTCCTTCTTACAAGTTGTATCAAGCTCTGCGTGCCCCTATATAATGAGCTCAGTCTCTGTATCATGGCCACTTAGATCTACTCCTCATTTCGTTCACATCTCTGTCCTCCCCTGTACAGTTATTATTCTTGTGAGTGTTCAGGAAGTCTCCAACCATCTAGCAGCTGTGTAATTTGAGTATAACTGTTGTTGCATTTTTTCTTGTGCTGTGTAGCATAGGGTTAATTCTTAGGCCTAGTGAGGTTTTTTGTGATTTATGTAAAGGTTCTTTTTGTCAGTCATTTTTGATAATATTTTGTATCTGTAATAATTTATCTTGCATTAACTGAGCATTACCCAGTGTATTTTTCATTTTATCAGGGCTGACTTAGGTAAATTTACTCATGCTAATTTCGTGTTAATAGAGGCTATTGCAGTTAACCATATATTTAACCTGTTTTTTGCCATTACATTATCTTTATGAGTCCTGAATGTTTTGTTAGTTTGAGCATTAAACTTTAACTTGTAATTTTACCTCTTTTGTTTTGAACCTGGAACGTTACGGGACAGTAGTGATTATTAGTATTCTCACTTAAAGTGTACATTATCTTTCTCTGTTCCGTAACAATATACATACATATATATATATATATATATATATATATATATATATATATATATATATATATATATATATATATATATATATATATATATATATGTGTGTGTGTGTGTGTGTGTGTGTGTGTGTGTGTGTGTGTGCTCGACTCTGGGCATAGGCTTCACAGCCTGCTCTCCAGGCCCAGTAGTCCTCCTACATATCATACACCTCTACATGTCACCATTTCGGCTCTCCAGGCCCAGTAGTCCACCTACATATCATACACCTCTACATGTCACCACTTCGGCGCTAACACCCATCGTCCATATTGAATACATGCTAGGGCTGTATCATACAGGACTGGTGTATTGGTATTAGCGGGGGTATTTTTACGACATGTCGGCGGGTCTTCTGGTAGATTGGTAAAGTCTGCTTTACATGAAATTCAAATCCTTAAACCGTTCCCTGCCCCAGCGGGGATTACCTCTTAACCGATTGAGCCACCCCCTCCCTAAATGGAGGCTGTATCTAACCCCTAAAACTGGAAAAGGCTTTCCTTAGGTGAGGACACGGTGGCTCAGAAATAGAGCATCGAGCTCGTGGCCGCGGGGGTCGTGAGTTTGAGCCTCGCCCAGGACTGCCGTGCCGGGAGTGGTAGCGCGCTCCTGTAACCTAGCGGGCCTATATGGCCATAGTTGCCATATAGGCCCGCTAAATCCCTTTCCTTAGCTGAAAAAAAAAAATATTGATAGGAGATAATACGAATACAATGATTTAAGTATTACTCTCAAAAGCCTCAAGTAAGTTAAGCCTTGTGTATGCAATGTAGGAAATTCGTATAATTATTTTTCTTACATTTGCAGAAATTTGCATCTTCGGTGGCCCTGGAGCAGTCAAATTCTATCCCTGGAAACGGCCGCCGTGACTCCAACTGCTGGAGGTCTGCACACACCTCGGATATTGTGGTTAAAAGAGAGAGAGAGAGAGAGAGAGAGAGAGAGAGAGAGAGAGAGAGAGAGAGAGTGAGTGAGTCTCGAATAAGGAATTACTCGTACTCGTAATATGACGCCGGAATTGTTATAGAATCACTAGCTAGCCAGTTTTTAGGTGGTGGGTGGACGCCAGTGTACCATCACTGAGTTTTTGCCGTTGGCAATGAGTTATGAAAAAGAAAAACTCGGATGGAAAAAGTGGAGAAACAAGAGGTGGAAAAAACAGAAACAAGAAAGCATTTGGGATGGGAGGAATTTCAGAGTTCAGTACTCATTATCACATTCCACGCTGTACTCACAAAACACTTCTAGCTGGTAGAATGTAGTGATGGATATAAACTCTGAATCTCTTCCCATCCCAAATGCCATCTTGTCTGATTTTTTTTTTTTTTTTTTTTTTTTTCATCTTGTATCTGCAGTTTATCCCTACAACTTATCACCAATTTTAGAATAAAATGTTTTGTGCCCTGGCTTATAATGTTTAGTGTGATTAACTCCTTCAGCACGGCGAAGTATTTTGTATTATCTTGCTATTTTCATGCGATATTATCCAGTTTAGAAGAGATTTTTGGAACTGTAAGGGTTAGATATGGCCTGCATTAATGTCCTCACTAGTAAGACACTCCTAAGATCAGTAAAATGTCAGGTAGTAGCAATATATATATATATATATATATATATATATATATATATATATATATATATATATATATATATATATATGAAACTTATCGAAGGAGCCACGTATATTTCTGTCTTGTTTCCGTCACATTAGTGTATTCGGCTTAGGAAAGAAGTTTGTTGCTCAAAGTTACCAGCATCTCTAAGTCTTCACAGTAGCACGATGTCTTTTTCAAAATATTTTTTGCAGCCTCCAAGCGATTTTAATCTGCTTGGAAAACCTCTCATGCTGAAGGAGCTAAAACAGTACCAAAGACTTCCTGATTTGTGTTAGTTTGATACTGTTTGCAGCTAAACTATCGAGGACTAAAATCAGGCCGAAATCCTTTATCCCTTTCAATGCAATAATTTTACCGTATTTACAAAGCATTCTCAGACTCCTATAACTTACTCAGTTGAAGAAAATCGTCAGGCGTTACCTGGAAGACTTTACTATAGTTGTCCCTACCATGTGAGAGTTAATGGTATGCGTAACTCATGCTCCTATGACTCACTTACACAAGAATAAGCTCGTCTAGCGCTAGTTGCCATGCAGTAACGGAGTTGTCCCGACCATAAGGATGAAGTTATTTATACGAACTCCAGTCTGGTAACACATGCTCTTGTTCATTCTCGCTGCCTCTTGATTTTATTGGACTTGCGAAATACTCTCGTACCGAAGGGGTTCATGGAGGACACATTTAACTCCCCTTGTTTGAAACCATCTCCAAAACAAGATAACACTGTCAGTAAATAAACACATATAAATAAATAAACAAATAAATAAACCATACATATCAGGGGAGGAAGGAAAGCGATCAAAATTCAGTACATAAAGCTGTCACTGCCTGCTAAATAGAACTCAGGTATTATGCTCTGATTAAACTTTTTTTTTTTTTTTTTTTTTTTTGACAGAAATCCGACGTAGTCAAGGGACAAGTGCTTTATATTTTAGGTATTATGGTTAACCCTTGACGATTTTATTCATTTCTGAGAAACATTACTTTAAGAAGGTAAGAACTGTATACAAAATGTCCCGCGAGGTATGTGGGAAACTTCAGTTGATTCTGAGTAAAAGATACTTTCTCAGGATGGGTCCAATTCTCAACTGTTACGAAGCTAGAGTTATTGATGGCGTTATGGGCGAAAAATGGTCTACAGGTCATTCATAAGTCATCAGTAACTATAGGCCTAGCTCCTTATTGGCTATCAATGAGACTCATGTTGGTATAGAATATTTACCGGAAATTAATCCAAGAATTACTCAATAAAGCTTTTCACATATCTCGCGAGACATTGTATCTTTAAGCATTTTTATTCAACAGACAGACACTACGATACATCCAGCAGTTGAATTAGGATTGTATATTTTGTTAAGTATTATATTTTGGTTTACTACTAATGATTTAATTCATCAGAGAAAAAGTATACGCAGTCACATGGTTAGATATTGCATATGTCAGCTTATGTGTGCATGAGGAGTGAATCAGAATGTCAGTGAAAATGTAAAACAAGAAGAAGAAGAAAGAAAGAAACTAGAAGAAAAATGCTTCCCATCAGGTGAAGGAGAAATGGTAAATATTAACATGTGATGAAATAGGCTACCCTGGTCAACGAACACGCAAAGGATGAACAAATGATAAAAAGATAAGGCAAAACTTTGAAATCCCTGGCCGCTGCCTAAAAAAAAAAAAAAAAAAAAAAAAAATAGTGCAAATATGCAGGTAAGATTTGCATGTTAAGCTCATTAGGACGTGCGGGTGGGGGACGAGGGAGGGACGTAGGGGAAGGGAGGGTAGGGGGAAGGGGAAGGGGGAGTAGGGGAGTGGTAGAGGGAAGGGGAAGGGGGAGTAGGGGAGTGGTAGAGGGAAGGGGAAGGGGGAGTAGGGGAGTGGTAGAGGGAAGGGGAAGGGGGAGTAGGGGAGTGGTAGAGGGAAGGGGGAGTACGGGAGTGGTAGAGGGAAGGGGAAGGGGGAGTAGGGGAGTGGTAGAGGGAAGGGGAAGGGGGAGTAGGGGAGTGGTAGAGGGAAGGGGAGGGGAAGGAAAGGGTGGGGGGGGGAGAAAGAGTTGGAGAAGGGAGGGATGACGGAGTGAAAGGGAGGGGAGAAGAGATGAGGGAGGTGGGACAAAAGGAAGGGGATGAGAAAGCACAGAAGGGGAGAAGGAAAGGAGAGTAGAGGAGAGGAGGAGAAAACGGGAATTGGGAGATTGAAGGGAAGGGGATGAGACAGTAGAATAGAGGAAGAGGAGGTAGGAGTATATGAGAAGGGGAAGATGGGGAGGGTTGGACAGGTAGGAACAAGGGAAAAGATAAGGGAATAAACTAGGAAAAAGAGATCAACAGAAAACGTGAAGGGAGGAGAGAAGACGGAGAGTTGGAAGGAGAGAGGAAGGGGAGTAGGAGCGGAACAAAGAAAGGGAGTACTGGAGGGGAAGACTGAGAGGAAGGTAAAGCGGCAGGGAGGTTGAGAGGCGAGAGCAGGGAAAAAATAGAAGGGGAGAACAGAAGAGGGCGAAATACATGAGGGAAATGGGAGTAGGGGAGAGGAGGGGGAAGTAGAAAAGAAGAGAGGAGTACGAGGGAGAGTGGAGTTTAAAAGAGGAGAAAAGGAAAAGGAGAGATGGAGGGAAGAAGGAGGGTCGGAAGTAGAGGGGAGGGGAAAGTAGGGGAGGAAAGATGAGAGGGAAGAAGAAAAGGCTGTCATTAATGCCTGTCATTTACATGAAGGTCATTAAGGCAGAGAATCAGTTGCTCAGTCTATGTCTTCCCCCAGAACATGACCGGCAGCAGTCGATGTTATATCCAGGTCCCAGGTCATAATGCTGGGTGAATATACTGTAGACAAAGGGATTAACTTTGTCCAGGAATCTGACTTGCCCGAGAATCGAACTTGAGCTCTTCCAGTTGTGAACTAGATGTGGCAACCCACGCACCAGGGGAGGGGTGGGGGGGCTGGGAAAGGAAGGGGGAATAGGAATGGGAAGGCAGCCACAACTTTCTCTTCTTGTCGTGCGACATCACATGTTTTCAGGATTTTCTATTTACCCAGGACATCATGCAAGGAATTAAGAATTTCAAATGATCTCTCGTTTATTTGCAAAGATGGTAAAATGCTATTACTCTTTTATATATATATATTTTTAGTTAGTTACTGCATTTGCTATTACTTCATTGCTTGATATCTGTATTTTATATATTTTTTTAATTAGTTACTGCATTTGCTATTACATCATTGTTTGATATCTGTAATAACACGTTTACTATTGTCTATATGATTGACCTGTGCAGCTGAGATGTATGGGGCGAGTAAGGTGTGTTTGAACTGCGGCTGCTGATTGGCCGCCGATGATTTAAATCTACATCTCATTTTATTTTAACACACATGTATATGTATATGTTTTAATTGCTTTCAATACAAGCAGTCAAATTAAATACGGAATAATTTCCGAAGCTGAAGAGGTCAAAATTAGCTTTAAGAGTTTACTGATATCAAAGATAATTCAAGCTGATTTTAAAGTTTTATATAACGATGAGTGATGTTTGAAGGAAATTATCCAGCCATGGCGTACACCCACGTCTGCATGTCGCACTGCATCCACCCACGGTGTACACCTACGACCACATGTTGCAGTATAATATACACTCACGGTGTACACCTACGTCCGTATGTTGCATTACAATGCACGCCAGCATATCCTTCAGTGACATCATCGGCGGCCAATCAGCAGCCGCGAAACAAACACACCCCACTTGCCCCATACATCTCAGGTGCACAGATCAATCAAATAGTCTCTAGTATCTTATTTCTGAACAGTTGGATAATAGTTTTGTTGATGGAAATTCCCGACGGATACTACAGTCGGATGCGGTTTAAATGTTAGGTCACTCTAAGTTGTGTAAATTTATTTTGTTGTGCGTTTATATTTTCGAAGGAAATGATAACCACTGCCTTCGAAGCAGTGTAATGACTGTCATTGCTTTTGAAACAATATAATGTTATATAAATTCAAATACCACTGTGAAGTAGATCTCATACTATGAAATTGTGTGTGTGTGTGTGTGTGTGTGTGTGTGTGTGTGTGTGTGTGTGTGTAAATTAGTAAGTCATCCTACTGGTGAAACTTGGTGGGTGGATGGATAGGTTGGTGAGCGGAGGAGCCAAGTGGGCTGGTGAGTATGTGGACAGGTGGGGTGGGGAGAGTGAATGGTGTGGTGTGGATGGGTGGAGTGGCCAGGGTGTTCGATGTACAGTAGACAGGGTTGGCAGAGCGCACAGGTGAGTGACCAGGTTGGCCTGGTGGACTTTGTGGGTGGATGTGTGGCTTATCGGGGGACAAGACAAAGCTATGGGCTTATATTTTCAGTTATCTCTAAAGCCTTATTCGGCTATTTCATTCGCCTTGGAGCATTTTAAGCACATACCAAAGACGAAGTTATTATACGCCACTTATTAAATAATACAGTTTTGTCGCTATATGATTACCCGGTACTGTTTCTTCACATATAGAGAAGGAATAACATGCACAGTAAATAGTTTTTGTAACTACCAAAATCAAACAGCTTTGATCAAGCAATTAAAGCAAAGAAAAACACTTCCTATTTCATCAATTAAAAGAACTGTCTTGCCATGCTGCTGACTAAAATCCACAAGAATTAAGTAATATTTGCATACCAGTATTTAAGTCTATCTACCTATTGGCAGACGCCCTAATTCTGTAAGGGGTGGCCGCAAAGAAATCCCCTCCATGTCGCCCTCTCTCCCGCCATTTCACTGCCCTGCTCCCAGATCACCCCCCCCCTTGTCATAAAATGACTTTGTGGTTCCTTTGTGGTTGAGTTATATATATATTAGACTTGTGGACGAGCGGTTTTTATATCTTGGAGAGGTAAAGAATAGTATGGGACTATTTTTATTTGTCTTGGTAATATTAACAAGTCTCTCACACAGAGCGGAGTATAGAGTCCAGTCCCGCTAGCTATCTCTCTGTCTCGCTCTCTCTGTCTCTCTCTCTATCTGCCAAGCCCTTCTCCCTCGACCTGCCTCTTGTATCGCTTGTCTCCTTCTGAGCTCTCTTTCCTAAATTCTGGTGAAACAGGAGACGTATCACATGTGTTCCTCGTGGATGGAAAGTTTAAGAAGCCTGTGTGTGAGTATGTGTGTATGTGTGTGTATGGTCACCAGGGCTTTGTTCCCGGGTGGTTTGCTGACAACTAACTGCATCATCTCCTTACTGGCCGCTGTCGTCAGCTTTCCTCAATGTAATTTGCAAGCTCATTTCCTTTTCCCAGGCTCGCATAGGGCTGTCTATCTATCTATTTATCTATCTATCTGTTATGATTTGTAACTACAATACATTGCTCGGTCACGCGAAAATGGCGTACCATCGACAGTTAATAGTTCTAACATATTAATACACATTATATATACATTATAATGAACTTATAAGCTAATTAAGTGAAATATATAATATTGTAAAAGTAACATAATTGTATGAATATTGTATACATATAATATTCATAGTAAATAGTGATTATTCAGTAATATTACATTTTAAACAAGTTGTATACATATTTGAATAAATGCATTAAAGTAAATTATTTAACTGTAATACAGTATGTACTTGGGTTATTATAGTGAAATGCATACATGCAAGAATAAAAAATAGTTTAAAATTAAGATTATGGTAAGAGTTATTAATATTTCATTTAAAGATAATGGTACTGGTCTGCCATATATGGGTCATTCTTCTTTATATATATATTATATCTATCTATCTATATATATATATATATATATATATATATATATATATATATATATATATATAATTAATACTATATACAAAATATATACACTTCATTCAGGGTGGTTAACTGTGATGTTAACTCTCCCCCCACTAAATAATGACTCCAAATTAGCAATTCTTGCATGCATTCTGTGCATTGCGAACAGCAGTACTGCAACTACAATGCAGACGATTATAAAGACAGTAGGTGCTGGGCTATACACATAATATGGGTTGAACATACTCAAACTCAAATCTTCCCAGGGCTTCATTGTTTCATTGATCAGCTGCATAGTTTCAAACTTAGGTGAAGTCAGCTTAATACTTGTGCTCATGTTTAAGTTCATATCAGGCAGTGGGTGGAAATGTTTGTGTGTATGATTGAGAATGGCGTAGTGACTGATGGTGGATAAAGTAGACATGGCTGGTGTAAATACCGCACAGTAGTCTGGTGCTATGTATAATCCTGATGCTGATGTATGAGATGGTGGTATATCTGGACAGACTATGTAAACTGATGTGTTATGAGGAAAATAAAAAAAACTGTGAGTGTCCAATGCGTTGATGGTGTACAAGTTTATCTGGAGCAAAAGTGAAGTTGCAATGATGATGAATATTGTCATTTCTGATGATAGCCATTTCACAAGGGACTGTATCAGTAGGCTGAAACGTGAAAATGTACGCAGGACAAAGATGAACAGCATGTAAGGATGTGCGGCACTTTCGTTCAATTGTTGACTCACTTGCGAAAGTGACAGTGTCCCGTCTCTTGGAGACCATGATGAGTTCGGTGTCTGTGTTGATGTTGATGATGACCAAAGTAGTGTTATTTCTATAGGGGAAGGGGTGTATTTGGTATACTGTGAACAGGTCTTCAGTGATGAATGGTACATGAACTACCACTGATGTTGGTGTTAGTGTTGCTTCTAAATACGGGTAATATTGCATAAATTCCCTACTGCGGAACAACGGTTTCAATTTATGTTTATGGATGCCTTGACTATCTGACGTAGCTCATGAACTGGGAGTAAGTCAATTGTGATCTTGCCATCACCAGCATTCGAAATTCCTTGCATAAGTGCCCTGAAACGATCTCTAGTGTTCTCTAATTGTAGTAGAATCGTGTCAATATGTTCTGTGATGATGGAGAAGTGCTGGAAAAGGGTAACGTTGCCCTCCAATTCATTTATTTTATCTACACTCTCGAGAGCTACGTTTTCTGCTTGTTTCAGATTTTTCACAATTGTCTTCATTGCTGAGTTCTGTCCTGTGATGAATTTATCTTGGTATGTTAGTACCTGAGCTATCTTATTAAATTTGTTGTTTATTTCTTTAAGGTCATCCTCTGTAGCCAATCCAAAGATGTTCCCAAGAACTGCGCCACCCAGGTGGAACAAACTGCGCTTTTGGCGAGTACGTGTGATGTTGTTCCTGTCGCTCAGTACCTCCGTTCCATAAGATGGGAGATCTTGGATCATGACGAGCATAGCTGACTTCGCCTGTTCTAGTTTCCATTTCGCTAACTTCACCATTTCATTCACTTCCTTGGTGTTATGTGCTTGTGAAACATAATTTCCTATCATGAAGTCCAGAGTTCGCATCGGCGTCGCAAGTCTGTCTAGATAAGTAGGTAAGTCATACAAGTAATCTAGACTTATTTCAGTACTCATGACGTCCTTAACGATTGTAGTCGTGGCCGTTGGAGCTATGAGGCATCCTTGTCGTACTATATGTTTGGGGTCTAAGTGCGCATATCCTCTTGCTATGTAGAGGAGAATCCATAGCATAAGTCCCTTCATCGTAACCTACCGAAAAAAAAAAAATCTATTAATTTCCTATAATGCTGTGGTCGATGATAGTGATGATGTGCGTTACAGTTGATTGTTATTTCATTTATAGAAGGAGTTTAAATCGATATTTAATTCTCGTAAATGATGTACTGTAGATTTGATTGGAACAGTTGCACCTATGTTCGATTGTTTGGTATATGACCTTAATTTCTTTTTGTAATCATTGTTGTGTTCTTGCTTGGTTTCTTGAGGTACGTTCACCTGTTCGGTTGTATCCGAGGCTGAATAATTATGTGATAATTCCCTTGAAACTCGTTTTAAATGGTCAATATGAACTTGTTTCTCCTCACCACTTGAAAGTGACTTAATTAAAACTTTGTTTGCTTTTATATTAATTACTCTGTATGGGCCCTCAAATTTTGGGGATAATTTATTGTCTCTCGTATGAATGACACCGTAAACAGTGTCTCCTAAGCTGATAGGTGAATCTTTTGCCTTCTTGTTAAATGCCTCCGTCATTTCTTCCTTGGACATCGTTAATTGTTTTTTGACTCTTGTGAATGTCCTAGAATTCACGTAAACGGAGTTTAGAGTAATCATCGTAATTGTATATAGGCATGCTGTCACCTTCTAGGAGCTCATATGGTAATTTTTTATCTGTGCCATATATAATGAAATGTGGTGTCACCGATGGATTTATTTATAGACCCATTAATTGAGGCCTCTACTCTGGGAATCCAATCATCCCAGCTTGCATAATTTTCACTGAGAATGTGTCGTAGCACATCTAATACCTTTTTATTTTGTCTCTCTACCAACCCATTCGATGCTGGGTGACAGGCCAAAACGTTAACCTTTTTGATGTTGTATTGTTTACATATTTCTTGTAAGATCTCAGAATTAAATTCTCCTCCATTATCACTTATTAATACCTTTGGGGTAGTAAAGCGACATATTACATTATCTGTTATTGCCTTTGCTACTGTCTCTGCTGTCTTACCTTTAATTGGAGCTAAAATGACATAACGGGAAAAATGATCCGTTGCAACGAATAAGTATAGGTTATTATTGTATGATAATGGCATCTTGAGTAAATCAACAGCGACAACGTCCCATGGTTGATGTGGTACAGGGTAATTACCCATCGGTGCAGGTGTGATTGGGTATCCTTTGTGTTTCGCACATGATTCGCATCTGTCTATATGATTGTTTATATCTTTTCGTAATGAAGGCCAGTAATATAATAGCTGGGCTTGGTTGAATGTCTTATCCTTTCCAGGATGTCCTGCATGTGGGCTGTCGTGTATAAATCGTAATACTTGGGGTATCATGTCATTAGGTACTACCAACTGGTTAGTATTTCTTTGGCGTTTTGGTTGTTTAGATTTAATTTTGTATAACGTATTATTGACCACTGTGAATTGTTCAAGTGGGATATGCAGTTTGGGTAACTGTATGTCATCTCCACTTTCTAACTTGTATATTACTTTAGACCATATTGGGTCAAGTCTTTGTGCCTTTGCGATATCCTCGTGGTTTGGGATATTTCCTTTGAGATCTAACGCCGCGACCTGAATTGTGTTCGGGTTCCTAGATAATGCGTCAGCTACTATGTTCATTTTACCTTGTATATAATGATTTTGTACATTGTAGTTTTCAACTGTACACTTCCATCTTGCTCTCCTCCCAGAAAGGAGTTTTTCTTTAAACATACCCACCAGTGGTTTATGGTCGGTGAATAAGTGGATTTCGTAACCATATACCAAATCTCGAAACTTTTGTAATGCAAAAACCACTGCAAGTGCCTCTAAGTCTGTAGTGCAATAATTTTTCTCCGCACCTCTTGTTTGTCTGCTGGCAAATGCAATTGGTTGATTCTTTCCTCTTTTATCTTCCTGCATCAGTACAGCCCCTAATCCTTTAACTGATGCGTCTGTACAAATAAGAAATGATTTTGTGTAATCCTGATATGCTAAACAAGGTGCATTTGTTAGTTTAATTTTTAGATTGTTAAATGCCCTTTTTTGTTCTTCCCATTGGAATACAGCATCTTTTTTGAGTAGTTGGAATAGAGGAAAGGCTATATGAGAGAACTGTGGTACGAATGACCTATAGTACCCAGCCAGACCTAAAAATTGTCTAACTTCGTCAGTCGTAGTGGGTTCAGGAAAATCTCTCACTGCCTGTATTTTGTCATCAGTGGTGTGAATACCATCAGAACTTAATTTGTGGCCTAAGAAATTTATTTCCTTAAAGCAAAATTTGCATTTAGAAAGTTTAATTTTTAATCCAGCATCACTAAGCTTTTGAAGAGTAAGTCTAATTTCCTGAGATGATCCTTAATATTCTTCGTTGCGATTATAATATCGTCGATAAACAAATATTCCTTGTCCTAAAATTCCGGACAATACTTAATTCATAAGACGCTGGAATGTGCCTGGGGCTGTCCTCAGTCCCATTGGCATTCTTGTATATTGATAATGGCCTCTGTTTGTTGAAAAGGCAGTGTATTTACGTGACTCCTTAGATACCGGAATCTGATAGTAGCCGTTTAGGAGATCGATGGTCGAGAATATATTATTCTCAGGACCAATATTCTGTAGAACATCGCTTAGCAATGGCATGGGAAATCTGTCTGGGATTGTGTGATTATTTAGTTTACGGTAATCTACTACCGCACGCATTTCTCCATTTCGTTTGGGCACGAAGAATAGGGGGGCATTCCACGGGGAAACTGAAGGCTCAATGATTCCAAGTTTTAACATTTCATCAACATACTGATTTGCAAGTGTACGTTGGGAGTGTGGTATGCGGTAAGCTGGTACGAAAATTGGTGGTGTTTCTGGGTGCACATTAATCATGTGATTAATCAAGTTAGTACACCCTAATTGTTCTCCGGGCAATGCTACGGTGTCCCTGTGTGTTTCCAGCAGGGTTAACAAATCATTTTCTTCATCAAATTCACCTGAGTGAATTAAATTCTCTTTTATTCTTTCTCTATCCGTAGATTTTATCTCACTTGTTACTCCAGCTATAACTATTTCCTTCACAGGGGCGGGACATTTTTCAATATTAACTATGCAAGTTCCCTTTTTCAACTGAACTTCCCCATTCATGTGATTAATTATGAATATCTGAGTTTGCCCTTCGTCGTTCGTATGACATAATGCGTTTTCTACTGACAATCCCTTTACATAATTCTCCCTAAGATAAGAACAGTACTATTCCGTAATTTGCTCTTTATGGTAACCTTCATGTATGAATTAGGTGGTATAACTAAATCATTAGTGAGATGGGCTGGAAAAATTGATAAATCAGTACTGTTATCTGGGTCACTAATTCTGGAGGATGGGGTTGGTGGTGGGAGTGGATCTATACACTCATCTGTTTGTGTATATTTGTTTAAGCCTTTAATATTACCAATTCTTTTTGGCTCTCTTCTACCAATCGGTGAGGGCTCTGAAGTTATTTCCTCTATGAATTCATTATCAAAGTCTATTCCATTCATTTGTGGGAGTATAGTTATGTTCTCAGCTCTCATGGATCTTAAGCCCAGTAACATATGAGCTTTAATTGCTAAGTTTTCAACGATATAGAAAAATGCAGAGAATGGTCTTGTAGTTTCTGTGAAACTGAGATTTAATCGTATCATACCCTTCACTGTAATCTCTTGTCCATCTACTGTGTATAAATCTAAATCAGCTTCATCCAGAAAAGTTACTTTCTTTTTATTTTTAAGAATTCTATTTAGTTCTTCATGTGTTATTAAGTTCACTGGAGAGCCTGTATCTAAAAATAAGGAAACGTTTTGATCCTCACATACAGCTGGTATCAAGATACACTCATTTCCCAACATGCCTCCTATGTGAAGTTTAGCCTTGTTCTTCTTTACGTTTGTTCGTTTTTTGTCATGACTTGGTGTTCCCCCGATTTGAACATAGACACAATTTTTTCTACTGTTTTGCAATCACTAGTCCAGTGCCCTTGGTATCTATGATGCCTACAGTAAGGACCAAATCCTTATCTTTTGTTTGTCCTCTTTTGCCTTGATAAAGCATTCATACCTTGTGTGTCCTGGTTTTGCACAATAATGACATAGAATGGACCTATTCCTTGACTGTGACCTACGAGGTGATTTCCCATAAGAAGTGTTGTTTATGGCGCGAGACCTTCTCGGGCTGCGCGAAAACTTATGAAACTGCCTGTAGGAAGGCGTCTGGGAACGAGGTCTAGGCGTTTTTGTTTGTTTGGCCTGCCTGATTTCTGGTCGCGATCGATTTTGTTCTCTGTTTGGGGTCGGTGTAGATGTTTTCACAGCTGATACTGTCTCAGGTACCCTGATTCTACCAGAATGTGCATGTGTGTCGACCACACCTGCTTTACTGCACTGCATCTCTACCTCGTTCATTAAGTCTAGCAAGCACATTCCTGGGGTGTACGCGATCGTCTTGGCGATCTTAAGGGTCCTATCAGGTAATTTACACAAGGCAGCTACATAACCAATGATGTCCACGACGAGGTCTGGGGACATCTTTCCATCATCTGTTATCCAATTAGAATTCTCCAATGTAGCTAATAAAGTTCTCTTGATTGTGGAGACATCAGCAGTTATTTCACTGAGCACATGGTTTGTAGTGTGCTCCCTTACAAGATCTACAATTTTATGTAATTCTGGAATTATACCTGGCAAGAAGTTCATACCTCCAGAAAATTTCTTCAGAAATTCAGTTTTAAATTCATCATATGTCCTAGCACGATGGAGCTTATCTGAGCGCAATAAATTGCTTGCTGGACATCTTTCCTGGCTTATGCAAGATGAAAAAATAGCAATTTTCTCTTGTTCATCTAGTATGTGGCGCTTGATGAACATTTGTTTGCACTGACTGACTAATGAAATGACATCAATGCGATCTTTGTCTGTGCCAGAGAATTTTGGGGCAGTTTTACCCTCGTGATACACAAACACGTGAGGTGTGGTTGTTAGATCCGCGGTATTTGTTTCTTGATCCATTTTTACTGTTTGCCCTGTTAATTCAACTTGGACGTATTTATCGTTGTGTGAGGGAATGGTGGAATATGTACGACCGGACCGGTGAACCCTGTTAAGTGTATTGGCATACGTGTGCAAGGCAGCGGCAAGGTCCGCACTTCCTACGTCAGAGGTGGTTTCCCACTCATCATCTGAAACTGCCGTATTTGTTTCTCGATATTTAGTGTGTGGTGAGGTTTGTACAAGGGGTAGGCTGCCTTGAGGCTCTCTTAATTGTGAGTCTGATGTTGTGGCAATTTGTGTGTTATCTGGTGTGTTGCCTTGGGGCTCTCTTAATTGTGAGTCTGTTGTTGTGGCAAATTGTGTGTCATCTGGTATTAACGTGGGGGGTGGCGAAAATATTCCTGTCATTAAGATATGGTGTTATGAAATACGCCTCTTGTGTATTTATGTCCTAGCAAAATAGATGAGTAAATAAGTTGAATATAGCTAATTTTAGCACTGAGAAGAAATGAGTAAGTATAATTTTACCCACTTGATACAGATCGTAGAGGTGTGTCGATACAAAAGTCGATCTCGGAAGAAAAATACAGGTTTGGTTGAAGATCTCTTGATAATTCTAGTGGTGTGTTGATGGACGATATTACTCAGGAAATTCCATGGCCTGGTGCTTGTGGTGGTTAACAGTTGTCCCAGGCAAACCTCAGCATAGAACGTCGAATTTCCAACTTAACTGTGAAAATAAATGAGTATGAGTAGGAGCTATGTGAATAATGAGTAATGAGTAGTGGGTGAGAAGTGCCTGGTGTCAGTCACACGTTGCTTGGCATGACAGACTCGCGTTGTGATGTCATCTCAGCACATGGTGACGTCGGCTTCCCACACTGGTAGCTGTGGTGAGTGAATGAGTAGCGATGAGTAACTTGAGTGAAGACGGGTGAGTAAGATGAGTTGTGAATATGGACTTGGTGTTTTGCTGCGTGTCTTGACCTCTGCGTCAGCATAGGCGGGAGAGTGGTGGGGGCTTGTGTGCTTGTTGCTTCGGTCTTTCCTCTTCTTTACTTGCTTTGTTTTATATTCTGCTTGTTGCTGCTTGAAGTTACGTGAAGATTATAGAGTTGTTTTGTAGACTTGTAGGCTATTTGCATTGTAGGCTGTATTTTGTAGGAATCCACTTGTAGAACTGAAGCTAATCTTGTAGAGTTTCACCTGCTTTTGTAGAAATTTGCTTTTGATTCGGAGACGATGTCCGTAGATTCGCTGCTACCAAATGTCATAAAATGACTTTGTGGTTCCTTTGTGGTTGATTTATATATATATTAGACTTGTGGACGAGTGGTTTTTATATCTTGGAGAGGTAAAGAATAGTATGGGACTATTTTTATTTGTCTTGGAAATATTAACAAGTCTCTCACACAGAGCGGAGTATAGAGTCCAGTCCCGCTAGCTATCTCTCTGTCTCGCTCTCTCTGTCTCTCTCTTTATCTGCCAAGCCCTTCTCCCTCGACCTGCCTCTTGTATCGCTTGTCTCCTTCTGAGCTCTCTTTCCTAAATTCTGGTGAAACAGGAGACGTATCACATGTGTTCCTCGTGGAAGGAAAGTTTAAGAAGCCTGTGTGTGAGTATGTGTGTATGTGTGTGTATGGTCACCAGGGCTTTGTTCCCGGGTGGTTTGCTGACAACTAACTGCATCATCTCCTTACTGGCCGCTGTCGTCAGCTTTCCTCAATGTAATTTGCAAGCTCATTTCCTTTTCCCAGGCTCGCATAGGGCTGTCTATCTATCTATTTATCTATCTATCTATTATGATTTGTAACTACAGTACACCCTTTCTCATATACCTCTCCACTCCATCCTTCCATCTCATCCTTGGCCTCCCCCTCCCTCTTCTCCCCTCCACCTCACTAACATACAGTCTCCTCGCCAGTCTCTCGCTCTCCATCCTCTCCACATGGCCTGTGGCCTGTGATGCCTTTAATTCCTTCAGGGATCAGCTTCAAAATTAATCATCTCTGATTCTGAAGCCCTTGCATGAAGTCCCGAGTGAACTGAAGATCCTGGCAACGTGTGCTGTCTTGCGGCTAGGAGAAGGCCACATCCTCAGATTCGTTCAGGGCCAGTGCGGTCAATTTAGGTTTGATTATGGATTTTCAGGTATACTTAGGCAAAATACGATCCTTTAGGCCTGCCCATGGCAACTCAGGCCCATTTTTATCCATACAAGTCATTTAGGTTAAACTGGACTGTTCTCATCCGTTTTGGCTGTCATGTCGGTTCAGAACCATTCAGGTCCACTTTGATCAGTTCAAATCCATTGTGGTTCATGCATGTAATCTAGTTCTGTTCAGGTCTTTCACATCCACTCAGACTAAGTTAAGCCAACTGTGGTTCTTTCAGGGTCATCCAGGTTCAGCTAGGTCCATTCATGGTCTGTATATCCAGTCGGATTGAACTGGATCAATTCAGGGTTAGTCACGTTCATAAAAGTCAATTTAGATCCATTCTAGTCGCTATAGTTCACTTTATCTATGTTCGTGCCCAAGTATATACAATCAAATGAGGAAGCGTTCAAGGAGTTTAGATCCTTTCGGGTCACTTCTGGTCCACCAAGTACACTGACGTTAATAAAAATTGATTCAGGTCATGTCTGTAAATGCGCGTGTCAATAATTATCAAACCAGTTGGTGCAATGGGTTTTGAGATATGACAATGCAGGTCTTTCAGCACTGGATGAGATGGGCCGAGATGGTGAAGGATGATGGGAGATGTATAACCGACACTGTGTATGTTGCTATGCTTTTCACCGCTTCAGAGCAGAAATAGGTGGGGTTGGTGGAAAGGGGTGGGCATGATGGTCTGGGATGGCAGTGATTGGTGAAGCATGCTTGGGAAGCGTATGCTGTGAAGATGTGTGTTGTCTAGTTGCCATGTAAGGTTCAAGTCAAAGGTAGGGGAGGAAAGAAAATAGGAGACGTGGACAGAGAGGAGAGAGTGGGATGAGTTAAAATGCTCCTGGGCTGCAGGGCAGAGAGGGATAAGTTGGCTGCACAGAGTAAAGACGTACGTTTTAGAAGGAATAGCATCAGGGGTGGAAATAGATTTTTCTTAAAAGTTCGGCTCTGTTGGGCTACAAAAAGGAGGGGGTAGGTGGAAAAGATTGTGTGGCATGGGCAAGGAGGATTGTAAGGACGGGGCGAAGTGGAAGCAAGAGCTCCTTTGATGATGGGGAATGTAGGTTGCTGGTTTGGGTGTGGGGGAGAGGGTTATAAATACGGCTGAGATAAGACAAAATTGGTAGCTTGGGAGGAAACGAGTAGGTGCGATGGACTAGGATGGTGTTCGGTGATGGGGTAGAGCGGGAGGAGTACGCTACGTGCATGTGGACATTGTAGAAGGCGTGACATCGGGCGATGGGATGAAATTTCTCGAAGGAGGTCAATGCAGCGGGAGTAGGACAAAACTGTTGGACAGGTGAAGGATTTAGGGACGATGGACGGGGATGGTGATGAGTGATGGAGTAAGGTAGAAGTAAGACGCCCTGTGAAGATGGGCACTGAAAAGTGGCCGGTTGCATTACAGATATGGTTTACTGCAAAACTCTCTCGAAGAACAAGAACAGCTTTAAAAAAGTGAACAGGCATCGCTCTTACATATCATACATATCATTACGCAGGTAATATGACTTACAGTCTTTGCCTTAAAATAAGAATAATGACGTTAATATTTTTGACATCAGGTATTATCATTTACGAGCAGGTCTGTTGATCCGCTAGTTGTCACCATATATTTCTGGTTTCCGTTTCTGCCACTAGGCGGCCTTGTTCCTGTCGCTCAACCACTTTTGTTTACCGCCACATCATCTCCAGGTGGCACAGTTGTGGTTCATCCCCTCACACCAAGCCACGCTATGGTCTATAAACAGTATATTAAATCCTCGCCATGGAAGTGGTTTAATTGCTTTGCTTTGAAAGGTAAAGGTGAGGGCAGATATCATGAGGTCGCCTGTCTGATCCCCATAATTTAGGCCATTGAGCCTGTGGGGGGTTATTCATCCATTAAAATTTGAGACACAAGGCCGCCACTGCATCATCAAGATTGCCACAGTTATCTCCCCTTGGTGGTACCCCACGCGCTATTTATACCTGTCGGTCCATAATGGGTGGATGAACTGCTGCACTGATGGTGCCAGCTGCCTGCACTAGGACTCGAACCCTTTTTATTCACAGAACAAAGAACCAGGGGCTAGAAGCCTGAAAAGTGTTCTTTCCACAAAAAAGTGAACAAAACGCACTCAGATACAAGGTCCTTTCATTTCGAGATGCCTGAACACATTCCTTTTCCCATCTCGTCACCTTTCCCTCCCACGCCTTTTCCTTCTCCCGCCATTTCTCTTTACCATCCCGCCACTTTTCATTCTCACATCTTTTCTGCCCTCAGTCCCATTCTTTCTTGTATTATTTTCCTCCTTCCAGTCCCATCCCTCCCACAATCTATTCGGGCGGTTTGGGTTCCAGTTTGGTGCAAATTTCTCGTATTTCCCTACGCTGTGGTAGCCTACCTGGTAAAATGCAAAGACGAAGCTCTCTTGTAGCGGAAACACAGTATAGAGTAAACAACGATAAACACACACCAGGGCACCAGCCATAAACTTAAGATCTAACTGGGCGTGAAGTTGAGAGACTCAAGAAGGCGCCACACTACTCTCACAAACCCTGGCTACGTGATAACAGAGCCATTACCCACAGACGTACTCTTTATATTTCATTCTTGATGCCATCAGATAATTTAGTTTAGCTTAAGGAAGCGCCAAAGGAGCAAAGGAGGTGATGAAGGCCATATCTACCGCCTCCCCTTCCACGATATACTGTAGCTATGCATTTTCAGTACAAAAGAATTGGAGGGGTGATTTTTGCAAGAATATGCATGGTATTTTCAGTGTTTGCTTCTGGTGTGGTGTCACCATATGTTAAAGGCAAAACGCAAGGATCCGCTTTTTCTCGCACATGTGTAATGGGCTTGAGGGCACGTTCGAACTAAACTCGCCCCGTCCAGTAACTGCGTTCGAAGCCGAATAGAACGCATGTCCTACTGGAGTAGTTGTTTTGGCCTTTGTTAGTTCTGTACCCGTCTTTAGGTGTTCCGCCCCTGCCATTTTTTCTTTTTCTTGTTGTTTTACAAGTTTTGTTTTATAAAAACTTTTCTAAAGGTTTAAATAAAAAAATCTGTGAACGGTATCTCAAGATACCATGTTCAGTTTCTGTACTCCATATTTATTATTGCTACCACCGGATTATTTTACAAGGTTTAGGAGACACTTTTCAAGTAGGAAAGGTTACTGTATATACAGCCTTGTTCAGCCCTACATTACTTGAGGACTTTTCCTAAATAAAGTTACCTGACAGTAACAAGAAAAAGGCAGAAGATACGTCACAGGACTACAGAGAGTGAAGGTGTAACAAAAATAATGAATAAAAACAGTAAATATTAATTACAATAAATCATCGCAAATCCATCATCACTCTCAGCAGATTGTAAAGCTTAACTTCATTGCCCTTTGACCCTTTGCCACATTACAAGGTGCATACGGCAGTCACCTATACCGTTGCCTAATGTACAGGAGCTGAACACACTTTACAGTTACTGCGAGTCCATAGACGTACTGTACATGTGTGTGTGTGTGTGTGTGTGTGTGTGTGTGTGTGTGTGTGTGTGTGTGTGTGTGTGTGTGTGTGTGTGTGTGTGTGTTCACTGAATAAACTGCAGTTCGACATGTTTGAAAACTTCTGGGTTTCTAAAACATGGGTAGAGTGCCAAGTCTGCGTATATTGTCTGCGTCACCGACAGTCCCTTACCACTGTGGCTCGCAGTCTCATAGGCTTTGCGATTCCGTAATACCTCATCTTTAGTGATTCATTTTGCACGACAGCTACACCCTTAAGCCATTCTGTATGATACACAAAGTCGATATTAAAAGCTAAAAGTTGCATTCAAGAGAATATCATGGTGTAATATACTGTATGAAATAAATGGCTAAGGAAAAGATGCTACCAAGTCCCCTGTGTCAACCAGAATACGGCTTAGAAGACTTTCTTGCATTTCTTCCTTACCGACTTAGTTTTCATCAAGTCTTTACTATTCTCTTCTATGCTGTCAATGTCCAGTTATAGCATGAAAAAGATCGCAAAAACATACTGGAGAATATGTACGTGCTACATACTGTATATAAATAAATCGGTATGGATGAAATGCTAGGTAGTTGTCTTTTTTCGTATTTTATTCCTTATTGCGCTCCAATCGGATTGAGCCGGTGAAGGTTTATATCCAAGGGATGGTTGGGGTTGACTGCTCATGTAATACCACTCAGGGATGAGTGAGGCTGGTCACTCTCATCTTAAATGTCGGGACCAACTGCCTAGCCCCGGGCTCCTACGCTCTTCATGGGGCGATGTAGGATTGGATGATGGATGGATGGATGGATTATTCCAGCTAACGCCAGACGATTTTATTCAGTTGTGGGTGAGTCACTGTAGCCGGAGTGTTAACAGTAATGCCATTTACCCTCTCATGGTAGAGAGAGCTCTAGCGTTAGTATTATATTCTAGCTGAAACCAGATGATTTTATTCAATTGTGGGTCATAGGAGCCCAAGAATAACCCGACGAAAATACGGCAATACTCGTACGTCTCCCAAATAGCCATGAACCTGCTAGTTATAAAAATCAGGTAATAGTGGATTTGCACTGATGACTCATTTGCTGCCAAACTCCAGATGCTCGGCCATTGTGAAGGGAAGATCAGGTACTGCAGCGTCAGTATACGGAATCTCCAACTAAAATTCTTTATTTTTCATGTCAGAAGCTACTAAAATATTGGGAGTGAGTCAAGAGCTGCTTAAATGTACAGGAATGGGCTTCGACCTTAAAGGAGAGAGCGTTATGCAGGAAAAATTACTATAGTAATCGGTGAGAATCTGTATAGTACGGGATGAACAAGTTGGCCAGTGACTGAAATAGATTTCTTACTCAGGTACTGTAAATTGTCTGATCTTGTCAAAGTCAAACACTGCCAAAGATCTCACTATATACACATCTTAAAGTTTACGGAAAATAGATGGCTTGAAAATAGGTTCGAGAAGCACAGCCAAAGCAATCACGCCTAATGGGAAACGCGTAACTTAATGAAGGCAAAGATAGATTAGCGTTCAGTGCCAGTTTTGTATCTAACAGTCGTATTCTTAAACATACGCCTGTGCTCCATGTATGAAACTGTGAGACGCAAATAATATTTACTCAAGAAATAATCCTCTCAGCCACGTGTTCTCCTAAGTTCGCGTTCCTTTTCACGCTGTTTTCGGAGTGACTATACCTCATACCAATTAATTTGGCCAGGCATGTATGGCAACACTGTTCCCACCGAGATTCTGATTGGCTGGAGGTGTTTGTTCGATTTCGTTGTTGCTTAAACCGATACTCTCTTTATTATCAGATATGATACTGAGTTTGTCGACAATACAATCGTCAAAAGCAATAAGAAATCCGTTATATACTTAAAAACAATGAAATCTGCGTAGGAAGATAGAAATATGAGTCAACAAATTATTATAACAGTCCAAGTCAAGGTCAGCATTCGACCAATTCCTTTAAATCGCCGACACTCTATAAAATTACAGAAAATTAAGGAAACCTGCTTAATCTAAGCGCTGGTGTAACACATTTAAATTTTAAGTCCAGTCCGTACTATGATAATAGAGGAGATGTAATGAAATAGTTTCCTTTAGCCTACTTTGATTTTCGCAATTTTTTCAAACCTCCCTCCCCGCACAACTCGTCTTTTCATCAGAATTTTTAATTATTCAGAGTTGTGGCACGATTTAAGGGTGCGGACTGATCTTAAAATTTAAATGTGTTACACCAGTGCTTAGATTAAGCAGGTTTCCTTAATTTTCTGTATTTTTATCGAGTGTCGGCGATTTAAAGGAATTGTTCGAATGCTGCCCTTGACTTGGACTGTTATAATAATTTGTTGACTCATATTTCTATCTTCCTAAGCAGATTTCATTGTTGTTAAGTAACGGATTTCTTATTCCTTTTGACGATTGTATTGTCGACAAACTCAGTATCACATCTGATAATAAAGAGAGTATCGGTTTAAGCAACAACGAAATCGAACAAACACCTCCAGCCAATCAGAATCTCGGTGGGAACAGTGTTGCCATACATGCCTGGCCAAATTAATTGGTATGAGGTATAGGCATACGGTCAGTGCGGCAAGCAAGGGCCATTGCAGTAATTAATACCTAACGGCGAGAATTTCAGCATGACCATATGCCAGATATACTGTAACGCTCATCTTCAAAGGTGAAAGTCCCTACCTCAATGGCTGCCGTGTTTTCCAAGAGGAAACTAACAATAATACTTTAGGACTGATGAAGGGGAATAAATATGTACCAGACACTAACTGAGCAAAGCAGATTCAGATATTATCTTTTGTTTTGTTTTGTTTTCCTTGGGGTTTTTTTTCAGCTGAACAAACCAAAGTACTGTATCTCCTTTCACACTTAGTTTAAAATGATTTCCCTCCCTAATTTCGGGCATCTTCAGCAATCTTCACAATCTTTCAAGTCCTACCTATTATGACAAACGTGAACACAGTAGTAGATGTACAGTGTCTTTCTATGCATTCAGAGAAAACAAGTGAACTGCAAACCCAATCCTGTCACGTCCTCGCCAATTTCAAGGCATTATAAATATTACTGCTGCATAAAATACGTTAGTATCCCGATGTAAAAACCACATGATCGCAGTGGTGACATAAGTGAAGGGATGATATCCCAGGAGAAGCAAAGTGAGTAGTAGTAGTAGTACAGTAGTAGTAGTAGTAGCAGCAGCAGCAGCAGCAGCAGTAGTAGTAGTAGTGGCAGTAGTAGTAGTGGCAGTAGTAGTAGTAGTAGTAGTAGTAGTAGATAGTAGTAGTAGTAATAGTGGTAGTAGTAGTAACAGTGGTAGTAATAGTAGTGGTGGTAGTGGTATTAGTAGCAGTAGTAGTAGCAGTAGTAGTAGCAGTAGTATAATAGTAGTGGCAGTAGATAGTGGATGGAAGCCCAATTTTCAACATTTACGAAGATATTAAAACGATATCTGCCTTCTATCCCCTGTTTTGTGTATTTTGTAAGTATTGGAGGGAGGGTGACTCCCTCAAAAACGATGGTGGAAAATTTTATATAGTAAGTCATTATCATATAACCAGACGAACTGACCTTAACAGTTTCGTTGAAATCATGTGCTCACTTCCCCTATTTCTGATCGTTCTTGTTTTTTGGGAGGGGGCTGACCCCTCTAAGAATCATTGACGGGAGGTCACGCTCCCCAAATATTGAATTACGGATGAGACTCCACTGTCCAACATGTACTGAGATATTAAGCCCTCCTTTCACAATTTCTGAGCATTTTCAATTTGGTGAGGGAGGGGGGAATCACATCCCTAAAAGTCACAGTTGGAAAAATTTACTTAATAGTTGCCTGGAGTAACCAGACGAACTCACCAGAGAAGTTTCACTGAAATCCATCAAATAGCTTAGGAGGAGTTAAAGCACACAGACAGACAGACAGGCTGAATCTCACACAACAATGTAAGGCAAGTTGTTGAAAGTATTGTGATCCATAATAATAATAATAAAAATAATAATAATAATAAAAATAATAATAAAAAAAAATAATAATTATTATTATTACTCTCATGAATGATATGAGTAAATAACTATAAATCATTCATTTTAACTTGGCAGGTACTTTCGTTCGTTTGCAACTTCTTCCGGGCAGCTCAGTGGCAGAGAAAGACAATACTGCCCTACATCCTTTCCACAGCTCCTCATGTTGCGTAGCACCATATTCTAGTGCTAATGTATTGTTACAACTCAGTATTCAAGATGAATGATGGCAATTTTAGGCCAAGTTAAAGTGAACAGAGTATAGCTTCGTTGTTGTCTAGACACCGACGCGCGTGGCGGGATGCGACGATACACCGAATCGGCACTTTTAACTGGAAAATATTAAAATATCACCATAAAGGTTCATACATACCTAACCATCTGAAATCCGGTCAGAGTTTTGTGCTTAATTTAACTGTTAATAATAAATCAGGATTAAAAGCAAAAATTTGCTAAAGTTAGGAGAAGTGTTTTGCCGTCAGCTCGACAGCTCGCCTTGACTGACTTCTACTTTGTATAAATATTGATTGAATATGGAAATACATTTATTTGCACTATAAACCAATAGTTATGCAAAACAGAAGTCTGTCAAGGCATGTTAGCGATACACTTGCTAACTTTAGCACATTTTCGCTCTGAATCCTTATTTTTTAATAGTTAAATCAAGCATTTTTTTTTTTTTTTTATCGAATTTCAGATAAGCAGGTGTGGATGAACCTAGCAGGTGAAAAAATATAAGATTTTCCTATTAAAAGTGCCGATTCGGTACCAATTCGGTAAATGATCACCGATTCGGTATTTCGTTGCACCGAACGTGGCGGACCTCTTGTATGGAGCATTACGTGAAAATCTTTCATATACGAGTATAAGTTATGGGCTGGTAAAGCTATAAAGCAGTTTTTATTTTGTGCACAAAAATAACATGCGATAAATTGTGAAAATTAATAATTTAACTCATTCACTTGGAGGGTCTCCCTCTAGTTGAATAATACGGCCTGGTGAAAGCGAGAATAAAATCACTTACCGGTAGCTATAAGAAGAATTACCTATAACAGTTTGGCGGTAAAAAGTAAGAGTTTAATTACTTGGTGTTAGAAAGAAGATAAATATCCCGCTGGCATCATGCTCAATGGGTGTAGCCAAAATAGAAAATCCGAACCGAAAACAAAAATCAGTTTTTGCATCACACTTCAACAAAAATTACGGTGTGTACCACATAGATCGTCCAGTATTTACGAGCATCGGTGGTTCAGTGGTAGAATTCTCGCCTGCCACGCGGGAGGCCCGGGTTCGATTCCCGGCCGATGCATATTTTGCCTTCTTTACCAGAGATATCTACGGCATTTCCTTCCGTGCCGTGACGTCAGTTTATTGCTACAGACAGACAAGTAGACAACAATATATATTCCGGGAGAGACCTCGCAGTGAACGGTCTTTTCCACATATGCTGCGCGCGCACACACCCACACCCACACATACACACAGACCTTACGACATAAAACTTATGATAAGGCTATTAGAGAATGAGACTCCTATTTCAAATGTCAGACCAAACATTCACCCTTGTCATCACTTTCACTCCCCCACTTCACCCCATTTCACACCATCATCACCCCGTCCTCTCATTCACTCACCGCTCCACCTTTCTACCCCTTCACCCCGACACCGTCCTATCCGCTCATCCCATCACCCCATCATCATCCCACTTCCACCTCCTCACCTCATCATCATCTCATCTTCTCTCACCCCCGCCCCCTCACCATCCATCTCTCTCTCTCTCTCTCTCTCTCTCTCTCACACACACACACACACACACACACACACACACACACACACACACACACACACACAGCTACTGAATCATCCTCATCCTGTCTTTCACATCACCCATCATCCACTTATCTATAATTCTCCCTCAACACGTATTTTTCCCACACCCACCTTCCTCTTGCCTCAACTATCTCTTCCCCACATCCCAGTCTCAACACACACACACACACACACACACATTCTTCCCATACTCATTCCCCCGTTCCTCTCATCGTTTCCATCTCCTCTCTCATGTTACCACACCTCTCAGATTCTCTCACAACACCCACACATTCCTCATACTCCCATTTTCCCATCCTCAGCCCTTCCTCACCCACCACCCACCTCTCTGAAATGTTTTATCCAAGCCGACTCATGCCACCCTCTCGTCACACACACACACACACACACACATACAGTCTCTCCCACTTACCTGCATCTTACACATGTCTTCTCTAAGTCGGGAAACATCGTCTGGTGTTTTCCTCAAGAGAAAGCACAGCCTAGGTGCGTCTCTAGCAGCGAAAGAGTTGAAAGAGGCTATTTTTACCAGTGTTGCAAGACGCTAGGTTAATGAAAGTAAGGTGTGCTTGTTTTGTTCTTCGTGTTTGGGAAAGCTTTGAAATGAACCTGTCATTGATCATACAGCACTTATTTTCACAAGGTATAATATCGTGGCCTTTACCCAGTAGGCTACTCACTCTCATCAGAATTCCTACCGAACCCACCTATTTCTTTGTTCCCCACGATAATTTCTTTACCTCCCGACACTTTGATTCTTACAGGATGTTTTGAAATAAATTCTCACCGCACTTAAACCAAAAATCCTGCAATACCAGTTTTTTCACATGGTATGCTTTTCTCTCTCAGCTCCATCGCCCACCAAACTTTCAATCCATCACATCCATTTCTTTGCTCACTATGCCCATAATTTTTGCCCTTAACCTCCTTCTTTTATAGTTTCATTGCGCGACGCAGACTGCACGGTCGACGAACGATCTTGTAAACCTTCGGACCAAATATAATCGTTTGGTGTTGGTCTGAATGGTGTAACTTACTGCATCCAAGGTAACTCGAAAATGAAATACCTAATGTACGGCTAAAAACAGGAGTGAGTTGGATTATCAAGGCTAGAGTAGGAAGGAGACAGTAAGAGCAAGTAAGAGTAAGAATAATGGAGAGTGAAAGTAGGAGAGGGTAAGCATGAGTTTTCAAAAGTGGGTAATAGAAGGTGAGAATAGGAGTGTGTAGGCTTAAGAACGGGTAAGAGTAAGAGTGGGTAAGAGTTAGATTGGGTATGAATCAGGAGTGAGTAAATGTAAGAATGAGTGGATGAGTATAAGAGGAACTGGTTGATAAGGTAGGCTATGTAAGAGCAGTGAGTAAGAGTTTGGTGAGGAAGAGCAGCGAGTAAATAAGTGCAAGGGCGGTGGGCAAGTGAGTGATGGCGAGGTAGTGGTGCGCTAATGAATTGTTAATTAAAATTCAGGCATGTGTGTGTGTGTGTGTGTGTGTGTGTGTGTGTGTGTGTGTGTGTGTTCTTACCTAATTGTTCTTACCTAATTGTATCTTTACAGGAATGAGTCAAGCTCGTACTGTCCCGTGTCTTAAACCATATTTATCGTACATATCCTTAAATTTGTGAATTGTTTTGGCACACACTCTTTCATTCGGTAGTGCATTCCATTGATCAATTGCTCTGTTTGGGAAACTGAATTTTCTTTCGTCTTTATCACCTCTCTTCTTATGCAGTTTTTTGCAATGTCCTCTTGCTGATGCTTCTCCATATTTTAAGTAATCATTTATGTCTATTTTCTCCTTCCCTGATATGAACTTATATAGCATTATCATGTCACCTCTTTTCCTTTTCTCCTGTAGTGTTGGTAGATTCAGTTTATTTAGTCTTTCTTCGTAGCTTAGGTCCCTTAAGCTTGGTATCCATCTCGTAGCGGCCCTTTGAACTTTTTCAATCTTGTCTATGTGCTTTTTTAGATGAGGACTCCAGACAACTGATGCATATTCCAGGGTTGGTCTGATGAATGATGTTATTATCCTTCTTAGCATGTCTTCATTTATGTATGTGAATGCTATTCTCATATTTGCAAGCAGTGTATACATGTTCCGTACCTTCTCGCTGATGTGGTCAGCTGGAGATAGTCTGTTATTGATAATCACACCTAGGTCTTTCTCTCTTTCTGATGTGTATAGGGTTTTATTTCCTAACTTATAATCCCAATCAGGTCTTTTTCCACTTTTACCAAACTTGATTACATGACACTTGTCCACAATGAATTCCATTTGCCATGTACTACTCCATTCATGAAGTTTATTTAATTCTTCTTGTAGCTCTTTACAAGAGTCTGTGTTAGTAATTCTCCTTTGTATTTTTGCATCATCTGCAAACATATTCAGATAGCTCTCATTTCCAGTGTTACTGTTTATATCATTTATATACACTAAAAACATGATTGGTGCCAGCACTGAACCCTGTGGTACTCCACTAGTCATTTCTTTCCATGATGAGTAGTTTCCTCTTAGTACTGTCCTCATTTCTCTTTTCATGAGAAAGTCTTGCATCCAACAAAACAGTTTGCCTCGAATTCCTCCTTGATGGTACAATTTCCATAAAAGTCTTTGGTGTGATACTGTGTCAAAAGCTTTCTTGAAATCTAAATAGATACTGTCCACCCATCCTTCCCTTTCCTGTATTGTGTTTGTTACTCTGTCATAGTAGCTCAACAGATTAGTAACACATGATTTTCCTTTTCTGAAACCAAACTGTCTTTCTGTTATCATACTGTGTTCTTCTAGATGATTTACCCTAGCTTTTCTTATAAGCTTTTCTATTACCTTGCTTACAACACTGGTCAGTGATACTGGTCGGTAGTTCAGTGGATTTTGTCTATTTCCTTTCTTGAATAAGGAGACAATATTTGCTTTTTTCCAAATATCAGGTAGTTTACCTTGACTCAAGGATTTCTTGAAAATTAAAAATAATGGTTTACTTAACTCCTTTGCACATTCTCGTAGTACCCAACATGAAATTTCATCAGGACCACTTGCTTTTCCTCTGTCTAATCTACTTAACTCCTCCTGTATTACTTTTTCTGCTATTTGTATATCTGGTAGTGTGTGTGTGTGTGTGTGTGTGTGTGTGTGTGTGTGTGTGTGTGTGTGTGTGT
>NC_136976.1:57644785-57807285 GCF_032717465.1 Coenobita brevimanus
GCAGTAGCCAACATTCATCTATCTGGTAACTATGTGAGAAGGATGGGGATGGAAGAGGGAGGGGTAGGAACTATCAGCTCCCCCAGCCTTCCTCCTCCCTTAACCTCTCCCCTCCCACACAGTGATACCAGACATTTGAGTGTCTGGCTACTGCTTCACTAGTGGTTGTCTCACGTATAAAGGTCCGAACTGGCAGGCAGATGTATAAGGCGGAACTTTCCCCGGGTGTAAACAGTTCATAATTTATTGGGTATTGGTATATAGCAAATGCAAGAGTTTGAAAGTGGGTGGCCTGATGTGTTCTGGAACACTAACTAAATGAGAGTCACAACCATGGCTGTCACAAAGAAGAAAGTGAAAACTGGTGAAGTAAAAGTATTTAACACTTCACTCATTTACTCACGTTCTCGTGATATAGACATATGCAATATTCTAGCACATGAATTGGAGCCAGTGCCAACTGCTATGTTCACAGACACAGGGGAAATGCGCAACACCAAGGCGAAAGCAACACTGAAGAAGAGGTTACAAGTTGAAGTATCTGCCAGGATAACAAGCAGTGTAGGCGCTGCTGTAACTATGGCTCTGCTTTACTTTGGGTGGTCCACTGGTCAGCTGGTGGAACAGTTACAAACTACATTCTGGGCGTTTCTCATTACAAGATCTGTAGGCCTACCTGGTATTTGGTCGATATTATGACTACATCACCAAAGCCACAGCCAGGTCATCTAGGACAAAGGATGCAAGTAGAGTTCACAACCTGGGTGTGGATACAGCACTACCACCACAGAAGGTGGTTCTGGGTGTTGCAGAGAACATGGTCCAACTCAAAGATATCATAAACTCTGATTCTGAATTCCACCAGAAGAGCCTTCAAAACCACAGATTAGTAATAACAGGTCAAAAGACAACTCCCATTGTGATCAGTAATGGTGGTGTGGTGGTATACATAGGCATGACATAGATGAAGAGGCTGATGTTACCATCGTACAACAACTTCTCTTTCTTCAGGACTCTCCACAAAGAATTACTGTAATCTCAGATGAAACAGATGTTTTTATCTTCCTGCTGTTTGACTACTTGACATAAAATATCAATAAACGATAATCATGGAATCACCAAGACAGTTGACAAGCATGATGCAATAATAGACTTTGATTACGGCTCATGTGATGTCTGGCTGTGACACTGTGGCTTCTAGTTATGGTATTCAGAAAGGTGCTGCACTGAAGGCATTGCATTCTGGGTTGTCACTGTCACTTCTTGGCGACACTTATGCACTAATGTCAGATGTGGTGAAACAAGCTACGATATTCATGGTTGTATGCTACGGAGTTCCACACTGTGACAGCACGTCAGAGGCTCGTGTGACTCTTTAGTCATCAAAGCTTGGCAAGGGATGTGAACTTGGCAAGGGCAGTGTAACGACACCAAATCTTAACTCACTCCAACCTACGAATGAATCCTTTGCAGAGACTGTCAGGCGCGCCCACTACCAAGCATGCATTTGGAAATCAGTGTAGGACCCACATCCCCCAAGCACGGACGTTGAAAATTTTGGATGGATAAAGGATAATGCAAACAAGTCTATAGATCCTGTAACAGTGCCTCCAAATGTCCCTCTGGCACCAGACAGAGTATTAAAGTTACTACAGTGCAGCTGCAAAAGTGATGATGGACTACGCTGGAGACTCCGGTGTGGTTGCAGAGCAGCCAATTTGTCATGCACAATTTTCTGCAATTGCAGGGGACGTGAATGTTTTAACACATGCCCAGTAATCAGGTTGACCAAAGCGCATTAATGTCACTCTTCGCTTGACTATGTAAAATTGTATACATAATCGTTATATTTCTTGACACGTCCAAATTGATTGCTTCTATGTTTCCAGAAGCGAAGCGGCTCTTTGAGTCTAAGAGAATTATCTCTCTTGAGCAATTAGCTGTTAAGATTTTGGACTAATGACTTCCTTGAATAATTCTAGCTAGGTTAAGATATTAATGTGGTATTTTGGTTCCACTCATGATTCGGTAGGTAAAGAGCATCCATCAGTATACTTTCTCACTACATGAATATTCATCACAATGAAACTATCTAATTTCATATTTCGCAAGAGCTTTTTTTTTTTTTTTTTTTAATAACTAGGCCTAATTAAGATATGTGATTTAGGTTTGGTACAGTTTTATGGATGTGCAATTTATTCATATACAGTATAGGTAAAATTTCAATGCTGTGTTGGTTGTAAGTTTGGTATTTCCATGGTGTTTCGATATTTATAAAGTGTTGATTAATGTTCACTTTAAGCTATATAAAAGCCTAATATGCATTTTGTTGTGCATACAAATAAAAATATTTCCTGTTTTGAAATGCTAGGAACATTATTTTGCTTAATACTTCATCAGAATATAGATCTGATAATTATGATCGAATTTCTTGGATCAATTATGGCTCCATTTTAATCATCTACATTATCATGCAACAGCTGCTTGCAAATGCTTTTCACAAGGTTTTGGTACACAGTTACCACAAAAATATGCAAACGTACACAATTCAAATGTGTATTACTTTGTGAATGCAACTTATTTCTAATGCGACGGCCATCTTGAATTATGCAAATGCACAACGGTGACAAGAGGACACCTGGCAGATTCATAAATATACACATTATTTGCTTTCAAATGACACCAAGATCAAAGCTATAGACAACATTTGAAGGTTTATCCCAGTAACTGCTGGACTACCGTAATAAACAAGTTATTGATCACAAAGTTACACGAGTAAAATCAATACAATAAATAGTTCAAATATACAATAAAATACAACTGTTAAAAAACACACTGCACGGGTATTGCATAAGGAAATGTTTAACAGGTATACATTATATACAGCACATGTTGGACAGCTTATCATTAAAGGGTAGAGAGACAACACCCAAAGCACAAGATTATGTAAGTTAAACATACAACATACGATCAGGCAATAGCCTACATGTAAAAATAAAAATAAATAGAGACCTTTAGAATGTACAAACACAAAATATCGTATTCAAAGCTTCACTGGCATGAACTTATTTGTAAACGGGGGAAATCTGATGTGCTATATTGCACACTGTTGCATAATCAGACATTTCAACTGGCAAAATTTCAGGTATGGAAATACAAATCTATTGATGTAGGTGTAATGTTCTAAGTTACGCGCGCGCGCGCACACACACACACACACACACACACACACACACACACACACACACACACACACACACACACACACACACACACACACACACACACACACACACACACACACACACACACACACACACACACACACACACACACACACACACACACACACACACACACACACACACACACACACACACACACACACACACACCGGTTTCAGCGCTCGCGAGTGTAATAAAATCGTTTGCTTATTGTAAGAATAAAAATTACTAACACCTCGGGCTGAAGGAGTTGAAAAGTCCGTTCTATCTGACCATCTTCGTGATGTAGGGGCCCGAGGCTTGATTACCACAGTCCAGTATGCCTTAAGTTAGATAGCCACCCTGATTCTTACCAATGGCAATGGCTGTACATGACTGAAAACCACCAATCGCTCCTGTAGGATCGAACCTGTGTGCACGGGAAAGCTGTCATTCTTACAGGTGAGTCCTAATCATTAGACTACTGTACCAGGCGCCTTAACGGTAATGAAGAGAAAACAGAGATTATAAAAAAAAAATAGCCAAACAACTCTTGATGACTTATTTATTTGATATTCAGTTATAAATTCGTGAGACTTTGCTCATCGGCAGAATTAAGTCACTTGGTTGTAGCACACACAGACAACTTTATCATTTGAATGCTCGCTAAAGATTACGCATAGAGTCGTATTCTAAGTAATTTTGGACATTTCGTATCACTTCTTTGTTAACTATTCATTCAGCACATTACACTTATGTTGATGGGAAACAATATGAATAGCATACAAGAGAATGTTAAAGTGTAATATACAAGACAAATCGCTGAGGTACAGGCGCTACGAAGCCTCCTATGCCACCTTATTACAGTTCATACACTATAAACCAGACTAGGTGGCCAGTTGCTCGACTTTAGATGAGGCCTGCAATACTTCGGAGAGGGTAGGTCCTGACTTCCCTGGCCTGTATTCATAATCGCCCTTTAGCTTATGCTGTGACGAGGAAAGCATGTTTGTAATCTTATCTCTACTGACGCAGCTGCCAAACACCAGCCTACTGTACAACCAAGCTGCAGTGAAGATGATGGTGAAAAATAAGACAAAAGAAGATTTCTAGTAATAAAGAATTCCTGTCAAGACTTGTTTACGGTAGAATTTGGTTAAGATTCTTAGATATACCCTCCGTCGGCCGCAACCATTAGCATGATACTTATTGAATCTGCTTTTGGGTTCTTAATTAGAAAATATCTAATTATCACACACGATATTTGATTTCTGCTCATTAGCTCTTTCCACGTACAGAATTCCACATTACAATGTTGTTGTTGTTGAATAACCCCTGTCTGTCGTCCCAAGCAGATTCATCAACCACAGGTAAGCAACCGCCTGTGCAGGACCGTCCAGTGTAGTGAACCAATTTTCTCCAGCGGTGGACAGCGTCTCACCACAGCGAGGCGCGCGGAAGAGTGTGGTTCCTTGATACAAGTAAACAGAGCTTTCAGTGAGTGATAGGTTCTAACTAGCTCCATTTCATCATCATCATCATCATCATCATCATCATCATCATCATCATCCTTACCCTTTTTCATTTAAAAGATGGTGTGAAATAGAATCCTGAAGCAAAGAAAGATAATGTACGAAAGTAGGAGAACTATCAACATCATGTCCGGTGACAGGGGTTGAACAATTAATCCACACACCATTCAAGCTCCCGAAATCCTGATTTCATCTCACAGAACTAACCATCCTCACATATTTTCTCCTGTTTTATTCGTTTTATATGCTTTCCACATACACCTGGCAGACAGTTATACCGTTTAGATAAAAATGGGATGCCAAACTTTCGTCATGTGCTTCTTCGTACGTACATACTTCCTTCAGATTCTACGACATCTTGCCATTATTTTTTTTCTTTTTGCTTTATCAGCTTCCACACTTTGCCTTCTCGCACACTCATTTGCCACATCCATCCACCTTTGTGGCCTACCACGCCGTCTCCGGCTTTCAAACTCACACATATACCTGTTTCACCACCATGTCAACATCCACTTTCTCTAGAAGACCATACCCTTTAATTACGCTCTCTCCTACCACAGTCTCATAAGATTCCTTATTTTATATCTATGACCATGTTTCTTACCCTATCCCTTTGACGAACTTCACAGGCAATCCTCAACAGACCCATTTCCAGTGCTCTTACTCTCTAATGACATTCATTTCATACTGAGCTTCACACTCGTTCGGAAATCTGGGCACTACCGTAACACTCCATAATGCAAGTTCAATTCACCTACTGAACACTGGTAATTTATTTCAGATGATTTCTTAACAAATGGAGAAACTGAACTGGATGTAAGTTACCTGAAATCGGCAAAAATACACCCGAATTTGTATAGGCTATGGTTTTGATACTTGGTCCCGGTGAATCAGTGCCTCACACAGTGATCTTTTTGAGATTAGGGAAGTGGCCACTGAACTTTAAATGTTGTCCTCTTCTCAGTATGAAAGAAAACTAATACAATGAAAACATATTAAAACCACTGCCTTATCGTCTAAAAATATATACTGTATATAAATAAATACTGGTAAAATGAAACAATCCTCAACTTTACGCCATGGCCCCGGCAGCAGCAGCATTTGAGATTGAGTTATAAATTGGCGTGAGCTTGTTTATTTGCAGAGTGCTTTTGATGAAGCTGAGGGTAAAATCCACACAAGGGCAGCAAACATCTCAATTAAGGTGGAGGCACGTGACATGAAAGTCAACACAGAACCACCCTCTCTCCCTCCCTCACACCTTCTCTCCATCCCTCCCTTCGCTCCCTCTTCCATTATCTCCTCTCTCTATCTCCTTCCCTTCACCTCCTCCGCTTTCCCTCCTCTCTCATTCACTCCTCCTCTCTCCTGTTCCCTCCCTTCATAATCCTTTCCATTCATCCATTCTCTTCCCTGGCTCTTATAATCCTCTCTCGTCCCCTCCCTCCTTACGCCCTTCTCCCTATCCTTCCCTGCCTTATTCTTCTACCTCCCTTCACTCCCTCTTCTATTGATTCCTCCTCTTCCCCGTCTCTTCCTCTTCTGTCTCTGTCTCTTCCGTCCCTTCTTTCTCCCTTCAGCCCCTTTTCCCTCTCCTCCCTCTTCCCTGTATCTTTCCCCCTCCTCCCATCACTCATTTTCTTCTTCTTCTCTCCATTTTTTCATTTCCTCCCTTCCTGTCACTTCACCCCCCTTCCCCTCTCCTCTCTCCTTCATTTCACCTCTCTTCTCCTTCCCTCTCACTCCTCTCCTATTCGCTCCTCCCCTTTTCTGTCTCTGTTTCTCTCGTGGCGCTGAGAAGCCTGCACGTGACCGCGTTCTTCACCCTGAGTGGAGCAACTGCTGCGTCCACCCGGGAGCCACACTTCGTCACATTTCCCTGCATCTCGCTGTGCGAAGGACCTTGGTCCGATCCTGGTGAGGTGCTGTTTACCATAGTGGGGTGCTAGATCCCTATTCAGTGTATGTGCTATATTGTACCTCCAGGACGAAAGAACAGAAATAGTTACCGGAACTTATCTGTGGTCTGTTTGGCTGGACATGCCTGGGGTACGTGGCAACAATAACTCTGTCTATTCTGTCCTCGCTCCACCCCCCTCCCTTCACCCTTTTATCCTTCCCCCCTCTTCAGTTCACTTCCGCTTTCCTGTATATTTCCTCCCCCCCCCCCTCACTCCGTCTCTCACTTCCATTCACCCTTTTCTCTTCCCTTGTCTGTTCCTTGGTTAAATTCTTCTTCCCCTTTCCCCCTGCCCTCCTCACCTCGCCTCCGTTTCCCTCCCCCCTCCTCCATTCACCATCTTTTCCCTTTAACTCTTCATTCCCTCTCCCTCTCTTCTCCCCTTCCCCCTCACTTTATCCATCTTCATCTCTCACCTCCCTCTCTTCATCCCCTTTCCCTTCCCGTCCCTTCCTTCATCCCCTTTCCCTTCTCCTCCCTCCATTCATCCCTTTTCCCTTCTCCTCTCTCCCTTCTTCCCTCATCTTGCCTGTCTTTTCTTCCCACTTTTCGTCATTTTAATTATTTTCCGCCTGCTACGGCTGGAGGGATGTGGTGGGTGTGGGGGGTAGACTGCTTTCCTATCCTTGTCATTGACTCATGGAGTAGTTATGTAGTTATGAACTATCATACAACAAATACCCTAGAAAGGACCAATGGGTCTGTCGCGGTTTGCCTTCCTCTGTACTCCTTTGTCTTTTCGTTATTCCCTTCTCATCCTGTTTGTTCTCCCGCCTTCCTTCATTTTCACCACTTTCCTATTCTTCTCTCATCCAGTCTCTTATATTGGTATACTATGCAAGAGTAACTGGTACGGAAGACAGTAAGCTTCATAACCGAACCAGGACACCGGCTATGATACACAAGAGGGTTCGTAGCACCTCTCCCTTAGCTGTTTATTTGGCATGTTACACCTTGACGTTCTATTGCATGTTATTCATGGCGTTTTAATATCGACGAAGTTTGGATGAGAAATAAACAAGAGGATATTAACATGCTAAATGTAGAAATTAATTGGTAAGCAAATGGCACTATGGAGCTTCTATAACGATGGAATATACCGGCCAAAGGGAGCCGTATTTTAGTGGGCTTAGGAGTCTCAAACGCCTCATACTTACCAGCTACCTTTAACATACTGTATTGTTCAGTGTTCTTCATACCATGTTTATGCAAACAAAAAGATTTTAATCAATGTAGCATAGATCGGAACGCTAAGCTGTATTTGGCTTAACAAATCACAGACGAAACGTTACCAGGTATCGTTTATGTCCACAAGAATATCGTCCATACTCGTAAATAACATGCAAGAGAATAATGAAGTGTAATACAATACCTGAACAAGGAAGAGGTAACAGGCTGCCTCCTTAGCCAACAATAATGTACGTCCTATATGAAAAGATATATGAATAACATACAATAGGGCAGTAAGGTGTTAGTAACTAAATAAATCCCAGAGGAAGAGTTACCAGGAAGTCTTCTTACTCCACCAGCATACGGTTCAACTACACTCACTGGAATACTGAAGATGTAATATATCAAATAAATAATTTAGAAAAGGCAAAGAGCATCCTAAGCTTATGAAAAATACGGCCCAAATTTTTACGAGGGAATACTAGGGAGCAGCATGTTAAATAAGTCACTAAGAAGGAGACACCAAAGAACCCCCGAAGGCAGAGAGAATACAATATAGAGGACTATTTTCTTAGGTTTATAAGAGTAATAACAAACTGGTGGGAAGGAAATTCAGTTTTACTGTCGATTGCAAGCATGAAGCAGGTAGAGGAAGGAGGGATGGGAACGAGAATGAAGGGATGAGGAATATATATAGAAATGGTGAGGGAGAAGAGGGGAGGGGAAAGAGAGTGGAGGGGAAACGAGGAGGGAAGGTGGAGCACTATGGAAGAAGAACTGAAGGTGTACAAAGGAAAGTAGACAGCAACAGACGTATTGGACCTTTTGAATCTGTCTTTTATAGAAGGTTATAACTAAAGTAATTATTCTATGAGCCAAAGGAAGGGATAGCAGTGATGGAAAAAGAGATAGCAGGTGGAAAGAGCGGAGTAGTGAAGCGAGACAGTGAAGAGGTGTTGGGGAGACAGTGGAGATGAGGGGCACATGAAGGAGGTGAAGGGGATGGGGAGGTGGGGAAAAAGAAGATGGAGAGGGGAAGGAAATAGTGGAGGTGAGGTCAGTAGCACAGAGAATGTGTGTGTGTGTGTGTGTGTGTGTGTGTGTGTGTGTGTGTGTGTGTGTGTGTGTGTGTGTGTGTGTGTGTGTGTGTGTGTGTGTGTGTGTGTGTGTGTGTGTGTGTGTGTGTGTGTGTGTGTGTGTGTGTGTGTGTGTGTGTGTGTGTGTGTGTGTGTGTGTGTGTGTGTGTGTGTGTGTGTGTGTGTGTGTGTGTGTGTGTGTGTGTGTGTGTGTGTGTGTGTGTGTGTGTGTGTGCGTGCGTGCGTGCGTGCGTGCGTGCGTGCGTGCGTGTGTGTGTGTGTGTGTGTGTGTGTGTGTGTGTGTGTGTGTGTGTGTGTGTGTGTGTGTGTGTGTGTGTGTGTGTGTGTGTGTGTGTGTGTGTGTGTGTGTGTATTCGCTGGATGGGGGTGGGAGAGAGAGGGTGAAGGGTTTGGAGAGTTAAGGAAAGAGTGGAGGGGTTGGGGAGGAAGCAGTGGAAAAGTGAGGAGCACAGAACAGAGGGGACAGTGAAGAGTAAAATGGTACAGTCAGCGAATTAATTACAGAATCTTCTAAGGGCATGGCGAACACACCTTGCCTAAGCCGATCCAGCCGTGACATGCACTGCTCCAGCTTATACTCCAGTTGGGGATAGCAAGTTCCATGTGACCATCAGATAAAACTTTAAAGACAGATGTATCGCTGACTTACGTGATATTTATACACATTTTGTTTTTTCAGGATAATTTGACGGGCACAACCACCCACCATCGAGACAGAGGCACACCGCTCTCCAAGCCCTGTCATATTCATACATATCATCCGCTTTATCATCGTTCAGTTATCTACCACTTTAGTTTGCTTATCATATGGTAGTTTAGTTATATAAAGAACTTCACTGTTCACTTGACTATTTTCGCCTCGTTTACCAGTTTCCTCTGACCATGTTTTCGTACACCCTCGACACAGTATTATTTTCTTTATCACCATTTATCCATCATTCTGTAATCCGGTGTGAATCCTTTTGTAATTGTACTGTATTATTGCTCTGCTGTGTCAACACTGCTTCAATAACTGTACTTTCATGCCATATCCTACCTATTTCTGCTAGGCCTTCAGCAACATCGTTCCCAGGAGTGCTGCAGCTTGTACTGAATTGTAAACAACTCCCCCCCCCCTCCCCGACCACCACCACCACCACCAAAAAAAAAAAAAAATAAAAAATAAAAAGGAGTGAGAAAAGCCGACATTTATCTTCCTCAGGCTACTTACCATCAAGCGACCGACCCTAATATTCAGAAAAATAATGTGTCAAGGGCCAGACAAGGAGATTTATGCAGTGGGCGAGAATATTAGGTTAACAAAAAAGCATATACGAGGTCTGTTCATAAAGTATCCGACCTTAGCCTCAAAAAAAAAAAAAAAACCAACCTGTTGAGCTATAGGACACTAATCCCCCTCAAAGTAGGCCCCTTCTGACTTGACACAAGTAGCCTAGGTTTCTTTTCACTGCTTGAAACATTTTTCAAAGACGGTTTTCGGTATCTCCTGCAGGTGCTTCGTTTCATTCGTCATGATTTCTTGTCCCGGATGAACGTTGCTCAAGCAATGTTGGAGTGTGCAAATCGCGATTCAGACTTTCTGAAGACTGTTATCACTGAAGATGAAACTTGGGCGTATGGGTACAACCCAGAAACCAAAGCACAGTCGTCCCAGTGCAAACATAAAGGGTTGTCTCGGCCAAAAGAAGCACGACAGGTCTTCAGCAAGGTGAAATGCATGTTGACAATTTTTTCCTGACTACCGTGTTGTTGTGCATCACGAATACGCACTAGGACAGAATGTCAACAAACATTACTACCTCGACATTATCCGTCGTCTTCGTAACGCAGTTCGGCGGGAGAGACCAGACCTTTGGAAAGTGGCAAGTTGGAAGCTGCACCACGACAACGCCCCTGCTTATTCTTATCAGGTGATTTGGGAATTTTTGGCCAAGCATAGCATCCCGCAGGTCCGGCAGCCTCCTTACCCACCAGACATGGCTCCGTGTGACTTTTGGTTGTTCCTCAAGCTCAAAGCTTCGCCGAAGGGTTCCCGATTTGAGACAAGAGATCATGACGAATGCAACGAAGCACCCGCAAGAAATACAGAAAAACGACTCTGAAAAATGTTTCAAGCAGTGGAAAGAACACTGCGCCACGTGTGTCAAGTCAGAAGGGGCCTACTTTGAGAAGGGTTAGTGTCCTAGCTCAACAGGTTAGCTATCTATTTTTTTTCAGAACCTAAGGTCTGATACTTTCTGAACAGACTTCGTATGTTCTTCCTTTTACTAGCGAAGAAAAAGGGGACACACGGGGGAATCATTCATTGCTGGTAGGAGGGAGGAAGCGACCATGTGGAGAGGGGAGGAAGTCGGGAGAGAGGTAATGAGTTGACGGGGGTGCGTGTATGTACAGGTAGGTAGGTAGGTAGGTAGGAAGGTGGGGATGGAAATGGGGGGAGACGAGCCGCGAAGGTGAGGAACAGATGAGGGGAAGAGGGAGGAGCGGTGGAAGATAGCCTACTAATGGAGATGAGGAGGAAGTAGGTACTGTATGGTGCACAGGTATGGAACAGGAATAAGAGGAAAGGGAAGAGGACAGGAGAAGAGGAGAGGGGAAAAATGTTAAGGATGAATGGAAAGGTGAGAGAGATAGGTGTGTTAGAGACGGGAGGGGGAAGAGGAGAAGGGGGGATTTCCGTGGGGCGGGAGAGGGAAGGGTGAAGGTACAGGAGGGGGAGGAAACTGGGAGACGAGAGGAGAGGAGAATGTACAAAAGGAAAGCAAACGGCAACAGACATAATGATCCTTTCGAGGTTGTTTGTTAAAGAGAAGATTATGATCTTGATATGATGGGGAAGGTGTGGTATGAGAGTTGTAGAGGAGAGAAAACAGGGTGCAGGGGAGGGGAGACAAAGTGGAGGGAAGGGGAGACAAAGGGTGTAGGGGAGAGGAGCAGGGGCGTAGCGGAGAGGAGACAGGGGATGTACTGGGGGACAAGGGCGTTGGGGAAGGGAAACAGGGCCACAGAGCAAGGGGGGGGAGGGAAGGGCTTCAAGGTAATGAGTTTTCAACAGCAACTCCCCTTTTCCCCTTACCTCCCCCACCACCGCTTCCCAACCACCCTCACCCCCATCCTAATAACCTCATCCCTCTATGTTCCATCAACATCCCCTGACCTGTCCCTCACCTTCGCTACCCCATTCTTTATTCTGTAGCTAGCTACCTGTTGCCACACACCCTGTCTCATGATTCACCCAGCAGAAAATGATTCCTCGAGGCCACACTCACAATTAATGTTTAGTACAATCCTCATCCTAATCATCCCCATCCCTTCTTCCACCACTGCGCTGGGTGGGATGCGAGAACAAAAGGAGTGGAAAAGTACAAAAGTAAGGTAAGTACAAAATGATTGCTTTGCGACATAGGACATGTACAAACGCTTGGCGGTTCAGTGGCGTTAAGCGTTTACACTGACACCAAAGTCGACATGGAGGTGCAATGACAAAGCGGGCATACTAATGCGAAATTTCAGTAGCAGTGTGACCTGTAGAGGGTTCCCAATGTCTGGAAAAAAATCGAGCTCAAAAGTGCGGGTCGCTCGCGCGCGACTGACCGCATACAGTTATAATTTACACCATCGTTGTCAGCTCGTTGTTCTGCATCTTTTGATGTACTCGTATGGCATGTCGAAATCGTGGGGGAGGGGGGGAGAATGTGGACAGACATAAACACACACACAACGCTTATTCGCATAGTATTATTGATATACAGTAGCCTAGCCTACATCCATTCACTCATTATTTAAGCCTCCTAAATTTAGTGGCTTCATCTCAAAGGCCTAACCTTCTGATCCCTGGGTTCAATCAGGTCTTTCACGATAAAACAAAGTTTAAGCATTTCTGTAAAAACTCTCCACCACCTTCCCCACTCCCTGCCACCATCCCCATTTACTTCTTCAGTTTACCCTTCCGTCTTGCTCGCTCACGTCTTTCCTTTTCACCTCTCTCCTCCGTTTGTCATTCTCTTCTTAAAGAATAACAGCTAAACTCTTTCATAAAAATCTCTACGTGTACCATTATATGCCACTATAAGAAATTACTCGGGTGGATTGATTACACGTGTATGTAGTAAGTGAGCAATGAGTGACCCAAATGATGAATAAGTGAGGTAGTGGAAGGAGAAAAGGAAGACAAAGAACCGAGTGAACGGACCACGTGAAGGAGGATGTGAGTGATGGAGATGCGTCGTAGCAGAGGATATTACCATGTAGGGACAGGAATGTCTGGAGGTTTTATAACCTATTGACCCCAGGATTTCTAATTCTACTTACGGCGTCCTTCTATTTCCCGGGGATTTAATTCAGTTTAATATAATGTACTATATACGTCCCGAATTAGAGGAGGGTTTGATATAACCTATATAAGTCACTGCAGTACGAGAGGCCTTTACTGAGTTGAATGAAAAATTCTAGTAGCAGCAAGAACCTAAAAAGGACGTAACTCGAATTCAAGCGGGAGACAGGCATTGATCTTACATACAGGGAAGGAAAAATATCAGAGACTGACGCTAATAGCTACACTGGGTAGCAACGAAGAAAAGGATGCAGTAAAACTGATAAACACAGAGAGTAAGCATATACCAAGTACTGTGCTTTCAGTAACGTAACTGATGTGTAAAACTTGGGGCATATTCAGTCGTGCAGAATTATGGTCTGTTATATTAACTACTGGTTAAAACAGACTTACATTAATGTGAAGTTCACGCGAAGCTAGAGCAGGTGCTATGTTTTGATCTGCAGGCTCGCACGAGTGTGTGTAAGCAAAATAACTTTTTAATATGATTTTGACCATGTTTGGTGGAGGGCTGTTGGTTAGCCAATGAGTAAACCTACTGTTTATGAGAACTGTAGGGCAAAGGTATGGCCACAGGACTAGGTCAAAGCCTGGCCATGTACAATCAGCTTAAACTGTGTTTATCCAACTTAGGCCAAACTGGAAGGAAGTGATAACAAAAGAATGAAGCGATTCAATTTTGACAGCAGTCAAAGATGAAGGTCACAGGGTACTGCCAAAGTTAACTCGTGTGTGATTGTTAACAATATAACGCGGTTTTAATCCGATTTTAACCAAACTTGGTAAAAAAATGATCAACCAAGGAGTAAACCTATCGTTTTTACGAAGAGCAGGTCAAAGGTCAAGGTCGCAGAGCAAGGTTAACTTATACACTTTTTTATCCGATTTAGACCAAACTTGTGGAAGGGTCAAGGGTAAGACAAGAACAAAAAGAATCGATTTTAAGAACAATCAGCCAAAGGTCATGGTCACAAGGAAATGTCAACCATCAAAGTCACCGGGCAAGGTCAACTCAAATAGTTTTGTTCTCATTTGAATCAAAGTTGGTGGAAAGACTGAGGGTCAGACAAGAACGAAGGAATTCAGTTTTGAGAACAATTATTCGAAGGCCAAGGTCACAGGGCAGGATCAAAGTTGACCCATGTGTCTGTGTGTGAACAAAATAATCACTCGTAGATTTGTCCTGAATCCCAGGGGAACAAATTATGAGAATGAAGAGTACTTAGGTGTAGCGAGAGGAAAGGATCACCACCGAGGGAAATGAATTGATACAGCTGCTTGTTTGTTAACTTTATTAGGCAAGGAAAAAAGTCAGATTAGTTAGCACGAGGGCATGAAGAGCAGCACATTTCATTATTTGTAGCCACATCTGGAAACATTGTATCACTCCACTGGGGCTCGTTTTAAAAGCTGAGTTTGCTACATCAGATCAACTTGCATTTTCTGATGTTACAATATTTTCCGCAATTTGAGTTTTCCTGTTTCTCGGGTAACTCCATTGTAAAGACTGTATTTTGAGGCTACTGTAACTGTATGTTTAACTGTGTATTTCTTCTGGATTGCCTGAAATGTAGGGGGGGGGGTGAAATTGGGCATCCCCCTGACCCAGTTGTCGAGGGAGATACTCGTATATCCCCTCCATCCCGTCTACTCCCCTCCCCCCTCCCCGAATTTACGCCCAATAAAATAACTAAAACAACATGAGTCTGATTTGTATCAAATTTGGTGGATGAACTGAGGGACACCCAAGAGGTCGACGTATTGTTTCTGAGAACAACAGGTCAAAGGTCAAGGTCACTTGGTAATGTCAACTTACCGTTTTTATCTGATGTAGATTAAAGTTTGTGGAAGGGTTCAAGCGATTAAAAAAAAAAAGAAGAAAAAAAAGAAATTCCAACAATTCATGGAAGACAAAGTCACAGGGAAAGGTCAAAGGTTAGGGTCATTGGGCAAAGTTCGCTAAAGGAATTAATCTGCTCTGATTTGAACAAATGTGGTGAAAGCGTTACGGGTTAAGCAAGGGTGCAGTAATTCGCTTTTGTGAGTAATTAGTTGAAAGTCTAGGTCACTGAGCAAAGTCAAATATTCGGTCCTTAAAACATTTAGTTGTCCCAGATGCTGCACTCTTTGGGTGTTTTTTTTTTTTTTTTTTTTTTCTTTAACTAGGTCCATGTTTGGCCTGAGCACGTCACAAGGACTAGACACCAGGACACACCACGACACGTCAGGCGACACTTCAATCCATAAGTATGTTTTTCCTTAAACGAAAACTTACAAGAGTTTTATTTTTTTATATATCTGATTACATTAATCAACGTTAGCTGCGGAAACTTGTTTGAATTATAGGATGAAAAAGCTGGTAGTATGGATCATACACAAATACAAGGAAAACTACTCTGATATTTGCACTATGCAATAAATACATTCAAAATTCGACACTGTAGCACCCGAATAATCATATTTTCTCCTCGAGTCAGTGAAGTAAGCGGTTGAGAGGTTATTTGTTAATTAGTTTAGGACACTTGGAGATTTCTTATCTTACTGAAATTCAGTCTTTATAAAAGCCTACATAGCTCTGTGAACTGTATATGCTCATAAGAAACTTTCTTTGATATATTTTTCAAAATTATGCTGACTTTCAGTTTTGGGGAATGTCTAAATGGACAGCTTGTCATGCATGACTTATCTTTTTTTGCGCTAACAGATTATACTTAATCACACCACAAGGTAATGTTTTTGGATAAGGTAAAAAATAGAGCAGCTATTGAGTGGAAATTAATTAGGTTCTCCGTCTACATTTTTCCCGGCCGAAGGCTCCTATTAATTGGCTTTATAGCACACAATTTCTTTTGTTTAAATTTAGCCTTGATTTATGGCTCAAATGAATATCCTTTACAGCACAAGAGAAGAGCTGATTTGCAGTTCATCGCTACCAAATACTCAAAAACTTAGCTTCATAATGTTGACTCTTGTAGCACTCAGAATTACGCCTGTATTCTGTAGCTAAGTTTTGTTTCGAAAATGTAGAACAGAAATTGCAAAGACGAAACTGTTTTGCTCTGTATTGCTTTCGAAGTCATGGTCATTCTCTCTTTTGTGCCAACAATTGTGCCGGAGGAAGTGCTCTGTGGGAAAATTCTTCTTTTCCGTTTCTTCCTCAAACGTGTCGGATAAATATTTATAGTGTTGTAGCTCGTTGACCTCATTATGGGACAAAATGCACCATATCTTTTCCTATGCTCATTGCAAAACCAATACATACAATGCAAGGCTATATTATAAAAAGATGCACGACAACACCAGGACACATCATGACAGAAAGATGCACCACAACACCAGGACACGTAATAACACGAAGGTGCACCACAACACCAGAACACATAAAAACAAAAAGGTGCACCACTACACCAGGACACACCATAACACAAAGATGCACCACAACACCAGGAAACATCATAATACAAAGATGCACCACAAAACCAGGACATATCATCACACAAAGATGCACCACAACACCAGGACACGTAATAACACAAACATGCACCACAACACCAGGACACATCATAACACACAGATGCACCACAATACCAGGACACATCATCACACAAAGATGCACCAGGACACATCATAACACAAAGATGCACCACAACACCAGGACACATCATAACACAAAGATGCACCACAACACCAGGACACATCATAACACAAAGATGCACCATAACACCAGGACACATCATAACACAAAGATGCACCACAACACCAGGACACATCATCACACAAAGATGCACCAGGACACATCATAACACAAAGATGCACCACAACACCAGGACACATCATAACACAAAGATGCACCATAACACCAGGACACATCATAACACAAAGATGCACCACGACACATAACACAAATGCACATAACACCACGATAAACCAGATCAAGTTTAAAAGGCAAAACAGAGAAAGAGCAACCAGGATGTGAGCACAATAGAGACTAAGTGTCTTATGGGACGGCCGGGGAAGTAATACAAATGCTAATGAAATATTTCTCTGGTCTCGCTCCTACACCCACTGAATGAAGGGAGGGAGGAGAGGGGAAAGCAGGGTGGGGGAGATGGTGAGGAGACGAGAGGAGGGTGGGGGAGATGGAAAGGCGGTGAAGGGAGGGTGGGTTAGGAGAGGAGAAGGCCTTATGGTGGAGGGGGAGAAGAGAGGATGGTAGGTTGGGTAAACAGGGAAGAGAAATACTGGAATGATGAGGGAATGGAGCTGGATTGGTGGCAGAAGGAAAACCCATGTGGGAGGGAGGTGGGGGGAGAGAAATAGGCAGAGGTTCCTTACGGGAAGGCTGGGAGTGGGAGGAAGACTGGAATAATGGGAAATGGGGGATGGATCGGTTTTGGAAAGGACGGAGGAGGGAGGGGGGTGTTGATGAAAGGGACTAGGGAGACAGGAATGATGGAGGGAATAGGACTGGGCTGGTGAAACGGGAGGGCAAATGAGGAGAGGGAGGAGGGATGGGCTGGTATGGAGGGTTGGGGGAAAAGTTAACAAGAGTGGATGGATGGGGACAAGGGCGACGAAAAGGAGAGGGATACCGGAAAGTTGGAAGGGGAGCAAGGATGGACTGGTGAACTGGGGAAGACGGTGGAGAGAGGGGAGAAAGTTGGCTTGGTGAAGGAGGGAAAGAGACTGACATGATGGGGGAATGGGGGGACTGGTGAGAGATGGGAAAGGGAGGAAGGAAAGGTTAGTGGGGAATAAGAATGGATTGGTGGGGAGGAGAGTGTGAGAGGGAGGGGTGTGAAGGGGAGGATGGATAATGTTAGAAGCAAGAGGGATCGGTAGAGAAAAGGACTGGTCTGTAGGACTCATGAACAGAAGAAGAGAAGGGGGGTAAGGGGGGAACTGATGGGGAATGAGGGAGACTGGAAGGAATGGGAATGGTTGGTGGGGAAAGACTGGTGGGGAAGGACTGGTGGGGAAGGACCGGTGGGGAAGGACCGGTGGAGGAGGACTGATGAGGAAGGAGTGGTGGGGAAGGATTGCTGGAGAAGGATCGATGGGGAGGATCGGTGGGGAAGAATTGATGGGGAAAGATTATTGGGAATGGACTGATGGGGGAGGATTGGTGGGAATGGATTGGTGGAGGAGGATTGGTGGGGAAGGACTGGTGGAGGAGGCCTGGTGGTGGATGATCGGTGGGGAAGGACTGGTGGGAATGGATTGGTGGGGAAGGACTTGTGAGGAAGAACTGGTGGGAGAGGATTGGTGGGGAAGGATTGGTGGAGGAGGATTGGTGGGGAAGGATTGGTGGAGGAGGATTGGTGGGGAAGGATTGGTGGAGGAGGATTGGTGGGGAAGGATTAGTGGGGAAGGATTGGTGGAGAAGGATTGGTGGAGGAGGATTGGTGGGGAAGGATTGGTGGAGGAGGATTGGTCGGAAAGAACTGGTGGGGAAGGACTTGTGGGGAAGAATTGGTGGAGGAGGATTGGTGGGGAAGAAGAGAAGTGGTGGGGAGGAGGAGGACTGGTGGTGAAGGACTGGTGAGGAAAGATTACTTGAGAAGGATCAATGGAGTATGACTGGTGAGGATGGGTAGGTGAGGAAGGATTGGTGAAGATGGACTAGTGGGGAGGCAGGAGGATTGGTGGGGAGGGATTGGCGGGGAAGGATTGGTGAGAAGGGACTAGCTGGAAAGAACGAGGAATGGTGGGGAAAGAATACGGGAGGATTAGAGGTGAAGGAACACAAAAGTAAAAAATATGGATTGGACGAGAAGGAGGCTAGTGAGGTGAAGGAGGTGGAAATGGAGCAAACTGGAAAGTGATGGCGGTAAGGTGATAAAACTGACGGGTAAATGAAAAAGAAGAGAAAGTCGAAAAAAGAAAAAGGAATTTTGTGAACCGCATTTATAAACCCTCCTAAGCTGAGAAAGAGAGAGAGAGAGAGAGAGAGAGAGAGAGAGAGAGAGAGAGAGAGAGAGAGAGAGAGAGAGAGAGAGAGAGAATGATCTGTGATAATAGTCAACTGCCAGGGAGGCTTGCTATCGCAAAGATTGTCTTTTTTCTTTATGCGAGGAAGAAGGAACCAAATGCCATGAGCCCGCAAAATTGTTCCTTCCAAGTGAATAACAAAATACAAGACAGAGCCAAATTCAAGATCCGATCATTTCGAGATGCCTGGACACACTGCATTTGAAAGACTGGAGATCATAGGAAGCAGGAAATACAGACAGTGGGAGGCGGTTTCAGTGACCATTGAAGTAGCGTTAGAAAAGAGATAAAGATGCAACAGTGCGGCGAAGAGACAGAGGTTGAAGGGAGTCAGTAAGAGGAGAGTTAATGAGACGAATAGCCTTGACTCCACCCATTTACTTACCCTCGTTACTGCTACTAAGTTTCAGAAATATTGTAGAATCTTATTTATTAAAAAGTTACTGATACCATACATGCTTTTCTTGTTCTTTCAGCTTTATCCGGTTTATAGCATTAATTATAGGAAGAAACTTGTGAAATCTGGAATGCATCCTTAAACTGCACTGAGGAGTTTATTGTATACGGAAGTGTCAGAAACGGCCACCATTTTGGATGTAGGCTAATCATGAAAAGTACGGTGCGTCACTTCTAAAGAGTGGTAAACAAACCTCATGCCTCGTACAAATAAACGTAATTAGAAACTTAAAAATACTATAAAAGAATCCACGATAAACATCTGTGTGGAGGGTAACTGGGTCTGGGAGGTTAATTATGGAGGAGAGGAAGAGTAAAAATGGAAGTGAGGAAGCGAAAGGATGGATAAATGAACAGACCTCCACCAGCGCCATCACCGTCAGATTAACTCATAAATCATCATTGGCGCCCACTCCCTTCTCTTGCCCTCCCTTAGTTCTCTACTTTTTTTTTTTTTTTCCCTCACGCACTCATTCCCCCCTCTCGCAAAACCGCATTCTCGTCAGCCCAGGAAACTATCTAACGTATATTCCTCGGCAGCGTTATGCCTCAATGATTGTTTTTCATTTTCATACGTCTTATTAGGTAGGAAGAGTTTAATATAATACGAAACAGCTATGAAAGTACTATTTGTCGGACCAACCAAAAGGCAAAACAGAAGTACATAAAAAATATTTACTTTATAGATTTATGCTATTAATTAGGTAGGATTAGGGGATGGAGCGAGGGAGGACGAGGATTATTTACAGTTGCTGCGTTCCCTGCTGTGGAGTGACAGGTCTACAAGATTAAAGTTATTCGTATTATTTGTTTGTGTTCATTTACTTGTCATTTTGCCATATTTTTTATGACGTATACAAGTTACTATGTATCTATCTATCTATCTATTTATCTGTATCAAATTACCTACACACACACACACACACACACACACACACACACACACACACACACACACACACACACACTAAACTTCATGTTCATAAGGCAGATATAGTACTACAGTACAACAGTGGACACTGCACTGACGATGTGCCTCGAGCTTGGCGGCCGCAAATTAAAACGAGTGAAACTCTTCTGATAGTCTGAGTAACTCAGAGACAATCCCATTTGTATGTCGGCCCCTGGAAGAGTCTGGCAATCATACTGAAAGGAGTATAACATCAATTAGACACAAAAGAATATGTGCGTGTCATATTCCGATTAAACTAGTGAAGAAGAGGTGCCATAGAGCCTTCCAAACCCACGAGAATACAACTCTGATTTTCAGTCCATTTTACTTCTGATCCCTCTCAAAACATAACCATAATGACTTAATTCTTGTTACCGGCTGGAGGATTTTATCAAGCTGAACCCCTTCATTTCAGGAACATCATAGATTGATTTATTCTTGCTGACTCCAGACGATTTCATTCAGCCTAGAGGAGACCTCTGGTAATTAGAGAGTTAATGAAGTATGCACTATGCAATCAGGTCGATTAAGCATCTCGAAGAGAGAGGCCTCGTACGAGTAACCATCTCGCGACAGCAGGTCTAAATGATGTGAGTCCACCACATATACAGTATTGTGATATTTCCATTCACATCCCCAGACCCCGACCCACTGCAGTGGGGAAGCAGTGGATTTAAGTTAATTCGATTACGTACTGTACATCACAATATTGGTGGTTTCATATATTTTTGACCCGCAATGGCGAGGTGTCTGCGAGAGCTACTCCTTACGGTGGCGTCACATTGGACATTTTTGGCTAATATGTTAGCCGCTTTTGTTAGCCGATACGGCTAGCAAGCTAAATGATCATCATAGTGGCGAGTTGCTTGTTTTATCGGTGCGTTGCCTTACAATAACATAGTTGGAGGAGAGTAAAGCTCTGACGGACTGTCTAGCGGTTCAACAAATTGGTGCTGTGTTTCTACCGTCCGAATAATACATTTACTACGTTCAGAATATGATAAAGAAACTATGGTAAAGTGTGTTTACAACTATTATCCGCGGCTGGTCATCAGCCAGTCCGAATAATGATTTGACAACTAGAAAAAATCGAAATGTTAAAGAAACACAAGATTTTCATTATATTTAACCAATATTTTTATTATATCAAATTCGTGCTCTAATGTAGTATTTTATTCATAATTACAAAACTGAAATTAAGCCAATTTGAGAATTCATCGCAACAACAAACCTCGAGCCCAAACTGTTATCTATTTCTTTATTCTAGCGAGCAAAATTCCACTGGCTGCTGGAGAGTTTGGCTAACGGTTAGCAAAAATAGCTAACATGTTAGCCGTTTTTGCCCAGCGTGACACTACCTGTAAAGGTCCCATACAAATTCCGGCCGCCTGCACAAACCGGTCTGTTCTGACAAAAATGACCCTCATTCAGGTGGTCAGATGTCGACCATACATGCTCAGTTGTACCACAACAGGCTGGTTTGTGCAGGCGGCCGGACAGGCCGGCGTGAGCGTGTATGGGGGCCCTTAGAGGTGTTCAGTCATTCTCCAATGTGAAAGAAATATATATCTCTTCCTGTTTGGAAAGCCTCTCCAGAACTTAATAAAAACATCTGGTGGCAGGAATCACACACGATGAATACGTCATCGGAATGAAGTGATTAAGCGAGAATTCCCATCCCCTGAAAACTGACCCACCAATACACTCCATCTCTCATTCTGCCTCACCATTCTCTCCACCTTGCTCTCACTCCTACCTCTCACGTCTTACTTCCACCCACCCTCTATCTTCAGCCTACGCCCGTCACCTCTCACACCACTTTTTGCCTGCTATGTATTTTGCACAGGACTGATTCGATTTGTTCTAACTTTTATAAAATGTTCTTCCAGCAGCGAAAGAAGACTTACTGGACCGTAGTTGTTTAGATATTTTATGTTGATTTTTGTGAAGCCACTTGCCGTTCGCCTCCACTTACCGTCTCAGGAGCTTGGTGTGGACCTCAATGACCGTGACAAATTGGTGTTTATAAATACAGTGCTCTGGGAACCACCCAGCTTTACAGATGATGCTTCATGGCTCCCAGCACCAAAGGTTAAGGCGCCAAAGGCGGAGGTCCACCACTTATTCCGTAACATCATCGTGCGTCATTTGGGGTTCCACCTATTGTACACCGATGGCTCTAAATCGAGTGAATGTGTGGGTGCTAGTGTGTGTGGTCGACTGAATGTGTCCTTAGGTTTCAGCTTATACATCTGTGTTCACCTCTGAGCTTATTGCTGTTGACAAAGCCATAGACTTATGAAAATTCTCGACATGACTCCTTTGTCATATTTTCAGATTCTAAGTCAGCCTTTCAGGCAATTGCTTTAATCAACACTGATTTTAATGCGATCCGCGGCTGCATCATTAATAAACTGCATTTGCGCAACAAGTCTTTCATGCTGATCTGGGTGTCTGATCATCGTTGTAGGCTATCTATGGTAATGAGCAGGCCGACTTACTAAGTCGGCTGTGGAGCTCAAATTAGACTTGCGACGTTCCTAGTGATGTGCGGTCGAGCCTCTTCTTCAGAAAGAAATAAATCTATGACCGAACTGAATATACCAACTTGCAAGCCGCTCCTTGGCGACTGAGCTACTAAAGATCATCCCAGTCGCCTGGATGAAAGAATATTGGCAAAGCTATGGTTAAACTGCATACGTGTCACTCACATGTTGCCAGATAATGAAAAAAGATTTCCACCGCACTGTGACATCTGTGAGGCGGTGTTATCTATCGGTCATGTCATCCTGCGCTGTCGGCGATTTATTCGTGAAAGTGCTTCGGTTATAAATTACTGCGGCGCTGCAGCTGACACCTTTACCCTTTCCACCATCCTGGTTGATAGGGATATTGTTATGACTGATTTTATATAGTTCGTGTCCAGCAGCGGTGGTGACCACATCTCCTCAGCCATGCCTTCTCCTGCTACCTCGGCCTACGACCCATTGAGGGGGACCACTACAGGCATTGAGGAGTCGCCACGAGCGCCCACCATCACAGGAGTCGTGAAGTGGTACAGCGTGAAGGCGAAATACGGATTCATCAGGCGTCAGGACACTGGCACTGATGTTTTTGTACATCGTCTGGGGATCGCTGGTCCCACTTCACGGCGCCTCCAGCGCTCGTTACGCGAGGGCGAGACAGTGGAGTTCCACATTCACCAGACACCGAAGGGTCCCGGGGCTAGAGACGTCACTGGACGGGGAGGTGCAGCTGTGCAAGGCTCTGCCTATGCACGGCGGCGCCCCACGCCCCAAGGGCGCCGGCCTGTGAATCCCCGATGTCCTGGTGATGTGGATACCATTGTCGCCATGTGCATCGCGAAAGCAAAGGCTTTCTGTGGTGATGACAAGGCGGCGATGCTAGTTCTTCTTCCTCAGATTTTCGAGAAGAACGGGCTGCCGCGCCTTGTCATCCCACAGAGCTTCGCTCGTGATACTCAGGCAGCCCCTCGTCAGGAGCGTCGTGCCCCTCAACTGCAGCCTCCCCTACCCCGTAGAACACCGTGGAAAAGGCTGCAAATCGACGCTCCACTAAACAGGGCGACTACCACCACCACCGCCAGCTCTCCACTGCCCATGGACACCGACAATACTCACCCTGACTCCAACCTGCACAACACACCGCCAGCTACCGAGGGGGACACAGCCTCTCCCGTCCCGCCCATCTTTCAGGACGTGGAAGACAACCCTCCAACTCCATCACCATCTACTGACGGTGTGTCACTGGTCGACTCATGCTCTCTGGAGGTGTGCCCTTCCCCTTCTCCCACCCCACAATCACCGAGGAGAAACAAGGGGAAGACTTCTACAAATCCGCCTGCCACCGAACACCGTGCCTCGACTCGTGACGCCTGTGAACCTACGCCCAGGAGCCCTTCTCCTGCCACCGACGATCGCCCGACTCTCGACTTCGACCCCGACGAGTTCGTTAGACACTTTGAGGAACAGCTTTCCAAGTCCAACTTCATCTCCTTGCTCTCCAGCCGCATCGTCTATCCTTCTTAAATTTCCTACCGCATAGCAACTGCTACCCCTTCGTCATCTGCTTCTCACTGGCGGGCCTCACACCATAGGCCCGCTCCCACACTGTTTTATACAGGTGGGAAAATCTAACAACAACGACTGATATTATGATGGTTTTCTTGAGGGAGACCGAACTGATCAGAGTGATGTGACTTTTTTACTGTTTGGTTATGGTTTTTATTGATTGTATATTTGTATATATTGCATTATTTAACTGGGGTTGAGTTGAAGTATTTGAAATAGTTCCTGCTTCTGACAGTTCTGTTGCTTTTATTGATGTCCCCTTTATTGAACCACGTGCCTCGCCTGACGATCACCAGTTGAGTGCAAATGTGCAGTGTAGAAAGGTATTGGGCACTTTCAACCAATGGTGTTTTGTTGAGCGAGGTATACCACTTTTTGGTACATATGTAAATGCTTTGCATCTGTTTGTATATTTTCTTAATTAGGGCCGACAATTGACATATAAGAATTAGTTCCTGACTCCTCTGGTTCTCTTCATAACTGATGTCCCCTACATTAATACATGTGCTTCGCCTGACAGTCAACAGGTGATGGGTGCAGGTGGGTAATGTACAGAGGCATTACACATTTGCAGTCGACGGTGTTGTGTACAAAGGCATTACACATTGCCAGTCGACGGTGTTGTGTTGGTCTAGGTATTTTGCCCATAACTATAAGCAATATGAATACTGAGTTAGGTTTAGCTATTTGTGTCTTAAGGCATTGGTGTAGGTTAGCGATTTTTGTGTTAGGTTTAGCAGTGTTACGATGTTAGGTTAGGATTTTTCTTTTTTCTTTATCATAATTTTTTAGGAGTTTACAGATATAAAAATAAAATGAATGAAAATGAGTAAATTAAAAAGTAAAAAAAATTACAATGCCAAAAAAAAAAAAAAAAATCAAATGGCCTAATAACCAGGGCCAATGGTCGATAGCAATAACACACAAACATGCAAGACAACATAATGGTGTAGTATGCAGGGGAAATCGCTAAGGAAGAGCTGCTCCAAAGTCTCCCAACTCCATGAAAATCGCCCAGCTTGCCCTGCCTGGCGCGTTAGTGCTGTAACCATAGCAACGCTGAGGAGGAAGTCAAGTGAACAGCGAGGGAGTACTTACACCGAGAATTATTGTAAACACACGCTGAGAGAGAGAGAGAGAGAGAGAGAGAGAGAGAGAGAGAGAGAGAGAGAGAGAGAGAGAGAGAGAGAGAGAGAGAGAGGAGAAAATAGTAAGAAGAACGTGGAGAGAAATCAGAGAACAAGCAGGAGAGAAAATAGAGAGAACAAAATTGAAAGCATACACCGAATAGGAAACTAAGAGAGAATGGAGGGGAGGGAAAAGAGCGACAATATAGAAGAACGAAAAACACTAAACGGAGAGAAGAGAAAACAGAAAAACATATGGAAGAAAGATAAAAAGATATAACTGAGTGCATGGAGAGACTGGAAAACCGAGATAACAGAATATAGACGAAAGAACAGCATACAGAACAGAGGCAAGAGACAATCATGAACAGAAAATACACAGAATGTAAAATGAAGATATTAAAGACTAAAAGGCAGAGATAAGGAGGAGCATGACAGTGTAAGACCCGCGTCCTAGAGGTGGTCTAACTCTAAGGCCGAACATTTGACTTTGCCCTATGACCTTCATCGTCGATTGACTGCTTGCAAAATCGATTTACATCATTCTTACCTCTCTTTGCAACCCATTCGCTAGCACTGATTCAAATCGGACCAAAACAGTTTGGGCTGACCTTGCCTGGAGAGCTTGATCATAATTTATCTTTCTCAAAATAGATTTTTTTTAAATTCTTGGATGACCCTCAGCCCTTCCACCAAGTTTGGTCCAGATTGAATCAAAACTTTTCTGAGTTACGAGTATAGGGCTGAATATCTGACCGTGTCCTGTGACCATGACCTTTGAAGAACTGTTCTCAGAATTGTAACCCCTCATCCTTCCTTTACTCTGAACCTTCCAACAAAGTTTCATATGAATAGGATAAATAAAAAGGGCTGATCTTGCCATGTAACACTGTTTTGATCTATTATTCTAAAAAATAACTGGTCATCCCCCATTCGAGACTTACCAAGTTTGGCTAACCTCACATGTCAACTGTTTTAAGTATTTTGTTCACACACACACACACACACACACACACACACACACACACACACACACACACACACACACACACACACACACACACACACGGGACAAATTTTACCCTTGCCCTGTGATCTTGACCACTGACTGACTGTGCTTGTAATAGTATCCCTTCTTTCTTGCCACACTCTCAACCGTTCCAATAAGCTTGATCTAAATTAGATGAAAGCTGTTTACGATGACCTTGCCTTGTGACCTTGATCTTTTACTTACAGTTCTCATTCATTCATTCATCATCTAATCCTACGTTGTCCCATGAGGAGCATAGCAGCCCGGGGCTAGGCAAGTTGGTCCTGACATTTATGATGAAAGTGACCATCCTCACTTATCCGTAAGTGACATTATGTTAGCTATAGACCCCAACCACCCAGTGGAGATAAACCTGCACCGGCCCAATCCGATTGGAGAGCCTTGATTACCCACTAAACCACCAGGCGCTACAATTTGGTTATATGGTTACCACCCAGCGTAGTAAAGGGTTTCCTGATGTACAAGAAACCATTTGGCTTGCCACTCAGTGTAGAGTCACCCATAGACAGAAGGAACAGGAAAGAATGAAGGAAAGACAGAAGAGGAAGGAAAGAAAACAGGAAGGAAGAGAGGAAAGGGAAGTCACCCGAACAGCACTACATCGAGTGAGTGGATGGTGAGCGCCCCCACCTACCGCAATATCGAATAATTTCATCTTTGTCTTATCCTGAATCCTTCCACAAAGATGGTCCAAACAGAATGAAAGCTGTTTAAGCTGACCTTGCTTTTGTTCTTAAAAATAATGTCATCCTCTGCGCTGACCCTCAACCCTTTCACAAAGTTTGGTCCAAATCTAATTGACACTGTTTTAGTTATTTTGTGCACAAACAGGTACACACAGGTCAAACTCTGACCTTGCCCAATGGCCTTGACCTTACTAATTATTTTTCAAATCGATTCCTTTCGTTCTTGCCTCACACTGAACTCTTTGCAGACTGGGGTAAATCCGATGAAAATTGTAAGCTGGCCTTGTCCAATGACGCTGACCTTTGACTTATTGTTTCCCCAAACAATATGTCAGCTCCTTGTCTCCCCCTCAACCCTTTCACCGTGAGAGAAAATCGGATAAAAACTTTTCGAGTTATTTTGTTCACACATATACATAGACGCAAACACACACCGAGGAAAACAACTGTCTCGCTATCGTAAGCGCCGATGTAAAACAGAGACAGAGAAATGAGAGAGAGAGTATGAAAGAGGGTGTGAGGGGAGGAGAGAAACACAGCAATCACTTCACAGGTATTTTATTTCAAGGAACAAAAAACGGAGACAGAACTGGAAAAACAAAACAAAAAACAGTCCCACAACAACACCCACATCCCTGCCGCCAAACCCTACACACATCCTACGTGGAAAAATGCTTTAAACTAAAACGACAAGAAAGGCTCAAAGTGAATACTAAAAAGAAATAGCTCTGAGCGTAAAACTAAATTAAAAAAAAAAAGCCTAATCGAGCTGAAAAAAATTACTAGCATTAAAGTAGAAACAGCTTTCAGACTGACAAAAAAGCTCTAAGAAAAAGTTTAATGCTACATACAAAATGAATGAATAAACAATTCCTAATATATAAGCAAAATATATATCCTGAACACAAGCAAAAGAAAAAAAATTGAAAAAAACGACACACTATAAAACTCGTCCTAATTCTGCAAGTAAGAGCTCTTCAGGCAGTGTTCATGACGTTATCTTTCACTGTCACTTCCTTTCACCACACACAGGAGGGAGAGGGGGGGAGGTGACCACAACACACACATGAAAATAAAACAATGAGAAAGAAATGACGAGAAATTTGCGAAAAGAGAATAAAAAGTTCTAAAACTGAAAAAAAGGTGCTCTAAAAGAAGGGCTCACCAGGCCGTGTCCATGTCAGTCTTATTTATTTATTTATTTTTTTACCGTTGTTTTTCGTGCACTGGAAAGAGATCGTGGTGGCCAAAACAGTTACGTGACTAAAGAAAAAAAAAACTCCCAAACTGTAAAGTGATAAGATGACTAGTCTTAAAAACAGGAGGAAATAACTCAGACTCTGCAAACAAGGACTCTCCATGCCGTGTTCATACCACTGTCTTCTTACACACAGTCACTTGTTTTTCCCATCGGCCTCAGCCTTGCCTCAGCGCGCGGGAAGGAGAGGGGGAAGGCGGCCATAAGAGCTCCGTTCCGTGAGAGAGTTTGCATAATGGAATCGCCTTGTAACTCCCGACGCAATCTTCTTATTCTTATACGAGAGACTAAACATGGGTCAAAGGAGTAAGAGTGAGAGGGAGAGGAAGGAAAGAGAGAGAGAGAGGGAGAGGAAGGAAGGAAAGAGAGAGAGAGAGGGAGAGAGAGAGAGAGAGAGAGAGAGAGAGAGAGAGAGAGAGAGAGAGAGAGAGAGAGAGGAAGGAAAAGAGAGAGTGGGAGGGCGAGATGCGACAGATCGAGAGAGAGAGAGAGAGAGAGAGAGAGAGAGAGAGAGAGAGAGAGAGAGAGAGAGAGAGAGAGAGAGAGAGAGAGAGAGAGAGAGAGAGAGAGAAAAAAAAATAACTGCTTATATTTTTTACTTACCTGCGCAGTTTACTTACTCTTGCACGAGTCAACACGGGATAAAGGAGTAAGAGTGGGAGGGAGAGAGGTTGGGAAGGAGAGAGGTTGGGAAGGAGAGAAGGGATAAAGGAGTAAGAGAGGGAGGGAGAGAAGTTGGGAAGGAGAGAATAAAGAGGGAAGATGGAGAAAATAAGGATATACTCGTAGGGTTGGTTTCCGATACCTTCAAAAGCATTCTTGTTGTTCTTACACGAAAGACTAAACATGGGTCAGAAGGCAGAGAGAGAGAGAGAGAGAGAGAGAGAGAGAGAGAGAGAGAGAGAGAGAGAGAGAGAGAGCCACGCGCAAGTAGTTGACGCAAAATCAGGCGAGTTTACTAAAATCTAAGAGCATGTTTTTCTCCTTGTTTCCTTTATAGTATTCATTACCGTCCTCGTCGTCGTCATCATCATCATCATCAATAATAATAATAATAATAATAAATCACCTTCATCACTATCACCCTCACCCTCATCATCAACATCATCATCATCATCATCAAAATCATCAACAACAACATCAATACCGTAATCATCAACGGCAGCAGCGCCTGCAAGAACTGCAACAACAAGTACAAGAATATCATCACCATCATCATCATCATTTCAATAACCAGAAACACCGAATAAATAAAATACCAACAGAAATGGGCAACAACTCCATTTACTGCTTAATCAGGCCTTCGTAATTCTCTCTCTCTCTCTCTCTCTCTCTCTCTCTTTTAGGTTGTATTTTTGTTTTCGCCAGGTGTTTTCATTCGGCTCTATGGGAGACGTCTCATACCGGTGGTTCAGGAGTTAATACTGGCTGTAGAGGATTCCTAAACTTTTAAAGCTCCCTTTATGTTAAATAAAATCACATGAAAGTAGCATGTTAAATCACAGAATAAGCGTGGCCGTCGACCGAGTTACTGCATCGTGCCGACGTAAGTGAACGAGCAAACTGTAGGACCCAAGTAACCTATGGTAGGTCGGTATTATGTTAGTTTATTGCAGGCCCTATCAGGTCACTTCAGGTCCACCAGCGTCATCTTAGGTTAGTAAGGAAGAGTCAGGTTATACCTTCATAGCCATGAGTTAAAAAAAATAGGCCCATCAGTGCAATGATTTTTGAGATATGGCAGTTTAAGTCATTCTGGATCTTTTAGGTCTCTATGGTTTATCTGATCGATTCATATCAGCACAAACCGTTTCAGGTTATATGGATGGAGGTTTGCGCAAAATCAGCCATGTCGGTTTAGGTCGCGAGGACTGAGTAGGGTGGGCGGTAGGTAGAGACGAGTGGACGGGATGGACTGGGATGATGGGGGGAGGGAGTGTGAAGAACGACGGATAAGTATACCTTTTGAATATGGGCTCTGTGGGTCCGCTGGTGGTCTTTGGTATGATATTCACAATATACAGTAGAGTTAATGGTTGACGTGAAGTGAGGAAGAGCTGGAAAACTACATCCTTTGACGACGGTCATTGTATGGGGGTCAGTGTTGGCGGTTGGAACAGATTTCTCTTTCAAGTTCTATGTGGGAGAGGGGAGAGGAAATGGGTGGAGTGGGTGGAAAGGAGTGAGTGGTATGGGAGGGATGGTAGGGCAGCGTGAGTAAACTCTGTGAAGAAGAGTATTGTAAAATTTTCTGCTAAAGACGTGGGTAATATTTATTTCAAAACGTTTTCCAAGTAAAAGAACAATAACCACAACAACAATTTGATAAAAAATGCTTTGACAGCACAGTGACGCCGCGCCAGAAGTATGACCTCGATCCATGACCTTGACATTTGATCAACCTGTACCAAAATGGAATTACTTCTAGCCATCCTCACGCAAAGTATCTGTTGAGTGATGCGAACAGAATCAGGCATTCACAAGATAACACTGCTCCCCGTACTTTGAACTTAACCCGAGACCTTCGCTTTTCATCTGTCTGTACCAAAATCGAAATCCATGAAGTACGTGCCAGTTTAGATATAGCTTAAATCAGGTATTCATGAGATACAGTGTTAACGTAGATATGCTTACGGAGCTACATACACAGAAACTGACGCAATCACAGTATCTACTCCTGTGCTGTTGCTAAGAAAGTAAGCACGCAGTGCTTGTTTAGACCTGTCGGCTCACCACACAGGTAAAGATTCGTCATCGTACTGAAGGAGTTAAAACCTTCCTTCCGACGACCACTTCTCTCTTTTGATCTTGCTGCCAACAAATGACACGATTCAGCTTAAGGGAAATGTCATACAGTAAGGGGGTCAGACACAACCACCACTAACGCCTTCATTGCAATGACGACTCTTCAGTTATCTTGGGGCTTTGTTCTCATGGGCCTACCAGCATCTTCGGGCTTCTGTCCTAACTTGTTTCACTGTATAGATGGCACGTCATATCCACACCAGTTTGACGACGTTTTTTTATGTTATGCTCTTGTCACGGCAGGACGAGTTTCCTTGGTGTAGAGCAGACCCCTTGTGGTGAAGGGCTTAAAATGTCCATTAATTTCTTCAGCACTAAGACATTTTGCAAATCTATCCCTGCAACTGCAAGGTTATTTTGAGTATAACCATACAGTAAACAGGCTACGACTACTTATTCATTACTTATTATTAGATTTATTGTGTGTGTGTGTGTGTGTGTGTGTGTGTGTGTGTGTGTGTGTGAGAGAGAGAGAGAGAGAGAGAGAGAGAGAGAGAGAGAGAGAGAGAGAGAGAAAAGGGGTGTACGAAACGGAAATAAATATAAGAGGTGTCACTGGTTCTTCGAAACCCAGAGCTCAGTGTAATCGTTTGTCAAGGGCGCATCGAGGACTACTGAAAGGGGTTCCCATCAGACAGTCATCCTTGTTGAACGGGAGAGGAGGGAATTATAAATAAGTACAGTACAAAAGTACAAGATGCGGAGCTTCAGGGTGTGATGTAATATGGGATGGTAACTTTGGTGTCGTGTGAGAGGATGGTATGGAATGGTATGGAATGGTATGATGTGGCGTGGTGTAGCTTCGTCATAGTCGCTAGTCTACGGGGGTAAAGCATCTCGCGTCCGAAAATTGTTAGTGAGACAAACGGACATAGCCGTTCCTAGTGATGCTCTCAAATTTGATCATAGGAAAGCAATAAAGTATTAAGATTCTGCAATGACCCTCAAAGAAATGTCGGTAAAATTCGTACCGATGTGTCAAAATCTATGTAATCTATCTAATATCTAGGCTGCTTCCCCCAAAGTAAAGGAGGTAGCCGAGACAGGACGATACACTCCCAATATACTCATCCACATACACACATTCATTCGCATCTTAGCCCCAAGGGAAGAAGGGACAGATCCTCACCGCACCACACCGCACGAGGGTCAACTGTGCAATGCAATCAGCGACATCCGCAACAGGGCCCGACAACAGAGCTAGTTTACTCCTGTCACATCATAATGGACCCACCCCCTTACCCGCACCTGATCTGATCAGATTTAATGAGGAAGAATATGCCCTCAGGGCCGCGTCACCATTTATTCATGCACACCTTCTCTCCAGTCATTCTTATCACGCAGAGCCACTCTTCCTTGCTCAACAGACATGCTTCTCACATCTAACGCTCTCCTCACATTGTCCATCCATCCTATTCGTGATCTTCCTCTCAGCCTTACACCTCTCACATCCGATCCAGTTATCTTTTTAACCAATCGCTCATTATCCATTCTCTCCATATGCCCAAGCCATAGCAACACCTCTGCTCAACTCGATTAGTCATCTCCCGCACAATTCCAGTTCTCCTTCGCACTTTATCATTTCGCACTCGATCCATAGGCGTCACTCCACACATACTCCTTAGACACCTCATCTCCATTACATTCAAACTTTTCCTCTGCTACACCCATATTCCAAGTTTCAGCCCCATATAACGCATTCGGTACCAGAACACCCTCATACAGCCTTCTTTTACATCCATTCTAAGCAAATGACATCTAAACACTTTTTTCACTCCTCCCAGCATCTTTCCTACTTCATTTATTCTAAACTTCACTTCTGCATCTATTCTTCCTTCCACAGCAACACGTGACCATAAATACTTAAAACACTCTACCTCCTCCAGCAACTCACCATTCAAAAATATAATCATCCCCCTACCATCTACCACCCTCGTACACTTCATCACTTTACTCTTATTCTCATTTACTTTCAATTTCCTCCTTTCACACGCCCTTCCAAACTCCTCTACCAACTGTCTCAATCTCTCCTCTGAATCAGCCACCAGTGCAGTATCATCCGCAAACAGCAGCTGATTTAGATTCCACTCTCTACCATCAGCATTTACCAGACTCAAACCTCCACCTAACACTTTTGCATTCACCTCCCTTACAACACCATCCATATAAATATTAAACAACCAAGGTGACATCACACATCCCTGCCGCAGCCGCACTCTCAGGGGAAATCAATCGCTCACAGTATTTCCTACTCTTACACACGCTCTACTGTTTACATAAAAACTTTTCATTCCTTTCAGCAACCTACCATCAAGTCCATATAATCTTATTACAGTCCACAAAGCCTCCCTATCAGTTCTATCATACACTTTCTCTAAATTCATGAACGCCCAAAACACATCCTTACCTTTCGCTAAATACTTTTCACACATCTGTCTCACAGCAAACACCTGATCCACGCATCCCCTCCCTCTACTAAAGCCACACTGCTCATCACCAATCACTCCTTATGTATCCTCTCTAACTCTCTTACTTAACACGTACTCTTCCATACACCTTACCTACAACACTCAACAGACTTACACTAAACTTATTGAAATGGTTTACACTTAATATTACATAGATTCAGACTCAATCTCTCCTCTGAATCTATGTAACACTAAAGGGGCTTTCACACATTCAGGAGTCGGATGAAGAATCGTTGCGAGTTGCTACTCTTGAGACACTCTGCACCCTACTCCTTACAATTTCTCTATAGTCCTATGGACTCTTGACAGTCTCGGGATTCCTTGCGCACTCCTGATGTTTTTCACATGTTCAAAGTTTTTCGAGAACCGCTACGATTTTTTTTTTAACTCCTAGCGCATACCTAAGGCGTTCGTGACTACTCTTAGCAACTCTTAGCTATTCTCAACGGATTCTTGTATCAAAAAACCTTTGCGAGTTACTAAGAATCGTTGTGAGTAACTAAGAGTAGCCAGGAGTCGTTATGAGTTGGTGAGAGTAGCAAGGAGTCTTTCAAGAGCAGGTAGGAGTTTCACAGGAGTGCTCAAAAGTTTCGTTTCGTTTCATCCATGAGTCACGAAGAATAGCTAAGAGTTATCTATGAGTTGCTACGAATATGCCAAGAGCATGGTAAAAGTGCCAACGCCAAGAGCACAATGGAGTGGAACCCCTTGTAGTTGTAATATTGCAATCCACCATGGGGGGGAGGGGCACCTGACTGCAATATGCTTGCCGTCCAAGGCACCGACTGCGTGGTGGAAATTCCATTTGTTGGAGAAAAGGGAAACCACCTCCTTCCACTGGACCGGCGTTGTGAGGCAGGCCAGGACATCCTTCAGGTACTCTGCAATGATGGCCTCACAGGTCTCGGGAATGATAAGTGAGATGGTATTGTGGGCCACTCTGAAGCCATATGAAAGGGTTTTGTAGCTATCTCCAGTCACCAGGTAATGTAGAGTGATGGCCAGTCTCAACCCAGGTGACAATGACTTCCTCCAGAAGGTGTCCTGCTTCTCGATACGGGAACCAACCCTTTCCAGCAGTTCCATGAACATGTCATCCACTCGAAGAAAATTCCTGATTTCCACTCTTTAATAAGTTTCTCGCACTGGCCGTACACTCAAACCTCGATTTAAGGGGCCTCCATTTAAGGGATTTCGGATTTAAGGAACTCCATATTCTACCTGACAAAGGAACAGAAGTCCACTACTTGAAACATTAATATGTTTCTTTATACAGTACCTGTAAAATAATATTCATAATCATATAAATAAGATAAATGAAAATATCATTGCATTTCATAATAAGATTGTCTATATATGTGGTAAAACAAGGGACATTTTCAAGTAAGGGACAAGTTGATTCCCCATCTAGTCCCTTAAATCGAGGTTTAAGTGTACATACATATTGCCACATTGATGTCGGCTGCTTCACAAGCCAAACCCACCTGCAGCTTCAATAGTTTCAATTCGTGGGCACCTCCGGCCATGGTCGTTGAGGATACATAGGTCTATGCTGAATGAAAGCTCTCTATTGAACGAACAGACCACCTGCATCACATTCTTTACATATTTTTTTTTTCCGCCCGACACTTCCGACAGACTCACATCAAATTCTTGATGGTCGCAGCGCACTCGTAACTACTCTAGTGGGGGTCTTAGCTACTTCTAGCTACTCTTAGCTACTCGTAGATCTTTGCGGACCATTTGGTTCGGCAACGCGTAGTGACTCTTAGCTGCTCATAGCACCGCCCTACGGAACTCGTAGCAATGCGTAAGCTATGCGTAGCTACTTGTAGCGCCCACCTGACGCACTCCTAGACTGCTGGATTCTTGGCCAAATTGACAAGAATCCGCGAGATTTTAGCTCTTGGCGACTCTTCGTCCGACTCCTGAATGTGTGAAAGCCCCTTAAGTATAAACCCTTTCGATACTTTCGGTAAAATTATGAAATTGCTTCTCAAAAAGCCGATATTCTTATAATTTTCTTATGGTCAATAACGAGTAGAGATGAGCGGTTTTCCAATCAGCCAACTTCCCATTCCCTCATCCCCCTCCTCTTTACATGCCCCTGACTGCAGATTAAACCAGCTTCACACTGGGCAGAAAACGGCTAACATGTTAGCCGTTTTTGCGAGCCCAATGACGAACAGTCAGTGGGATTCAGCTTACTAGGAGATTTGTTACTGTGATAAGGACTCAAATGAGCTAAATATAAATTTTTCAACTTTTTTTAACTGTGAATGGAATATTTAATTAAAACAGGAGAGAAGTTTAAATGAAAGCGGCTCGCAAAAGGGGCTAACATGTTAGCAACTTTTGTCCACTGTTACTCCACTTTTAGCATGCAGGCATGAACACTCCAAACTAGAGATCCTATACCTGTATATTATAATGAGACGTGACGGCTCCATTCTGGGTCCCAAGGGGTGCACATCGCTTCCACGAATGCCAAAGGTCGCTAAAACAGTTATCTTCGTGGGCATCCATACTCCCTGAAATCTGACCATAACGATTATAAAAACATTGTAGTATATTATATATATATATATATATATATATATATATATATATATATATATATATATATATATATATATAAAATGCGAGGAAAAAGGAACCAAAGGCTGAGCCCGCATGAACGTTCCTTAAAAAAAAAAAGAAGCCAAATTCAAGATCCATTCATTTCGAGATGCCTGGACACACTGAGTTTGAAAGACTGGAGATCATATAAAGTAGGAAATACAGACTGAGGGAGACAGTTCCAGAGTTGACCTGTTGCATAAATGAAGGACTGGGAGTAACGGTCAACTCTTGCATTAGAAAGTTGGACAGCAAAGGGATGAGAGTTTGTTGCTAGACGGATACTACGTGCCCGCCGTAGAGGTGAAGGGATGCAAGCAGACAGTTCAGAGGAGCAGTGACCATTGAAGTAGCGATAGAAAAGAGATAAAGATGCAACAGTGCGGCGAAGAGACAAAGGTTGAAGGAAGTCAGTAAGAGGAAGAGAGTTAATGAGACGAATAGCCTTTGACTCCACCCTAATGAGAAGAGCTGTATGTGGGGACCTCCCCACACATGATAGTTGTACTCTAAACAGGGGCGAATAAAACCCGTGTATAAAGTCAACAACTGTGCAGGGGTAAAGAAGGCACCGAGTCGGCTTATATATATATATATATATATATATATATATATATATATATATATATATATATATATATATATATATATGTGTGTGTGTGTGTGTGTGTGTGTGTGGTGTTTTGATATTGTCATTTACCAAAATGGAATGTGTAATTGCCATCAGTCTTATCTTCACCATTACATGGTAAGAAGGAAATTTCCTTCACTTGTCTTCGATTTTTTTTTTTAAATTATATCTGCATGCTGTTCATGAAATACATACGTGCTACCAATATCTGGGTAAAGTAAAATTATTCAGCAGTCATTAATTAAGGCATTATGGCGGTCTAACACTTGAATTCCACTGTGGTCAGCGCTTTACTAAAATATTCCTCGCTTGACCCTACTTGCTCCACTTCACACTTCCCTTCCAACTACACTAATAAAATCTTGTATGTGAATAATTGGGAATAAACCATAAAATGCCTTCAAGGGCAGCAAGACAACAAAATTAATAAAATGCAACATTAGGTGGTGGCCAGGAGCACAACAATCCTACTAACAAGTTCCATTATTTGACTACGATCTTATATCCGGTCTGGCTTTCATTTGAGACTGTTAGTTATGTTTACTAACCAAAACTGAAGAGGAGGAGGGTAAAATAACATTATTAAGGAGGTATATTGTTGTTAAGTTACTTGTTTCAGTAGTCACCATATCAGTCCTATAAATCTTGATAAATTTGTACGCGAGAGGCACATCATGGCGTTCGGTTCATCAGCCAATCAGAAACCAGCAGACCGCCGCGTCACTGAGCGTGCGAAGGTGTAAGCAAGACCGTAATTTTCGACGGTCATTATGGAACACCTGTATCTGATATCAGTGGTCAGCATACATCCCCTATCAAAGTGTGATCAATAAAGTGGTCAGGGATGTTCTCAATGTTTCAGAAATTATCGTCAGAAATGTAGGGCTCTCGGTTTTATAATACTGTAACGCCTTTTTCTTTCCTTCCGTGATAAGACCGATAATAGACTGGGTTTCTGAGACAGCCTGTGTAATTATTAACTTCGTACGATGACGAATTATTTATTTGTTCTTGGTGCCACCACATGATTTTTAATAAACTTAACAATTGCTCGTAGTGAATGGTTCACCTAAAACAAAACCGTCTCAATCCATTCACCACGGTGACATTTACTATTTAACTCTGACCACTATAAAGTACCTTTTTCAACTTAGAATCGACATCTCGTAGTGAAGAGGCACAAAAAACCACACGGTAGCGTGGCCGAGCGGTCTAAGGCGCTGGTTTAAGGCACCAGTCTCTTCGGAGGCGTGGGTTCGAATCCCACCGCTGCCATACCGGTTTTGGAGACTTATCATTACTGCATCAGAAGGCTCATCAGCACCTACTCCTTTACCAGGTTATTTGTATGCTGTATTTACTCCTTTGTATGGACACCTCAGAAAGGTGGAGGTTGCAGAAATTACCCTGTTCATTTCCTACACCCATTATACTTATCGTACTTACGGTAATTACCCTTGTGCAATCAGCAGGCTTATTAAGAAATATTTGTACGGTATTTACTATATGTAACAAAGTGGACGTCACAATGACAACTGTACAAAAGAATTTAAAGTAATGACATATTGGTGAAACCAATGCAAGGAAACGCTACTCACATTCATGAAGAACGTATTTCAGTAACGTTAATGCCAGATGACTTTGCTCAGCTGAAACAATACATATCAAAGATTCAAAGCGGTTTTCATCACTACAGTTCACTTTTTCATCAATGACAAACAATTTTATTCAGTTATGATAATCCCAGAGCAAGTACAGAGTTAATTTCAGCATGCTGCACTGCACATCACCAAACATCAATTAAAACCTAATCTGTGCCGAGTTGTATTCATAAGGGGGGGGGGGGCAATACCGAGAATAACTTGCGTAACGTGGAAGAGGGGGTACATTCAACTTTTATCAGGAAGAGATAAGATAGTGAGGTGACACCGTGGCACCTCTGTACTCTCTCTCTCACACACACACACACACACACACACACACACACACACACACACACACACACACACACACACACACATAGGTACGCTATATTAATAAATGAATGAATAACTAATTCAATAAATACAGAGATCAGTTTGCGCTCGAGCGTGTAGAGGCACATAGTGTCCTATGAAACTTCAAAGAAGTACAGTAGAGTACTTATCAATTAGCTGTTTATGCTCACTCGGGTGTTGTGGTGGATATAATTTGACGATGGTGGTTATTTGCTTTGTGACTATGTTGGTGCTGAGGTAGTGATATGGAATTTGTGGTGGAAATGGGTGTTGTAGTAGTTGTGGTAGTGGTGACGGGTTTGACAAACATGGGTGTTGTGGTAGTGATGGGAACGATGACAGTGGCTGTGGTTGGTCAGGAAGTTTTTGATGATTATGTGGTGGCAGGGATAATGGTTATGGCTGTTGTTGCTGCAGTGTAACTGTGGGTGTTACTTTTATGGTGGTTGTGGTAATGGTGGTGGGAACTTAGGTTACTGTGGTAAATGTGGCAGTGGCGATTCTAGGATTTTTTGTTTTTTTGTTTTTTTGGGGGGGCAAAATACTCCTCAGATTTCCCCAATATGTGTGACTAAAGGAGCATCCAGGAACCGTTATGTTTAATTCGTAGTTCTTTCCATCCTGAGCTGTTTTGATTGTCCGTCGCTCTATCAACCCTGGTGCTATTCTTTTATATTTTGATTCTGAGTGATAACTACATGACCTTTGACCTTGAGTATCAGCCCCCCGACCATGAGTAGTAGCCTCTTGGCCTTGTGATTCGATGACGTTACACCTGAATACTATATACACTCTCAAGCCCCTTTCCCATTCTTCTTTTGTCTCGCATATTACGTGTCTATGACCATTTGAGAAACTATAATAGCACAATATTCTTTCTAAATACTTTGCTGCAATAAAAGCCACCAGGATCTGGTTTCGTGTTGCGGCGCAGCATCTTATAAACTACAGGGAACGAGAATCATGAGGCACAAACTTTATGGTTAACACTGTTGCCGACTTACTAGGACACATCCAAGATTATGTCTGAAGCACACGATCTTCATAAATCTACTACCACTGAAACTGAAACTTTCGGTGTACAGACTGGCAAAAAAGTAGCATAATATTCATTAACAGCATTATTTACGCATATATTACAATCAGGGCATTACATTCTTCACATCAGTACCAAGCTCAATTTTTCCAAGCACCCTACTGCCCTAACACCTCAGTACTGTATCAAGACTTTGAAGTTTGTTTATTGTATTTCCCGAGCTTCTGATAGTTTTCCTTCCTTAGTATTTCCAGTTTCAATACGCCTGTTTCTAATCTCTACCGTATATAACTCCCATATATTATGCTCCCATATCTTCACCATCCTTTCCTTCCTTAAATTCGTTACATTGTTTTCAGTTTTTTCCTTTTTTCTTTCCGACAAAAAGAGTATGTTTTCACCCCCGTTTGTTTGTTTGTTAGCAGGATTACTCAAAAACGCATACAGAGATTATGAACAAATTTGGTGTGTAGATAGCCAATGTCCCAGGGAACAATCCATTAACTTTTGGGACCGATCTGGATCGTATTACAGATTCTGGATCCGGAATTACGTTGCCCTTGTCGGAGAGATGCGCTCCACTGAATGCCCCTCTAGTTTCATTATGTTATCCTATCTTTACATTGCCTGTGCTTTCTGTATCATTGTGCGCCCTAGCCTTCACTGTACAGTATTTCTCTTGCTTCAGTAATTTCCCTGATTCACCGCAGTGCCTTACCGCTTTGCTTCTCCAGTTCCATTGCTTCCATTAACTTCACAAAGCTTTGTGGTTTCCAGCTCTCTTCCTCGAAAACAGGAAGTAACAATAATAATAATAAAAAAATCCTTCAGAACTACAAGCAGTCTTACCTAAAGGAAGTATAAAGGTCAAAGTGGAAGAATAAAAACAAGGCGACAGCCGTTAACTGGTTTGACCTCATGACGGAGTGTGGCACGGTAATATAAACAATGCTAACATACGTATATCAACAGAACCTGTGTTGCACGTTTGGCATCTCTCTCTCTCTCTCTCTCTCTCTCTCTCTCCCCAAATTGCTAGTGGTAACTAAAAATCCCCCCCCCCCCAAAAAAAAAAAACGTTTTCAGGTACAGTACCTGCCCCCCTCCCCATTAGAGTTGTGGTAGCTGTAGATATCTGTATTGCGGAGGTTGTGGTAGCAATGAATGTTGATGTGGTGGTAGTGTGGTTAATGTGGTACAGATGTGGTAGCTATAGATTTTGCTGTTGCCGTGACAATAGTGCGATTTTAAAGGTATAAATGTGGTGTTACTGTTGTGGTCGTTGAGATGGTGAATGGTTATGATTCTTACAGTAGTTCCGGTTGGCATGAGTGCTGATTTCGTGGTGGTGGTAGTGGGTGTGGTTGTTGTGATGGTGGTTTAAGTGGGTGTGGTCTCTGTGGTAGGTCTGGATGTAGTGGTGATAGTTGTGGATGTGGCTGCTGTGGTGGTGGATGTGGTAGGTGTGGATGATGCTGTGATGGCGATGGCTTTGACAGACGTGTTTAAGGTGGTAATTGTGGTAGGTGTGGTTGTGGTAGTAATTGTGGTAGGTGTGGTTGTGGTGGTAACTGTGGTATGTGTGGTGGTGGTAATGTGGTGGGTGTGGTTGTGCTGTTAACTGTGGAAGGTGTGGTTGTGCTGTTAACTGTGGAAGGTGTGGTTGTGGTGGTAACTGTGGTAGGTGTGGTTGTGATGTTAATTGTGGTAGGTGTGGTTGTGGTGTTAATTGTGGTAGGTGTGGTTGTGGTAGTAACTGTGGTAGGTGTGGTTGTGGTAGTAACTGTGGTAGATGTGGTTGTGGTGGTAACTGTGGTAGGTGTGGTTATGGTGGTAACTGTAGTAGGTGTGGTTATGGTGGTAACTGTGGTAGGTGTGGTTATGGTGGTAACAGTGGTAGGTGTGGTTGTGGTGTTAATTGTGGCAGGTGTGGTTGTGGTGTTAATTGTGGCAGGTGTGGTTGTGGTGTTAATTGTGGCAGGTGTGGTTGTGGTGTTAATTGTGGCAAGTGTGGTTGTGGTGTTAGTTGTGGCAGGTGTGGTTGTGGTGTTAGTTGTGGCAAGTGTGGTTGTGTTGTTAGTTGTGGCAGGTGTGGTTGTGGTGTTAGTTGTGGCAGGTGTGGTTGTGGTGTTAGTTGTGGCAGGTGTGGTTGTGGTGTTAGTTGTGGCAGGTGTGGTTGTGGTGTTAGTTGTGGCAGGTGTGGTTGTGGTGTTAGTTGTGGCAGGTGTGGTTGTGGTGTTAGTTGTGGCAGGTGTGGTTGTGGTGTTAGTTGTGGCTGGTGTGGTTGTGGTGTTAGATGTGGTGTTAATTGTGGTAGGTGTGGTTGTGGTGTTATTGTGGTAGGTGTGGTTGTGGTGTTATTGTGGTAGGTGTGGTGTTATTGTGGTAGGTGTGGTGTTATTGTGGTAGGTGTGGTGTTATTGTGGTAGGTGTGGTGTTATTGTGGTAGGTGTGGTGTTAATGTGGTAGGTGTAGTTGTGTTAATTGTGGTAGGTGTTTGCAGTGGTAATGATGGTAATTGTGGTAGGTGTGGCTGTGGTTACAGACGCAGGTGCAGTTCGGGTGATTGTGGCTGTGATATTTGCTATGTAATTCATTGTGTGTGTATATGATATTTCCCTCATGTACTGATAGTCTGATTGTGAAAGTGTAATTTCGTGTCAGCATGCTATTCCTCTTGTGTACATGCAATTGACGTGTACATGTATTTCCTCGTGTGCATGTAATTCTCTGTAATGACATGTAATCCTTGTTTGTACAGGTAATACTCCACGCGCTAGTACACGTGATATCTCGTGCGCATTTAATGCTTCATATGTAGGCTACAAGCGATTTCCGTGTGTGCATGTAATCTCCTTGTGCATCTCCCCGTGTACGTGTAATTCTTCGTGCGTGTATTCCAGCCCATCGTGTAAATTTAATCCCCGAGTGTACTGAAAAATGATTCTACAATTTTGGCTCTGTTACCTCTGGCAAGGATCACTGCGACACAAGCCATGGTTATTGGTACGGTTAGTGCCCCTGGGTGTGTTATGCAGTGTGACGCTAGTATCATGTTTTCTGTTCCAAGTGTAATTTTGAACGAGTAATAAACAAGAAGATATAAACTGGTAATAAGAAATTCTATACACTGTATAGCACTACCGAATACAATAATTACCCTCATACTGTGCGGACGTCTGGAAGGGAAAATTATGTGCCGTATGGGACTTTCATATAGCCTACTTCCACACCGAGATGCAATTACATCGTTTAATACCTCGTTATTAGAAACTAGATAATAGAAAGTATGTTGGTATGAGCGAAATAATATAAGAGCACATCCATAAAAGCACATAAATTTCCCTCGCAGTGGTGATATTACGCATAAATAACCGAGGTTGTGTAACGAAGGGAATGAGACGCGAAGCGAGCAATGATATCTATTATGCCACACATGATAAAAACGGCAGCTTGACTAGGGTGACTAGCGAAAATCATGATGAAAATGTCGGTGTTCTTAAATACATGGTAGCACTGATATTCATGGCATTAAGCGAGTGTTACCTGAATACAATGTAGCTTGGAAGAAGAACTGGTTCACTTTGTTTAGGATTAGACTTCGGAGCAAAAAGCCTGAGTCGTAATGTAAGTCCTACCAACACGCGCCACAGGTCATGAGTGTTAGCAGATTTCTTGGTTCGGTGTGTCATATGGCATAATTCTCTAAAAGGGCAAAAAAGTACCAAAAATTGTGGAAGTGCGGGAGATGAAACGCTCCAGGTCTACAGTATGGGGTGAGATGGTGTGACGGGGAGAAACTGCACTGCAAAACAGAAGCGTGGAAGCAGATGCAGTCTAATGAAAAGGGCAGACCAAGGGTGTGTTTAAAATTTTGTATGGCCATACGGAGGCGATGGGTGATGATAGACTGATAAAGAATGTGTTCAAATCAGAAGTGCAGAGTGAGAAGAAGGGAAAGGCCAGTAGGAGGTGAAAGGATATTGTAAAACTGAGCCTGAAATCAGAGATCTAAGCGTCCAGTCAGGTGAGAGGCTTGTATGGAAGAGAGGAAATTGGAATGAAGTGGTGTATGGAGGGATAACTCACTGTCACTGATCTATACCAAAAAGGATGTGGAACGACAAGACTAAACAGTGAATCAACTGGGCCTGATCGAGGATGGCTTAAAATTAATTCGTGTAGATCATTCCATACGACTGCTGAGAGATTGAATGTGGGTGAGGGAGGCTGCTTCCTCCTACTTTCCGGGGTTATACCACTATATCTGGTAACAGTTGGCATAGTTAAGTACGAGTATGAGAACAAATATAAATATAGACGAGTATGATTGACAAACCAGATAAATAATAAACAAACTACCTAACAAACTAACTTCCTCTGTACAGGCCCAGTCAAAAATTCGTGTACTCGTTATTTGTCTGCGATTCAGGCCCAGTGGATAAGGATTTCACTCCATCTGGTTATCGCTGATCATTTAGCTTGCAAGATCTCACTAGCTTACGAAAAGGTTGCCAGACGGTGTAAAGAAACTCTTAACAGCAACTGTACATGTCAGTCATAATACATTCAGTTATGATCAAGATATCTATTACGCTGCTTCGAAACACGTGTCAAAATTCGTATAAGATCTTGCTTTAAAAAAATAAAAATATTATTCAGGCCGGTTGGAGGTGCTATGATTTCGCCTCAGTAGTTTGGACCCCCAGACAGGAAAAGCATTATCTACCGTAGTTGTACAAGTCATTCATCGCTGCGTACGTAATGCCGTCTATACGTGTAAAACCCCATGTGTACATATAATCCATCGTGAATAAATTTAATTCTCTGTATGTACACGTTATCATCGTGCATACATGTGATTATCCCTCTCCACATGTAATTCCCGTGTGTACATGTAATTCCCCGTGAGCGCATGTAAGTCATCGTGTATGCATGAAATTACCCCTGTGTATAGGGAATTTTCTGTATGTGCATGTGATTCCTTATGTGTACATGCATTTCCCGTGGGTACATGTAATCCCAGAGTTTAATCTCCTTGTGTACGTGTAACTCCGCGTGTGCACATATAAATCCTCGTCTGTACGTAAAACTCAGCATGTGTACAAGAAATCCCTGGGTGAATTTCTCTATGTGTAACTCTTCGTGTGTATATGTAATCTCGTGTGTACATTCCCTCCTGAGAGAGGGTCGTGGGTGAAACTCGGGATTGCCAAAGTCCTGACAGTCTGGCCAAAAAGTTGTGATTTATGAATATACCAACTTGCAATAGACGAGAGAGAGAGAGAGAGAGAGAGAGAGAGAGAGAGAGAGAGAGAGAGAGAGAGAGAGAGAGACGTGTGTGTGTGTGTGTGTGTGTGTGTGTGTGTGTGTGTGTGTGTGTGTACTATGAATAAACGCAAGAAAAATAAGAACATCCAACAAAGTACACAGACAGCGAACGTAAAGGCCAGTTGGAAAGGAAGGGTCAAGTTTTATGTATTTGCCCAAGTGTATCTATACCAGTGAGACGGAAAGTGGAGGACTGAGGCAATAGCAAGCAGTTTTCCATTCATCTATCTACACACACACACACACACACACACACACACACACACACACACACACACACACACACACACACACACACACACACACTTTACTTCATAATTATAATCCGTGGACAGTCATGGACTGGAACCTTCGTCATGAATTTCCATTCATGCTTCACCTATTCATGTTTGTCATTCGTCAATTCTTTCGCTTCCCCAACTTTGTACTTCGCAAAGGGCTGGAAAGGGACACTTTCATGAGGTGGCACCAATATAACCAAGTTTTTCCGCTGCCCGGTTATACGAAAGTCCTTCAGCAATTTCCTTATCCCCCAAAGGAGGATGTTGGACTGCAAGAGGTAGGCAATTTCAACCTGCAGTCCACCGGGTTCACGATCAGACGAGCCTCCTGTTGTAACTACCACTATTGCTACCGCCGCCACCACCATCACTGCCACCACCACCATCACTACCACCACCACCATCACTACCACCATCACCACCACCACCACCACTACTATTACTACTACTACTACTACTATGCCTCACAGTGATATTTCGTGTCCAGCAACCTTCTTCAGCACTGGCGCATTCCTTCCTCTTTAACCCACTGAATACTTTACCACACACGCGAATTACATCAGCAAATCATTACTGAACCTAAGACTGAGTGGCGAGAAAATCTACTCCCATTAGACGCCAAGCAATTAAATGCCACCCCACGACACGAACTCTCCATTACTCTCTCTTTCGTCGATGTTACAACTTAAAATATGCACCATCCTTGAGACGTCTTCATTTCTGTGTTTGGTGAGGGAAGTTATGAGGGAAGACGAGGGATTTTGGAAGTATATTGCTAGTCGGATTTCTGTTTGTGATGGATGGGTTCGTAGTATTGGAATTTGTACATCATCTTCAGCCCGGAACATCTTTTCTTACTACTACTTCCACTATTACTCCTCCTCCTCCTCCTCCTCCTACTAAGGAATTATCTATGTATAGAAAATCCTGGAGTTGAATGGGTATTATTGATATTGTCTGTAATTCATTCAGACTCTGGATGTCAGTTTAAAACGGAATTTAGCAGGTACTGTAGGTGTTAGCAAGAATATAGAAAACAAAAATCAAAGGGTAGTGTTTAAATCCTTCAGTGCGTTCATATCTTTTGTCTGCTTATTGACCAGCTCCATGCTGCCCTTAATGTTAATTGCGTTTTATTTCTTCTGGCCAGTTCCATGCTGCCCTTCCTGTCAGTCGCGTTTTCTTTCTTTCATGTATTCTGTATTCTTTCTTTGATTCTTGTTTAATTGTGGCAGGCATTTCTACCTTTCATAATAACCGATTCTGACCGAACTTGGACACAATGAACAGCCTATTACCTAGCTGTTTACGTAAGGTTTTGGTTGCTAAGCAACGAATAGTTGCCTAGCAACAGCCGAAAAACTGCTTTTTTTCATGTTTGAGCTGTAGAAGCATTACTAATGGACGTAGGACTCTCTGACTTCCTTAGGCCTAATCTTGACGTCATTCCCTATTGGAGGTGTGCCATCCATTATTCCCCCTCTCCTCTAGTTTTCCAGTGGCAACCCTGCGAAGATAGGCTTCAGTGTCCCTAGCAACCAGTACTGGTTTTCAAAAACACTCCCCTAGTTCCCTAGCAGCTCTATGGAACTGGAGAAAGTTTTGCATGCTTATTGACATTGTCTAGTACTTTCTGCTGTACACCTCTGTGTTACATTAGCTAAGTCTGGGGCCAAAGGTCATCAAATGCGAAAACGGTAAAATAGCTAATATCATACCTATGCTCGCGCGAAATGTTAAGGCTCCAAAGATGATTAAGCCAGGGTTATGATTCTTGAGTGGAATGTTGCACTGGAGTACCTCCAGCCAAAAATGTCATTAATTGTCGAAACCCACTTCACGCTGCTGACAGCGCCACCTATAAGTTGTACCTCTCCTGGGCCATTCCGTGAATTTCAAGTTCCCTAGACCCACGGTGGGTGGATGGAATCGAATGAAACTCTGCATGCTTATAGACGTTAATGAGGACTACAAGTGTTCTTCGTACATGCTTGACCTATATCTGTCAGGTCAGAGGTCAAAGGTCATGAAGTACAGAAAATGAGAAGCACTAAATTTACAACCTTGCTCGCACAAAATGCTAAGGCTCCGAACATTATTAAGCCAGGGCCATGATTCTTGGATAGAATGTTGCACTGCAATACCTACATAATGAAATGACTTTTAGTGTCGAAACTCACTTTCGGTCGCTGGCAGCGCCACCTATAATTTGTATCACGGATGGTCCCAAGTTTGGTCCACTTAGAGCTGGCCATTGTCGCCCACCAGCTTGTTTTTTGTAGCTGCCAGGCCACTTTATGTTGCTTAGGAGGGCACCCTGGTAGTGAAAGGGTTACCGTAGACTGTATCAAACCCTTCCAGTTCAGAAAAAGCCTCCTATCTGAATACAACCGTCCGGAAGCAGCAAGAATACAGCAGAACAGAAAATGTGTCTTAGGATACGGGGGAATACTGGCGTGTGGGTCTTTCTCTCAAGAGATGCGCGTTTTTTTTTTTTTTATGTGCTGCTTAGTTCTTTCTCGCGTGCTGGTCGCTTCTTTCTTGTTTTGTACTGTTCTTTCATTTGCTGTGCGGTTCTTTCATGCGCTGAGCGGTTGGTTCTTTCATGTGATGTGTGATTGGTTCTTTCATATGCTGTATTTCTTTCACGTGCTACTTGGTTCTTTCTCTCGTGCGGTGCGGTTCTGTCTCATGTGCTGTACGGTTCCATCATTTGCTATGCGGTTCTTTCATGTGCTGTGCGGTTCTTTCATGAGTTGTGCGGTTCTTTCATGTGCTGTGCGGTTCTTTCATGTGCTGTGCGGTTCTTTCATGTGCTGTGCGGTTCTTTCATGTACTGTACTGTTCTTCTTGTGCTGTGCTCTTTCATGTGCTGCGCTGTTCTTTCTATGATTTGTTGTTCGGTTCTTTCATGTGCTATGCGGTTCTTTCATGTGCTGTTCGGTTCTTTCATGTGCTATGCGTCCTTTGTGTTGTGTGGTTCTTTTTCTTGTGCCGTGCTGTTCTTTGATAAGGCGATACATATTTAACATCTCCACTACCAGAGGAAACATTGAAATTGAACAAAATCATCAGTCGGTACTAAGAATGTAATGAAAAATGAATAAACCAGTCTGCAGGATGAAAAAAATGAAACAGAAAAGAAGTCATGAAACCTAGGGAGTTCAACAGACATTTAAACGATATTTGTGATTTTCTCTCCTTAAACCTACATCCATACATGTACATAAAACAGGTTCAGTCGGGGTGAACTGTCCCTTTACACCTGGGACACTAACACTCATGCAATTGTTAAAAGGGCTGAAGTCAAGTTTTGGGTATTTCCAACCTCAAATTTGTGACAACTATATATTTCTCGGAGGAAACAATCTTTGGGTTTTTAGTCTCGGGTCCCTTCTTCCTTGCATAAAATCTCTCTCTCTCTCTCTCTCTCTCTTCACAACAAAGAGTTTCACACTGTCACTCAACCGCCTCAGATTCCCATCCAGCCTTTCTTCCTTCTCTTCCCACCCCCTCACCCTCTCATGCTCCAGCCTGCCCAGCAACATGCCCCTGCGGAAGCCGGTGGTGCACTGCACTGGTTGGCACATCGAAGACGCAGCTGGAAGACCCGAGTTCCATGTTCCAACTCACTCTCTGATAAAGTTTGTTTCCTTTTTGCCTCTGACCATCAAACAGTACTGTACAACTGGGAACCTGGAGTTACTTACTACTGTGGTTCATACTGAAGGAAAAGATGTGGTACCTAGCAGAAACTGACTGCTTGCCCTGATGATGCTCGTGCAGTCGATAGGGATTAAGCATGTCTTTTTTTTTTTTTTTTTTTTTCATTCCTTACTGCGGCAGAAACTCGATCTTCTCTCTCCACATACTGCTCTCCCATTAATTGAACACTAATTCCCTACTCTTGGTTTTCCTCTGAACCCCACATACTCCCTCCCACACACACATCCTGCTACACCCCTCTCTCAACCCCACACACCTTTCTAAATCCCTCATAATTTCCTCACCTCCACGCCCTCCCTCACCCCCACACACATCCACATCCCAACAACCACCAACATACCCTTCTCCATTCTCATACACCTTCCCTCACTCACACACCCTCCCATACCCCAACTCAACCTTCCATACTCCCACACACCCTCCCATATTCCTACACACCCTCCCACATCCACACACACCTTCCCACATCCCCACATCCTCTCCCACACCCCTACATTGCCTCCCACGCTTCACATTTTTCCACACTTCTACACATTTTCCTACACCCCCGTCACCACTACACATTCCACAACAACACATTCTCCCTAACCCTCACCTCACACCGACACCCCCTCACACATCTCCCCTCACCTCTACACGCCCTCCCACACCCCCACGTACTTCCCTCACCCCTACACACCCTATCACACCCATACACACTATTCTTCACCCCTCTTACAACCTTCTTTATTCTCACACATCCTCTTTCGCTCCCACACCCCCTGACACCCCCCCACACACCCTATCACCCCCCACATCCCCTATCACACCCCCACACACCCTATCACACCCCCACATCCTCTATCACACCCCCACACATCCTATCACACCCCACACATCCTATCACACCCCCACACATCCTATCACACCCCCACACACCCTATCACACCCCCACACACCTTATCACATCCCCACACATTTTATCACACCCCCACATCCCCTATCACGTCCCCACACATCCTATCACACCCCACACACCCTATCACACCTCCACACATCCTATCAAACCCCACACACCCTATCGCACCCCACACATCCTATCACACCCCACACATCCTATCACACCCCACACACCGTATCACACCCCACACACCGTATCACACCCCCACATCCCCTATCACACCCCCACATCCCCTATCACACCCCCACACATCCTATCACACCCCACACATCCTATCACACCCCACACATCCTATCACACCCCTACACACCCTATCACACCCCCACACACCTTATCACCCCCCCACAAATCCTATCACACCCCCACATCCCCTATCACGCCCCCACACATTCTATCACACCTCCACAGATTCTATCACACCTCCACACATCCTATCACACCCCACACACCCTATCACACCCCACACACCCTATCACACCCCCACACATCCTATCACACCCCACACACATCCTATCACACCCCACACACCGTATCACACCCCCACATCCCCTATCAGACCTCCACACATCCTATCACACCCCCACACACCCTATCACACCCCCACACACCCTATCACACCCCACACACCCTATCACACCCCCACACATCCGATCACACCTCCAATCACATTCTCACACCCTATACACTATCCCCACACACTCACCCACATCCCCCACACACATTCATCTACACCCCCACACACCCTATCACACCCCCACACATCCTATCACCCTCCTGCACATCCTATCGCATCCGATACATCCCCCCACACACCCCCTGTCACCCCCTAGACACCCTGTTACATCCCACTGACTCCCACACACACCCTATCACCCCCCCCACACCCCTATCACTCCCCCACACATCCTATCACCCCCCTGCACATCCTATCGCATCCGATACATCACCCCCACACACCTACGCCCCACACCCCCTGTCACCCCCTAGACACCCTGTCACATCCCACTGACTCCCACACACACCCTATCACACTCCATACACCCCCACACTCCCACTCCCACACACACACACTTCACCAACACACTGCACCCCCACACACCCTATTCCGCCTCCACACACTCTATCACAACCTCACACTCTCTACCACACCCTCACGCAACTTATCACAACCCCACATACCTTATCACATCCCCACACACCCTATCACATCCTCACACACCCTATCACACCCCCACAATCCTATCACACCTTCACACACCCTATCACATCCCCACACACCCTCTCACACTCCATGCATTCTCCCACCCCTCCCCACACACCCCCACATCCACACACTCTTAAACAATTCTACACCTTCCCAATCTCTCTCACATCCTCCCACACACCCCTCCCTCATCCCCACATACTCTCCCTCACTCACACGCCCTACTACAGTACACCCTCACACGTCCTCCCACACCACCAGATAGCCTCGCACACTCTCCCACACCTCTCCTTCATCCTCGTACACCCTTCCACATCCCAAAACAGCCAAACACACCCCACATTCCTCATTCTTTACGTTTCTGCCCGGAATCGTGCTAAGTCTGTTCTTCGCTCTGCGAAAAATAATTTCATCCGTACTAAATGCTCTCAACTCTCCAACTCGTATTCTTCCCGCTCCTTCTGGCACCTTGCCAAAAACCTCTCTAACAACATTACCTCATCATCCTTCCCTCCTCTTTTCTACTCTGTAGCTATTTCTTCTACTGATAAAGCAGATCTTCTCGTTCAGACTTTCTCCTCCAATCCTTAGACAATTCCGGTGCTGTTCCTCCATCACTTCCCCCCTCTGACTTCCTCATGGCTGACATTAAAATTTCTTCAGCTGATGTATTTTCTGCCATCACTGGCCTCAATACTAACAAGGCATATGGGCCTGATGGAGTCCCTCCTATTGTCCTCAAGAACTGTGCTGCTGTGCTTACACCCTGCCTATGAACTCTTTCGCATTTATCATCTTGTACCTTTCCTTCTTACTGGAAGTTTGCTCTCATTCAGCCGGTCCCAAAGAAGGGTGATCATTCCCAACCCTCTAACTATCGTCCAATTGCTTTAACATCCTGTGTCTCAAAAGTATTTGAGTCTATTCTTATCAGTAAAATTTTAAAGCATCTTTCCTATCACAACCTTCTTTCTTCTTTCTGATCGTCTGTATGGGTTTCGTCTGGGACGCTCCACTGGCGATCTTCTCGCCTACCTTTCAGACTCCTGGTCATCCTCCTTTCGGGACTTTGGCGAAAGCTTTGTCATTGCACTTGACATCTCATTGGCTTTCGATCGAGTCTGGCATAAATCTTTAATTTCCAAACTGCCCTCTTACGGTTTCTATCCTTCTATCTTTGCCTTCATCTATAGCTTCCTTTCTGGTCGTTCTATAGCTGCTGTTGTAGACGGCCATCATTCTTCTCCTAGCTCTATAAACAGTGGTGTTCCTCAGGGCTCTGTCCTATCACCAACTCTCTTCCTTTTATTCATCAATGACCTTCTAAGCTGTACATCTAACCCAATCCACTCATATGCTGATGACTCCAACCTTCACCTTTCCATTCGGTTCCCGCAACGTCCATCTCAGCAGTTACTTTAGCAAACGATGGACGAGGTTATGGCACACCTAATGTCTGACTTGGCTCGTATCTCTGACAGGGGTAAATATAATCTGGTTGCTTTTAATGCATCAAAGACTCAGTTTTTGCACCTATCAACCCGACAAAATCTTCCACAGGTGTACCCACTAATGTTTAATAATATTCTGCTTAATCCTGCATCATCCTTGAACATGCTTGGGGTTTCATTCACTCGGACTTATCTTGGAAAAATCATATTACGTCTCTTGTAAAATTTGCTTTCAAGAGATTAAGTGTGTTAAACCGACTCCGTTCCTTCTTTACCTCTGCACGACTGTTGACTCTATTCACGGGTTTTATCCGCCCCTGTGTGGAGTACAACTCGCATGTGTGGGGAGGTTTCCCACATACAGCTCTTCTCAATAGGGTGGAGTCATAGGCTTTTCGTCTCATTAACTCTCCTCCTCTTACTGGCTCCCTTCAACCTCCGTCTCTTCGCCGCACTGTTGCCTCTTCATCTCTTTTCTATCGCTACTTCCATGGTCACTGCTCCTCTGAGCTGTCTGCTTGCATTCCTCCTTCTGTACGACTGAAGCCTAGCATCCGTCTAGCAGCAAACACTCATCCTTTTTCTGTCCAACTCTCTAATGCAAGAGTTAACTGTTATTCCCAGTCCTTCATTTATCCAACAGGTCAACTCTGGAACTGTCTCCCTCTGTCTGTATTTCCTGCTTCCTATGATCTCCAGTCTTTCAAAAACAGTGTGTCCAGGCATCTCGAAATAATCGGATCTTGAATTTGTCTCTCTCTTGTATTTTGCTTTTCTCTTGGAAGGAACAGTTATTGCTGGCTTGTGGCTTTTGGTTCCTTCTTCCAAGCATAAGAAAAAAAAAATCTCTCATCCCCACCCACACACCCTCCCTCATCCCGACACACCCTCCCTCATCCCCACCCACCCCTCTCTCATCCTCACCCACTCTCCCCCACCCCCACACACAAACCCCCACTCTACATTTCTCTTCCATCTTCCACACATCTCTCCCTCACCCACCCTCTTCAACCCTCACACCTCCACCCACCCAAGGCCCTACAGACCACTCCCTCGTTCCTCCACGCCCCTATACAAAAACCGTGGCAAGATTTAATAATGACGTACCGGACCGCCGTAAAACTCAAAGAATTATTCCATCTTGGCTCTGGTGTTCCTTCTCCGAGACTGTTGTTGTTGTTTTGTTGTTGTGGGTGATGGTGGTATTATTGTTGTTGTTATTGTTCCTTACGTTGCTGTTGTCTGGTTGGTTGTGAACGTTGTTTTTAAGGTGGTAGTTGTTTTTGTGGATGTTTTTTATTACGCCCACCCTAAAGATTCGAGAGCATGTGTTGTTTTGATCAACGTACTTGTCTGTCTGTCTGTCTAAACAAAATAAGTGAAACAGTTATTATCCGATTTTAAACAATATTGTCGGAGGGGTAGAAAGACAGCCACTGGGTTTATCTATCGCTTTTGAGAGTGAACAAAAGCATTCGGGGCCGAATGTTGATATGCGCCAGAGCATGTTGCTGGCTAAGGTATAAGTTACCTACAAATCAAAGCCGATATAAAAAGAAATTGCAAAGCTCTACGGGATTCAGTCACTGCGTTTCATAAAAACCCAATCCATATTAAAAAATATATGGCGGCTGGCATTCGGTCATCTTTGATCAAATCCTTACCAAAAGTAATTGGCTTTTGCATTATCCACATAGTTGCTATTTCCTGAATGTTTGGTGAAAATTCGTCCACAACTTTTCGAGATATGTTGGCAACAGATACATACACACAGAGATACACTGACAAGAACTATATCGCTTCGCCTTGCTAAAGGCAGGCAATAACAAGAGACCAAAGGTTAATGTCACAGGGCTAAAGTCAAAGGCCACCTTCGTAAAGTCAACTTAAGCAATTTTTATCCGATTTAGATCGAACTTCGCGGACGGGCTGAAGGTAATGCGTGAACGAAGAGGTGTGATTTTGAGAACACTCAGATAATGCCCTCCAGTTCGAAAAAAATTTCATCCAAGCTAAATAAAATCATATGATGGCATCATGAAAACAGTTCAACCGACACCACTGGTAGCAGCAACCACCCTTACAGTATTCTAAGGGGAAAGAAATATATATTGGTTAAGCACATAAAAAGGACACCTTTCTGGTAAACAGGCCCTTTCAGTATAGCTAACTGTCCAGTGCTCTGCCATGCCCCTCTGTGTCACATCCACGGCTACACCAGCATGTCGCAGGTACACTGTTTACTAGTGTGCTTGTAGAGTGTATGTGCTTATATATGTATGGACGTGTGGATGTAATGCTTTGCTCTGTCCCTCTGTGTCATTTATAGTTATTCCGGCACGACACAGGCACGCGTTCGACTGGTATCCCTGTATTGTGTTTCTTTGTGTGTATGCATATAAAAATGCGTGAATGTCTGTATACCCACTACCGCTGCAATACACCCTCTATAAAGCTTGGATCCCATCCTTCAAAACCGCACATTACCTAAGTGAGTGAGTAACACAGTGAGGGACATGTGCTGTATTTGGTCGCCCTGGTGGGTGCTGCAAAAATCGAAAGGACGTCATGGGACTGAAAGAGTAAAGTAATTTTTTGTGATACAGCTACCCACACATTACACCTACACTCGTATAAGGGACTTCTTTTCTTGATATGCACTTCTTACAAATATCTTTCTTGACGAAGAGAACTTGGTACAAAGGATACTACTGACAAAGAAATTGTCGTTATTGTTTTAACTTTTGATGCGATTTCTTTACCTTTGCACAGCTGTTGACTTTATACCGGAGTTTAATACGCCTGTGGGGAGTACAACTCTCATGTATGCGGGCTTCGCACACAGCTCTTCTGAACAGGGTGGAGTCAAAGGCTTTTCGTTTATCAACTTCCCTCCTCTTATTGACTCCCTTCAACCTCTCTCTTTTCGCCGAACAATTGCATCTTTTTCCCTTTGTCATCGCTACATCAATGATCACTGCTTTTTTGAAATGTCTGGTGGCACCCCCCCTCGATTACGGCGGGCGTGTAGTACCCATATGGCAATCCCTTTTTTGTCCAACTCTTTAATGCAAGAGTCCTTTATATACGCGACAAATAAACTCTGGAACTGTCTTCCCTAGTCTGTATTTCCCTCTGCCTATGATCTCCAGTCATATGAACCCAATGTGTCCTGGCATCGCGAAATGAACGGTATTTGGCTCTCTTGTTTCTTTGCTTGAGGGAACAATTTTGCGGGTTTCAAACTCTTGGTTCTTTCTTCTCTCCATAAAAAGCAAAGATTGATAGGCATGCACATACACGTGCACAGAGAGAGAGAGAGAGAGAGAGAGAGAGAGAGAGAGAGAGAGAGAGAGAGAGAGAGAGAGAGAGAGAGAGAGAGAGAGAGAGAGAGAGAGAGAGAGAGAGAGAGAGAAGTGACTAACAAGTCCTAACAAGACAATAACAAGTATCCCTCTGTCAATCATACTGTGCCAAAAATATACCTAGGCGATTCTCTATGTCTGTCTGTCTGTCTGTCTGTCTGTCTCTCTCTCTCTCTCTCTCTCTCTCTCTCTCTCTCTCTCTCTCTCTCTCTCTCTCTCTCTCTCTCTCTCGTTTAAGTATCCTATATGCTTCATATTCATATCACAGTAATATTTACTCTGTCTGTCTGTCTCCGATGACTCGGCCATACAGTCAAGCTACGGTACTGTAAGGTAAATAGGCAGACACTGAGGCGCTTTGTCGAGGTGATTATTTCCGCGACACAGGTCTTTGAGCCACAACAGGGACACAAGGCCACTCACATGAACTGAGGGTGAGGATGAGTGAGATTAGGGTGAGAGTAAGTGAGGTCAGGGTGAGTGGGTGAGTTTAAAGTGAGAGCGGGTGAGGTGAGGGTGAGTGAGGTTAGGGTGAGAGTGAATGAGGTTAGAGTGAGAGTGAGTGACTTTAGGGTGAGAGTGGGTGAGGTTAGAATGAAGGTGAGGATGACTGAAGTTAAGGTGAGTATGTGGGAGTACAGATAACACGAGGCCTGTTGGACCAAAACAAGATTATGTGCTGGGGAAAAAAAAAAAAAGGCTAATTCTAATGAGATCAAACCAACGTGTAAGAGGAAAGGACAGAAAAGAGAAATACTTTCCCTCACCCACCACATCATTCAGTTAACCCGGCTGAAAAAAAAAAAAACAAAAAACAAAAAAAAAACATGGTTGCTAGGAAGAACAAGCATGGAATTTTTTTTTATAGGAGACAAAAGAGGAAGTACAACAATTCACTACGTCATCTCTGTTCTACAGATTCGTAAAAGACAGAGCAAATACAATCGCCGAATGTTCTCATTATTAGGCAAACGTCTCACTTCAACCTGGAAATAAGCAACACAAATAGTTATAACCTATAACCTAAAAATATTTGTCTAGCCGAATTTTAAACGTCTTCATAGTTTGTGCATTAACTGCTGTTGCTGGTAGCCTATTCCGTTGTTCCACTACACGTTTCATCCCGTGCTTAGAGTTTCATTCCATTACGAATATTTCTAGTCACAGTATCATTCTGTATTTCGAACACATTATCATATCAAACATCAACAAACTTATTATGAATTTTAATTACTTTAGTTACATCTTCTCTGAGTCATAGCCTTTTTCAAAGAAATCATGTTTAGTTTCTTTAGTCGCTCTTCGTAGGGTTAGTTTCGCAGCGATAGGATCATTTCTGAGGCTTTGCGTTGCACTCCCTCCAGTCGGTCTTCGTCCTTTATAAAATTCGGGGATCATTGCTGAACACAGTGTTCTAGGTGTGGTATAACTAATGACGTATAAAGCTAAGAGATTACATCTGGCGTTTAACGATCAAAGTTCCTTGCCATGATGTCGAGCATTATGTTTGCCTTGTTACTGGTTGTTATACACTGTTTTCAGTCTTTGAAGTCGTTACTGATAATAACTCCTAAATCCTTCTCGTTCTTTACTTCCGTCAAAGGGGTAGTGAACATACTATACTCATATTAAATATTTTTGTCCCCAAAGTCGCCTTACACTTATCTACATTTCATTTGCCATTTTTTCACTCCAGTTCATCAACTTATTCAAGTCATTTTTCATAGATTCATAATCTGCTTCGTAAATATTTTGCCTCCAATCTTCGTGTCATCTGCAAATTTCTTTAACTTAGGAAGGAACCCGTTTTCTAGAACAATGATGTAAATAGTGAATAGAACTGGTCCTAGAACCGACCCTCGAGGAATTCCGATTGTTACTTCTAGTCCTTCTGATGAGTCGCCATTTACAACTGCACGCTGCTTGCGGTTCGTTAACCAATCAGCAATCCGTGAACATAATTTGTTGGAGAGGCCGTGGGTGAGGGTGAGTGAGAGTAGCGTGACTGAAGTTTGGGTGAGGATGATTGAAGTCAGCGTGAGGTTGAGAGTAAGTAAGGTTAGTTTGAGGTTGAATGTGGTTAGGTGAAGGTGAGTGGGGTTAGGGTGTGAGTGAGTAAAGTTAGTGTTGGGGGAGGGTACGTGAGGTGAGGGTGAGGATGAGTGAGGCAGGAGTGAAGATGAGGGTGAGTTAGGCAAGGGCAAGGGTGGGTGAGGTAAGGATAAGCGTGGGGGAGAATTATGAATTTTATTCCGGCTACCACCAGATTGTCTTTTTCTTAACATTAAAAATTACTGCCGTTTTTATGTGGATGATGAGGCATGTTGAAGTGAGTGGGTTAAATACATCCTTAATTAACTGCATCTTGAGTAAATATACGATGTCACTTGTATAAAATGGTGTGATGGAACCCTGAAAAAAAAAAAAAAAAAATATATATATATATATATATATATATATATATATATATATATATATATATATATATATATATGCTATATTGGTGTACTGGAGGAGGTGATCCCCGATTCGATAGTGGGTTTGTTTAATTCAGCCCTTCCAGTCCAGTGATGCTTTTTTCTTGTCCAACAGCTTACAATCAGACAATTTTATTCAGCTAAAAATGATCTTTAGTAGCGGAAGGAGTAATGAAGTCTATAATTTGCGTTACCATTTCGAAACATCTGTTACAGGCTAAAAGTAATAGTCTGGAGGTGCCATGAATAAATTTTGGAAGTAATATATCGGATTGAAGATGTTAATAGGCTAACCACGTTACTCCGATCATGTACAGTAGTTAATTATTTAATTTATCTTACCTTCTCATTATTTTATTCAGCTTGGATACAGCATTTATCAATCTTTCTCATTTAGAAAAGCTCATTTTTAATATAAATTGAATAAATTAGTCGATAAACAGCAAGAATAAAACAAAACCTACGCCCTTCTACTGAAGGCTTTAACACATTCTCCAATAACCTCTTCTCAGCGATGACAGAATTCATGTAACTCCTGTCCGATGACAGTGTCCATTTTATCTATGCTGTCTCCAGACGATTTATATCCCCCCCCCCACACACACACTTAAGCGCTCGCCCACAGCGAATATACGTTACATGTGCGTTCTGTTCTATGCAGGTAGGCATGAATGTATATATGCATGCGTGTTGGCCTGAATATGCATGCTTGTGCTTGGGAATGGCTGTGTGTGTGTGTGTGTGTGTGTGTGTGTGTGTGAGATAATTTTTGACAACCAACCCCATATGGATAGTCTCTCTCTCTCTCTCTCTCTCTCATATGGACAGATATTAGTGGCTGATGTCACGTATTGTTGCACCCCCACCCCCTTCTAATGTGCAATGTCGAGTATTTTTGGTCCTCCCTCCCTCTCTGTTTGTCTCACTCTCACTCATCCCTGCTCCTCTTGTCTGAATTTTGTCTCCGTCTGTGCCTTCGTCTGCATACGTAACCAGGCAGTTCATGTCCACATGGGCTTAGTGTGACAGCAATTTCTCTCAGCCCTGGTTCTTCCTTGTTGAATTTCCGTCCGTATATTATTGCTCTTTCATTCTTCCAGTACACCTCTAGCCTCTTCAGTACACACACACACACACATACACACACACACACACACACACACACACACACACACACACACACAGACGACCAGATGTAGGTATATAGATATAAAAATACAAATAACTAAGGAAAAAAAGAAAGACTACACCATACGCCTATACTCTAACACTATATTTCCTCTTCATCCCACCTGACTACTGTTACTCTTCCTCCTGAACCGGTGACTGAGAGAGAGAGAGAGAGAGAGAGAGAGAGAGAGAGAGAGAGAGAGAGAGATGGGGGGAGGGGGAGGCCAATTATCTGATTACTCACAACCAACACCTCATTACCAGCAAGTGGTCCCACAATCACTCTCTGTCAGGCGCCTCTCGTGGTGTAAGGAGACTCCCTAACCCCCTTTTCCCCCTCTCTCTCTCTCTCTCTCTTTTTTTCTCTCTCTCTCTCCAATCCGGTGAGGCACTTTATATTCTGTTTTTGCTACATCCAGACGAGTTTATTCAAATAGAGAGAATATGTTGCAGAAAAATACGTCACCTGATCGGAAGGGGTTAGTTTATTGTACTTCGATCTCATCGCTGTCAGTTAACCTTTTTGTGCGTTATTTTAAGAGGTGTCAAACGATTTCTTTTTTTCCGGTTAAGAGAATCTCACCGCTGAAAGTTAAAAACTCTTCTCGATTAACGTTTTGGTCAAGAATTAAGACTTCGTACTTTATTTCAACTGTCTGCAGATCATCTTTAATAATCTAAGAAAGCAGGTGCAGCCCAAGTTACTGATCTGTCGTGGGGCACAGCCTTGCTAATTATCTTACATTTGTGCTTCTCTGTTTCTTTCTGCAACCTTCCCATCCCATGTGTTAGTGGGTAATGTAATAATGATGATGATGATGATGATGATGTTATTAATATTTCCTGATGAGAAAATGTATTTTTTTACACGCCCTCATGCAAGGGTGTGTGTTATGCCCTAAATTGCGCGCGCGCGCGTGCGTGCGTGCGTGTGTGTGTGTGTGTGTGTGTGTGTGTGTGTGTGTGTGTGTGTGTGTGTTAACAAAGTACGGTAACTCACACTGTCTTGGTCTGATTGTACCCAACCTTGATGGAAATGTCGAGGGTCAACTGCCAAGGAGTAAACCTGTTTTTTCTTTTTAGAAGAATAGGTCAAAGGTCAAGAGAGTGAAGTCAACTTTAACAGTTTTTGTCCAGTTTAAATTACACTCTGTGGATGGTATGAAGATATAGTAAGAATTAAAAAAAAAAAAAAGATTCGATTTTGAGAAAAGTAAAACAAAAGCCAAGGCCACAGAGAAAGGTCAAATGTCAAGGTCACAGGGCAAAGTCATTTATATGTTTTGACCTGAATTCAACCAAACTTGGTAGAAGGCCTGAGTGAGAAAAGAAGGAAGGGGTCTAGTTCTAAGAAGAATCAGTCAAAGATCAAGGTCACAGGACAAAGTCAAAGTTCGACCCGTGTGTCTGTGTGAATAAAATAACTAGATTTGATCGGAACTGGATCAAACCTGGTGGATGAGTTGAGGATCAGCTAAGAGGTTCACCTATAGTTTTTTTTTTTTTTTTTTTCTAGAACAGTAGGCCAAAGATGAAGGTCACACATCACAGTCAACTTAAAACAGTTTTATCCAATGTAGATTAAGCTTTCTGAGGGGGTCCAGGTTAAAACGAGGATGAAGATTTGATTCTGAGAACAATCAGTCAAGGGTAAAGGTAAGGTCATGCGTCAAGGCCACTGGGCAAAGTAAACTCAGTTTAGCTTTGGTATGAAGCCAAGTTGGTGGAAGGGTTAAGGGTTAGGCAAGAGTAATTCGATTCTGAGAGCAATTTGTCAAAGCTCAAGGTCACAAGGCATAGTGAAATAGTCGGACTTTAGTCCATTTAGCGAGTGCGGGTGCTGCACTCTCTACTTGCCCCATCTTGCCTTCTGCCGTTTCTGTTTGGTGTTGGTGTTCCCGTTCTTATAGGTTTTTCTTTACCACAACTTAACGCCTTTATTTCTTGATCAGTTGGCTTGAGGATTACAACAGACCTGATATCTCGATACACCTTTCTTAGAATTTTATATAAGGACTGTGCATTTATTTAAGAAACCAAAGCGTAAAAAAGACGGACGACTAACCACGGCGAGAAAAGCGCAATACCACCAAACACCTAAACATCCGATCCAATACAGGCCCGTGTTTGGTCAACTTCGAAATTACGATTCGAGGCATGGCATTTTTGAATGGGCCCACTCGCCTCCTGGCCTTGTGATTCGTCCGGTGCGTATGAGTTACAAATATATAGCACTGTATGTACTTGCATGTAATAGGCAAACTTCCGGAAATGTCATGTATTTAATCGCAAATGTGACACCCTATTTTCGGTATCGACGTGGTTTGCATGGACATGGATATGGTACAGGTGAAATGGAACTTGCGGTGTAAAGAAATGAACTGGTGAGGAAAGAGAAGACATAGAAAGCCTCACCATTCTACGAGAATATGGCTCTCATTCCCCCCTTAGCCACTGTTTTTGTCACTCTCCCTCTTTTTTCTTTTTCCATTTTTTTTTTTTTACATATATGAAGAAAAAGAAATGAAGAAATAGGAGAAAGTGTGAAGACCACAAGAAGCTCCCCCCTCAAATGAGAAAACTAATCCTTCCACTAAGTGGAATACAAATTAGAGGTTAATGAAGAGTGTTTCTCACCCCTTTCAGTACAAGATCCGGTCTTGGAGAACACACACACGTCTAGCGATTCTAGACAAAGTATTAGCAATGTTGATAAAATGCGATGTGACTGAAACGTCGTGCACATTTTTTTTGGGCGCGCACGCACTCACGCACACACACACACACACACACACACACACACACACACACACACACACACACACACACACACACTAACACATACACACACACGCACGCACACACACACACACACACACACACACACACACACACACACACACACACACACACACACACCTCAAACTCACTTACACGGCTATGCCAAGTTGCCAACCCATCATCCTCGCATGATTATCATCATCATTACCATTATTACCAACAGCCTGTGACAGTCCACTGCCGGACTACTAAAACCAAAAGCAATTGAGCAAATTAATCCCTCCAATATGAGAAGTGTCATCTACGAGTAACAAAATAATTCCTCAGTAACAAGAGGACGATAAAAAAACTTCATCTAACTGACGGACTGAACTGACCCACGGGATGAAAATAGTCCACAAAAATGTACCGAGGTCCCTGCTGCCCTACACTGGATGACGGTACATGCATTGGATCTTAGTGGTATGTACTGTACTAACGTGTTTCCGCGTGTATAACCATTCCGAGTAACTGGAATTCAGGCTGATGCTAAATTATTTTCCTTTAATGAGTGACGATACTGTACTGGAAAAAAAAAAAAAAAACATTCACTTGCAGAGTTACTATACGAGACGATATTTCAAGGCTCTTCGTCCTGTCACCCTATCGGGTTCACGTGGGTAGACTATCCCTTTTTTCTTATTTTATATATATTTTTTTTTTCCATCTGCCTTCCCAAAACACTTCTGCATCGGCCGGGAATCGAACCCGGGCCTCCCGCGTGGCAGGCGAGAATTCTACCACTGAACCACCGATGCTTTCAACAATGTGTTAGATACTGTAGTCCATGCTTTTCAAATCATGTGTTGAAGAAGTTGGTTTTTTGCTGTTCAGTATTTATTGCCAGTAACGTGTTCTACAGTACTCTGTCACGATATAAACACAAATACTTATACAATTACATAAACATTATAGTGAACATCACCATACGTGCAAGGCAGAGGAAGGAGGAGGGAAGGAGGTAGAAAAGAAAGTGTTAGTGCGATAGGAGGAACTTATACTAACCACCTGCGAGTGCGTGTCCATGCCTCTGTGTGTGTGTGTGTGTGTGTGTGTGTGTGTGTGTGTGCTGTGCACACGCATGTGTGTCTGTGGGGGGGGGGAACACAATGACACGAAAGAATGTTTATAGATTTCCCACCATCTGCTTGCAGATGTATGTCCGCCTGTATGGGTGTTTCCATACATGATCTATGACCGGTTATTGGGATTCGCCATTCATTATTTCCCTGTTCGTCTCTGTGTCTCCGTCTAACTGCCCGTCCTTTGATCTAGCTCCCTTCTGTCTGTCTGTCACCACATTTTGTGATCTAGTCTCTATTAGTGTATGCGTCTTGTGATCTTTAAGTCTCGATCTGCCTCTCAGTATGTCTGTCTTGCCTGTCTATCAGACTGTCTATCTGCCTCTCAATCTGTCTGTCTGTCTATCTGTCCGTCTGTCCCCCTGAACACAGCCTACTTTCCCACGACACACGAATCGAACATGAAAAATGGCCGATAATCCGAACCTCAAAAAATCCAAGTGTGAATCCGGCAGTCCATTTGCGGGGCTGCCAAAAGAATAGGAGAGAGAGAGAGAGAGAGAAAGAGAGAGAGAGAGAGAGAGAGAGAGAGAGAGAGAGAGAGAGAGAGAGAGAGAGAGAGATTTACCAGGTCCATTAGTTGTGTGAGGAAAAGTGGAGGGGGATTGGGTTCCGAGAGAGAGAGAGAGAGAGAGAGAGAGAGAGAGAGAAGCAGTTTCTCCAAACGTCTTAAGACCCACACTGAGGAGGTACCATGCATCATAATGATTGGTATTGCACGGTACGCACGGCTTCTCCAGCACTGATAGAAAAGTATAGTAAAGTGATGAAGTTCTCCCCATCAGCCATTCCCACCACAGCATGGGCAAGAAAAGGATGTACAGTACACCTAACCCGGGGGAAAATCGGACTAAAAAATGTTTCACGAAAGGAGGAAACATTCATTCTACTCACAAAGTTAGGTTTACTAAATGTTTGTCCAAACTGGCTTTAAACTGTTCTTTCGGGGAACTGTCAACTACCTCTGCTGGTTGCCGATTCCAGGTATTGGACATCGTGCATATGAAGAAATTACTTAATGTATCATTGTGGAAATGTATCAGGTCAAACTTCCATCAATGATTTCTTGTCGAGTTGCTGTTTAAACTAAGTAAGTGCCGGTCGTCGATGTTATCAAAACCATAACCTAAATTGGCTGTCTTAGTAAACGCCTAATCTCAACGAAATGAGGCCCGTGCCTGCGGCTTTCTCTGACATGCCATGTTCCTGATGGATGAGATCACCTTAGTACACACTCTTAGGCCTACCGACATCCTTTTCCAGGGTAGGCGACCCGAATTGCACAGCATAATACAGATGCAGCCATACAAGAGAAGGGATATCTCCTTGTTTCTGTATCTAAACAACCTCTTTATATAACCTAAAAGCCCCTGTGCCTTCTCTGCTTCACTGTACTGTTTGGAGAACTTGAGGTCACTGCTGACTGAAGTTATTTCTCTAAGTCAGTACTGCTGATTCCATTTCGTAACAATGAGGAACTCGTTCTTGGATTTGTATACCAATGCGCATCAACTTGCACTAGTCCAATCTTAACGGCATTTACCCCGTCCAGACCACTCCCCTGTTTTAACCAGGTTCTTATGCTGTTCTTCTGTCTTCTCCAGTGATGTGACATTACCTCCAGGTTTTATGCCGTTCGCAAATTTTGAAGTTCGGCTGACGACACAGATCTAAATCAGTGATGTGAATGATTAATAACGAGCTTAGAAATGAACCCTGGGGCACTCTGCTTTTAACTTTTATCCAGTCTCTCTCTCTCTCTCTCTCGAATACAGTGAACATTTTTCATAGAATCCATCCTTCTAATTAACCTCTCTGTCATGGCCTGTTCCTTCTTTCAGTCACACCACTTTCACACCCCCTCTTATACCTTATCCGATCTCATCTGAGAAGAAACGAGCCTTCAGGTTTTGAAAGCTGGCAGCAAATTGGCTGTCCTACTGCATTCATTATTAACGACGCATTTTAAATGATTTTTATTTTAAGGGATACAATAACCGTTTGATGATAAGGTTGCTCAAACATTATACATAATTATTTGCATAGTTTAATGTAAAAATGGAGACTTACAAATTTTATCAGATGTCCGAGATACGTGTGAAATTTTTATTTCTCGGGACAAATCAAAACAGGTCCAGGTGAAGTTTTACGAGTAATTGATTTTTCCCATCGCATGTTCAAGCAAACTATGGTAAAGTATGTCATAACTGCGACATAATGTAAAATCTAACCTAGTAAAACATCGGAATTCTAAAGAAAACTGACTGACACAGGTGAAGAAGCTAGAATGTCACCGTCACTTTTGAATATCCCGCAGCCTTTACTTGTCACAGATCTGTTGTAAGTTGTAGCTAGACTGTTATTAGATATTCGAAAATAAAAAGAAACAAAACTTACTGATGTTGTGAAAGTAGAAAGCTTAATGTAAACTGATGCAACGGCAAAACGCTCTCAAGTAAATTTGAATATTCGTCTGCTTAGTAAGTGCGACATCCCACTAACGGCCTACTCCCCCTCCCCTCCCGTGTCTACCATTAATCAAAATTCAGGGAATGTTATACTTTATTGCAATTCTAATGTTTTGTTAGGTTAGATTTTACAAACGATCACAGGACTGACATCATTTATCTTAATTTACCTGAACACGGAGAAAAACATCAAGGTACTCATCAAACTTTACCTGAACTTTTTTTTTTTATTTGTTCCGAGAATTAAATATTTCTCACGTACCTAGGCCCCGTTTTTAAATTAATCTATGCAAATAACTATATATAATATTTTACTTGGGCAACCTTATCGTCGAACAGTTATTGTAACCCTTATAATAATAACAAATTATAAAGTGTCGTTAATAATGAATGCAGTCGGACAGCCAATCAGCCGCCAGTTTTCGAAAGCTTAAGGCTCGTCTCCTCTAGCATGAGATCTAATAAGCTACAGTCAAGCACTCCTCCTGGTTTTCCTTACCTTCAAGCCAGCCAGCCACGCTACACTCAAACTCATGCTCCAGATCACAACATCCATCACCACAGAGGGCCGTGCTGTCATACACTCAGTACACTGCCTTAGTTATTATTCTGCATATCACGTCTTTCTGATTTACTGAGACTCACTTCCTTAGTTATTATTCTGCATATCACGTCTTTCTGATTTATTGAAACTTGGCGTCTTCGTCGAATCCCTGCATAATCTGGCCTACGTTTGCATGTCTGTTACATAAAGAGTGAGGTAAAATATTTAACATCAATAACAAAAAAATATTTAGAGTTGACCTACCATTCCGAAAATTTGCATGTAAACAGCAGATGCCAAGAAGATTGGAGGCGATCTGAAGAGGTTGGGCCATATCAAAACCATTAAAATTTTTAACAGTGGGATTGAAAAAAAAAAAAAAAAAAATTAAATGACCAAGATGACTCACATTTTGTTTAAGAGAATTCGAGAAAACATACAACTTTTTCTGTTGATAAACGAGTGTGAAAATAAAACAGACTAGATTCTTCACGGAAGTACTTGCGAGCAGCGCCGAATTCCAAGTTCCGAGAATCAGGGCGGACGACTTTACTTCGCTGCATGTTATTTAGGTCCCATTATTATGGCACAGACTTTATACAATAACATGACTGACAAAGCTATCGCGGTAGGACTACACACACCCAACAGCTTAACTATACATGTCTAAGCTTTGTTTTAGGCGTCCTGATGGCAGGTGATCCATAGCGCCGAGGAACAACTCTTGTCACCAGATTCGATGTGACCCCAAACACCTTCCCTATCACTACCCTGTCCTCAGCACACATGTGTAAGTTCGGAAAGCATATGGAACGCAGGGGTTGAAGTGTAGGAGATGATTTTTCAGTTGGCGTGACTGTATGTGACAGTCTGTATGGGTCATGAAAGCACTCGATAAGGTAACAGATGTAAGGACATATCATGCATCTGCACCTTCTTACATAATTTGGCCGTATACATTATTAAAAATGGTAAGGAAGAGGACGTAAAGAGTCTCCAAAATATAGGAGAATATCATCCTTCTCACTACGAAGCGTAAATATATAAAAGCACCCCTGGCTCATAAATCTAACTCCGGTCTCTCCCTCTACCTCTACATCTCTCTCCCTGTATAAGTAAGGAGAGGCTGAGGTGGTCGCCATGTTGCTTCTCAGGGAGTGTGCTGCCTTTCTTTTTGGTCGCCTTTGTGTGTGTGTGTGTGTGTGTGTGTGTGTGTGTGTGTGTGTGTGTGTGTGTAAATAAAATCATATGACGCTAACTGGAGAAATTACAAGGCTCTCAGTTTCTGCTAAATATAGTGTTTAATCATCTCTTAATCGTGACCATCGATAATTCTGATCCCTGTGGCCGCTTTATAAATTCGTCTGGCGAGATAGCTTTCAACCTTTTGCCTGCAATGGGTTTAAGTTGGATAAAATCGTCTGACGTTAACGGGTACACAGCTCAAAAGTTCATTCTAAGCCTCATGTAGTTCTGAACCATCCATCTGCGTTAGGTTCCTCCCACCCATCTGCGTTAGGTTCCTCGGAGCTGAATAAAACCAAGTGACGTTAACATGGATAAAGCACGAACTTAATAATTCAAGGCCAAAACGAAATTCAAGGTTATTTTACTGCGATAGGCTTCTGTGAGCTGAATAAAATCGCCCACCGGTAGCAGTGATGAAATACAAAAGTTCTTCATTCTTGGCCAGTCTCCGTTTCTCGGAAGGTTCCACTGAGCTGAATGAATCCGTCTGATGTTTGCAGGAATTTACTGCATAGTTTATTTATGTTCGGTAAGATTTAAAGATCTGGACAAGACCGTGTGACGTTCGTTGGAATAAAAAACAAACCTGATGGCTGGATGTGAAAGGGCTAACGATGGGTGTGGGTGGGATAACAGAGGCATAACTCAGCACAGCGGGAATATTGCGATAGCCGGGCATTCATACGCCTTAGTGCTGTAATGGCAGAAGGGGGGACAGGGGGAGAAGGGGGGACAGGGGCAGAGGAGGGAGTGAGGGGGAGGGAGGGATGGAAGTATAGAAGGGCGAAGGGAGAAGAGGAGGGAGGGAGGGGAAGGAGGTATGTTAAAAAAAGGCAAAAGGGGTAGAGGAGGGAGGGAGGGAAAGGGAGTGAAGGGAATAGGGTATGAAGGGCACAGGGAGCAATGATGAAGGAGAGATTAGGAGGGAGTAGGAGGGGGTAAGGAAGGAGAGGGAGAGGATTAGGAAGGGGCTGGAGCAATGAATATTGCCATACAGGGGCATTCATTCCTATGTCCTACGTTGTGATGGCTGGGCTACATAGCAGGAGGAGGGGGAGGTTAGATAAGAGGGGGGGAGGGAGGTTAGATAGGAGGGGAGAAGGGATACGGATGAAGGAGAGGGAGGTTAGGGAGGAGAGGAAATGGGGTTGGGATGAGGGAAGGTGAGAAAGGGTGGGGTTAGGAAAGGGAAGGAGAGAACAAGAAAGAGGGATGAGGAAGAGTTCGTAAACGAAGGAAGGAGGTAAGGACGAGAAGGGAGGGATAAAAAATAGAGGAAGGATGAATGGGGTCGGGAAGGCAAGGGACTGGTAAAGAAGGATGAGTGAAGTGGCTGGGGGGCGAGAGAAGGATTTAGTAAATAAAATTTAGGGAGGCAATTAACAATAAACCTTTTAGTAATTTCTAGGTTATTGTTATAGAGAAGGTTGTAACTAACGTACCTCTTCTATGAGTCAAAGAACAGGATAGCAAAGTAGGATGGCTAGGCAGGTTAGGATGGGAAGTAAGGGGGTTAGGAAGGGTAAGGAGGGGTAAGGATGCAGAAGCGAGTTAATGAAAGGAAGAGAGTTGGTGATTATAGAGGAATATAGGGAGGGAAGGGAGAGTGAAGGATGGAGAGTGAAGGATGGAGAATGAAGGGAAGACTGGGATGAGGGGTGGAGGAGGGAAGGAGGAAAAGGGGGATAAAAGTGAAGGAGTTAGTACGGAGGGAAGAGGGGTAAGGTTAAGGGCGGGGTTAGGATGGTCAGGAAGGAAAAGGAGGAGGTAGGGATGAGGAGAGAGTATCAACTGGAAGGGTTGGGGTTAGGAAGGGAAGAGAGGGGTTGTGGGTAAAGGCTGGAGGAAGTAAGGGTGGGGAGGGGTTTGGAAGAGGTGAAAGGGGTACGAGATGGAGAAATGAAGGAAAGGACAGCTAAGGGGAGAATATGGTTGGGGAGGGAAGGAGAATACGTAGTAGTGCATAGGAAATACGGTCATCGGGAGGCCTATTGACTTGAAGTTATTTGCTGGAGTACATTAGTCGTGTTGAAGCTGTTACTTACAAATGAAAGAAAAGGATAAATATGAGAAGGCTATAACTCCATTGGGCACAGCAGTCGGCAGAGAAGATGAAAGAAAAAGGTGTACATTTGTATTCGAGAGAGAAAACATATATTCTGAATCTGATGACAAACAACTTTAAGATGTGGTCAGTCAGGGTGGAACAGTTTTGGGAAGAAGTATTTGGGAGGGATGAATGTACGAGAGTAGATCTGAGTGGGTCGCTGTTTAGAAGAGTGTTGGGAAAGACCCTGTGAGGGAAGAATACAGATGATAGACGGTAAATGACAAGGGGAGTGAAGTTCAATTGCGAGAGGGCTGAACAAAATGGGAAGAAAGGAAACGTTGAAGAACTAAGGGATGCAGGATGGGGATCTGAGTTTTGGGGTGAGGGGAACGATGGTGGGGACGTGAGACAGCTGACGATGGAGAAATGGGAAGATGGATTTATCGAGGAGTTTCCTCTACAATTAAGCTTTCACTACGAAAGGCCTTCTCTGGACTGAATAAAATCGCCTGTAAGTATCAAGAAAAAAGGTCACAGTACTGTAGGGATGAAATTATGTCTATACTTCCATCTACAAGCGGGCAAAAAGTTGCGCAGGTATGATTATCTATATACCTATTGCCTGACACCAAGTTTTATGAACAGCAGCCTCCAAAATGATCTCCAGACATCCCTACTTACTAACGACCCTTCCTCCCATGACACTTCCCTCCTGTACTGCTCCACCCTGTCCCACACAACCTTACTCTTGTTTACCTCACTACTCTCTCAACAGTCACACTCTCATACACCCTCCCTCATGTACTTCACTTCCCACCTGACTTTATTCTACCTCTTTATCCTTTCAGCAACCAGACCCCATTCACTCCTCCCTTCTCTCCCCCACCCCCGCTCACACACAGGCAAACGCTGTCCCTCCATACTACTCTCATGTAGGTTACGTCTTCAGGGCTTCCATCAGTTCTACTTTAATAAATCTCTCCCTTGTACAGTAAACAAAACGAGTATACACCCTCTATTGTCAGTAAATATTGAGAAAGGGACGTCTTCTAAGTGGGTTTGGATATTTCGGTACGCCTCTTCCTCAGCTATTATTCTGCACATTACACCTCAATAACCTCTTGCATATCTTTGATGCAAACTATGTCGGTATTATAATGAATGATATAAAGTACACATCGCTCAGGAAAAGGTGCCACGATGCCTCATACGCCAAATAGAATACGGCCCTAAAACAGAGCAACATATTTCTGCGTTTCGGGTTGTCTGACAGTTCTGAATATGACAGCTAAGAATTCAAGGTAGCGCCAAACTATGTTACTTTTATGAAGGCCATTGTAGATTTTAAGAGTAATATGCAGTTACAGAAACAAGACATACACCGGCAGTACGATATTTCAAAACTCCATAGGCTACTTTTCTGCTGATTGTCCAGTACATCGCCTCATTCCTTACCTCCAACTTGCCCTTCCCTCCAACCTGCTCTCCCATCCAGCTTGTCCTTCCTTATAAGCTAACCTTCATTCTAACTTACCCTCCCTCCATCTTGCCCTTCCTTCCAAATTACTCACCGTTCACCCTTCCTTCCATTTTGCTCATCCATCCACCTTTCCTTTCCTTCCATTTTGCCCATCTTTCCATCTAGCCCTTCCTTCCACCTTGCCCTTCCTTCGACTTTGACTTTCTCTCTCTCACAACGAATTACCTTGTCCCTCCATCTTGCTCTCGATCCTCCTTTTCTTCTAGTCACATCGCTCTCATATACAGTTCTTTCTCACCCAAACTAAGTCAAAAACCTGGCATAACATAAATTCTCCGACCTCTCATGAGCCACCCAGAAATATCTAACAAATATTATTGCTACTCTGGCTGCAATAGATGGGCGCAGGTGTTTGTTTCTGGTTACCTCAAGATTTTATTCAGGCAAAGAAAATTCTAGCAGCCAAAGGGTTAAAAACTATCTAGAGTAACTATGGTTCTCTTAGGGGTACCTTGAAGCCGTAGTTTCGTCAGCTAAGGAGTCTCCCTAACCCCTCTTCCTTCCCACATCTGAATTATCTTTTTGTTTGTTATCTATTTAACCCATGTCGCTCTCAAAAAGACATTAGTAACATAAAAGATGATGTAAACTCTAAGACGACAAATGGCCCTGATCAAACCGACTGGCATTAGCAACAAATTAAAACAGTAAAGATCTGTCAGGTCTTGAACGGATTGCTGGAGACTTTTCAACGGGCAAGCTATGGTACGTGACTCTTTAGCTGAATAAAATCAACTGGTGATAGCAAGAATACAACAGTGAACCCTCCTGAAACGGCTTAAAAAGAAATATGGAAAATACTTCGTTATGGAAGAAATGCTAGAATACCACTCTCTCTGAATCTACAGTACATCTCTTTCTTCCCTCATCATTTCACACACACACACACACACACACACACACACACACACACACACACACACACACACACACACACACACCGCTCGCTGGCGCAGTGGTAACGTTCTCGCTTGCCAACTGGTGGACGGGAGTTCGCGCCTCGCTCAGGTTGCGAAAAGTTTCACTGATGAAGTGGGTGGTTACTGTCCCCCTTGAGCAAGGGGATGGGTGTGTGTGTGTGAAGGTTACAGCTTTGCCCTTAGATCGGACTATATGAGCTCCCAGCTCCCTTCCGGGAGGGTAAAAAGCTGACGATCACGACCATCAAGTGATAATGACCGACCCGGTGAATTACACACACACACACACACACACACACACACGTCCTTTGACTGCAGTGCCAAAATATTCCACTTCTGCCACTTTCATCGACACGAGAAACATACACGAACAACAGCACAGCACCTGTCTCTGCCCCTGAACTTCAGTCTCCTCATCCCTTCTGCAAACTGAGGCGTCTACGGTAGGCAAAAGCATAGTCGTGGGAAGAAAACACAGGAGGGTGGCATAAACCCCACTGATTTGAAAAGCAAATCAAACAAAGCATCGCTGTTCAAAACTCCAAAACGGATAACGCACCCAAGAAAAAAACTGCTCTGATTCCCCAAGCACAAAACTGACAGAAAAAAGAAAGAAAAAAAAAAAAAATCCTGCGCTCCAAACAAAATATTAATAACAGTCCAGCAAAACTATTCTGATACTCTGCCCACAAGCGACAGGGGAACAAAAACTACTTCAATGTTTCAAGCTAAAATATTAACAGAGCCAGGTAAAAACTACTTCAAATCCCAGCGCACAAAGGCGAGAGGAAAATCAAGGACAAAAGAGAACATTCCGTCGCCGGTGCCCTACATCCAGCTCCCCTCGGCCAGGTATAGTTCCCGCCTCTACGACCCAACTTTGCATAACGCCCTATTCATCCCATGTGCACCGGCAATATCTGCTGCCTACCTGTGTGTGTGTGTGTGTGTGTGTGTGTGTGTGTGTGTGTGTGTGTGTGTGTGTGTGTGTGTCCCTTGGGAACTTGAAGTTAGGAATGTGGCAAGTGGAGGAGTGGCGGAAGGGTAATGATGGGGCGGGTTATGGCTGCCGCTGCTGCTAATATGAGGAAAAATAAGAAAGTTGGTGCTGGAGTGTGGAAATGAGGTATTTGTGTGTGTGTGTGTGTGTGTGTGTGTGTGTGTGTGTGTGTGTGTGTGTGTGTGTGTGTGTGTGTGCGCGCGCGCAAATTAAAAAAAAATCTATCCATCTATACTGTAATCCTTCGTTATTTGTCTATGTGACTATCAGTCAGTCCGTCAATTTTTCCGTCTGTCTGTAATTGGAGATTTATGCACATGATGCAAAAACAGCAAAATATAGGAACACATTCAGGAAAGAAACGTTCTTCGGGACCCTTTGCAGTGTACTTGATGAAAAAAAAAAAAAAATCCAGTCTACATATCCTTACGGGCAGATGACAGCATATTTCAATGTCCCAAATCGTAGTGATCACTGGACTCAGGACTCGCAGAATGTGTCACGGCGAAGCCGATCAAAAGTTACTCTGAAAAGAAGCGTTCTTTATACTGGCTTTTTTTTTTTTTTTTTTTTTTTTTTGGCGAAGCCAAACAAAGGACGAAGGTTTGTGTATATATACATTACATATGCTGTATATAAACATATATAAATATTTACAAATATGTAATAATATATAATATAAACATATTTACAAATATAGAATATAATCTATGCATCTATCTATCTATCTATCTATCTATCTATCTATCTATCTATCTATCTATCTATATATATATATATATATATATATATATATATATATATATATATATCTGAAAAGACTTCAGGAAGCTTGGTATGCATCGTCCTTGGTCACATAATGGCTGATCTTCACGCTACTCGATCTCTGGCAGCCTCCCTCCTCATATCCTTATCCCTGAGGTCACACCCTATAACCTCGTCTCAGTTTTTTTTCGGTCTGTCTCTCGTAAGCCCATCCTTGACTTTCACACTTCTCACTTTCCACACCCAACTGTCATCCTCCATCTTCTCCACATGTCCAAACCATCTCAGAGTGTCCCTTCTCATCATAACACCAATACACTTCAGTCCCATCCCTCCTCTCAACTCTTCAAATGTAAACCTAGCCCCCATCCCCCCAGGCCTCGCATTCAAGGATGCACTACACATCCATCTAATTACTGACATTTCTGTACGTTTAAGCCTACGAATATCCTCTTACTTTACTGTCCAGGTTTCACTACATTACACTCCTTACAAATGCTGCATACAAAGATCCCTTAGCATGGAGGGATAGCCCTCACAGTGTCATAATAGGCAACAGCTCCCTGGCCTTCCTCCAACCACCCCTCACCCTAGTCACACAGCTAGCTCCGGCGCCACCTCCAGCACATAACATGTCACCCAAAACAAAACTCTTCCATACTCTCAAGCGATTCACCAGCAAGATCAATACTTTCACGCCTGACAATCTACGAGCTCTCCCCGACACACCGAACACAGGAAATCAGCATTATCTCGCAGCCTACCTCAAACACCACTACATCTCTTATGCAACCACTTATCACAAACACTGCACAAGATGGAGTTACTTCCCACGTCCTTGTGGCAAACCACACTTGGGCACTCTCCGTCTGCTTTGACAGTACTGCCACCAGCCCTAGATATCATTGCTTTTGTGTTATTCACATTTACTCTCAAACCCTTGTGCCCCATTCCGTCTCTCCACTTCCTAAATCTTTCCTCTGCCTTTCTTTCATTTTCTGCAATCGACACTAAGTCATCAGTATACAACATGTCCCATGGGAGTCCATTTCTGAAGTCAAGTGATAGAGCTTCAAGCATCATAAACAATACGGGGCTAAAGAATTACCCCTGATGCATGCCAACATTCACTGAAAACTCAACACTCAAATCTCCATTCACTCTTACCTGGGTGTGGGCACTCACATACACAGCCATAACCACTCGCACCAGCCACTCCTCGATCCCAAGCTTTCTCTTTGCCCACTTACCACCTCTCTTGGAACTCTGCCAAAGGCCTTCTCCAAATCAACAAAAACAAAGTACAGGCATCAGTGGTCCTTTTGCCTGACATAAACCCAAACAGCACCTCATCAGTATTGACTCACTAATCATACCTTCGAGGAGTCTGTCCATTACCTTCATTATCTGGGCAAAAAGGTTTATGTCTCTATAATGTCCTCCTTCCAGGGCCTCATCCTTCTCCTTGAACAGATTTACAATCGCACTCTTCATCTAGCCATCTGGGACAACACACTCATAATATATAATCGTATTTATTAAATCAGTAACTAAAGCCACTCCTATATCTCCTAAGGCCTTCAGCATTTCAGCAGCAAACCAAGATCCACCTGCCGCCTTCCCCAACTGCATCCTGTCAATTGCCGTGATCACAGTAGCAGCATCAATCAAAGGCCTAGGGACAAACACTAGATCTGCTGACAAACTTCCCTGTTTCAGTCAAACTTCACATTCAGCAGATGGTTATAAATGCTCTCACTATGCGTTTTTAATATCCTCAGTGTCCACCACTACCATTCCTTCATCATTCTTCACACACTGCTCACCTATGATATCCCCGTTTTCCCTCTTCATATTCTCTGCCACCTTATATACCATATTCTTCCTCTGAAAGCTATTTAGGTTATCCAGTGAAAGTCTCAGACTCAGATTTTGCCCTGTATACCTCCCTTCTAGGCTTACGCTTGGCAGCCAAGTATTCCTCACTGCTACTACCCCTTTTCTATTCCCGAACAGATCTTTTCTCCTTTACTGCGGCTTTAACACCTCATCCCACCACCATGTTACCTTGTGTCTTGGAAGGCCCTTTGTCCATCCACACACTGAATCATTAACTATCAGGAGATTGTTCTTGAGAGCTCTGTACTGTTCATTATATATATATATATATATATATATATATATATATATATATATATATATATATATATATACACACACACACACACACACACACACACACACACACGCATGCGCACGCGCGCTAGGACGATAGGGAATTCTCTCTAAAGGTATGCTTGTATTGTCATTGATTTAAAGTCCACAAATACCGGTAAATATTTATGGATATCGTTAGTGAGCACTACCTGTGGAAGACAATATCACACGTATTGAATCATGGCTGCATACTAAATTTATGACCCACAACTGAACCTATGAACACATGCACATATATAGTATCAAATTTACATGGACAATATGAATGTGTTGTACATATGAATGTGCATTTATACAAGCACGGTGATTCATATGCATATAAATTTGTTTCACAGGTACAAATATTATTGTGTATCATTGCATCCAATGATTTACCACCACTATCTCGACACAGCACATACTAAATGCTATTTCGGCAACTATCATACAATTTCATTCTACTGAGGTTAAACATGAAGTATCTTTGGGAGGGATAGACAGATAAGCTATTAGTCTGTCAGACATACTATTAATAAAATCACTAAATAAATTAGATTAATATGGATTTCTTATTTAATACATTACTCATCTTTCATTGTTGTGAGATTAGATATTTCCTTCAGTCATTATAATTACAGAAACTCTCTCAGGCTGGAACCATCTCTCGTATTTTATTCCAGATAACGCCAGATGATTCCATTCAGCTGAGTGTGGGCATAGGACCTGAGAACTTTAATACTGGTACCATGAACGCTGTCATGGTCGGGACAACTCACATTTTGTTCCAGCTAACATACAATATATTCTATTCAACTGGAACTGAGTCACTGGAGACAGTGTTAACGCTGACACCATTAACTTACTCACGATCAGAGCTACTTACTAAATACATAAGACTGTATTTACCGAGAGTGAGCATAGGAGCCTAAGTATGTTAACAGTGGTACTATACAGTACAGTGACCCTCTCATGGTCAGGACATGTCTTGTATTCTATTAAAGCTTACACCTGATAGAGTTAATGTGGGTACTAACACACAATGCAATCTTCTTGAGTTGATGGTAGCCTCTTAGCTGAAGAATGGTTTAGAGCTGAAGGTTATGCACAAAGAATATCTATTGTGCATAATTATGAGAGGTTAGGTTTGGTAGTCCAAAATTCCATAACTTAACTTAAGCAGGACCGGCACATATCTGAATAATATTAAAACACCAAAATCGAACGGTACTAATATTTTGTAATAGTACTTTCAGTATTTAATTTGGCATTTTAGAGATCTTCCTGCTGACTATGTACGGAAATATTAATTTTATTGCAACTTCTGGCCGCCATATAATATAAACAGCCTATTTCCTTTTATACGTAATTTTTATCAGCAGAGAGAGAGAGAGAGAGAGAGAGAGAGAGAGAGAGATGAAAACTAGATGGGGGAATAGTTCATATCTACCCGTCTTCCACCGATTTAAATACTTCGTAATATATAAAATCATATTCATTATTATAGATCACTTTTTGCACGTCTGTACAAAAAGTTAATGCCTCTTTCTTTTTTTTCTTTTCTTTTTTTTTTTTTTACTCAGCTTTACTTTTTCCATTGCTCATCCACCTCATATTAACGCAGGAAAATATCTAAAGTAAAAATGAATCTTTCCAAACGTCAAAGCGGTTATTCGCAAACAGTAATTAAACCAGCTTGATTAAACCAGACTGTCGCTGATACTTATAAAAAATCCCAACAAAACTGTGGTTATGGGGAAATGACTACCTCCAGACTTGACTTAGCATCCACTGTTGAGGGCTGTGTTCAAGGGGACGACTGGGACTTGGAAAAATTGTCTGTATTTGTTTCATCAGTTAGAAAGGTCTCTTTTCAGCTCAATAAAATCGCCTGGTGTTTGTCGATATGAACTCAAAGTAAGTCCTAGTGTTGAAGGGGTTAATGATTCGTGCAGTCGATAGGTGTAAATCTATGTACTGTCTGTCTGTCAGTATTCGTCGCCATGATAGCGTGTTCTCTATTAAATTTTGGGCAACACAAGGCCAATTCATTCAGTAAGGAAGGACATCTAAGGCCAAAGAATTAGAAATCATGTCCATTAACATTACACTGCCATAACAGTTATATTCTCGACACCAGAACACTGACTATATCTATTTGTGTCTGTCTGTTGTCTGTCAATCAATCAATACCCAGAGGATTCAGTCTCGGAAAGGGTAGCCACTAATATATCGCATGATGTCAGCCTGTTCTACACCGCCATGTTGCCTCCCTTCAACTCGAACCACCCTTATTCATACACTTTCCACCCCGTCCCTCCACCTCATCCTCGGTCTTCCACTCCCCTTCACCCACATCTCACAGTGCAGGGGTTAATGGTGCACGTGCAGTCGGTAGGCAAAAATAGAAACTTTTTCGCACACTGGCAACTCTACGCCTCCACAAGCCTCACCCGGGACATGTGTAATTATTTTTTCGCTGCGAGAGAAGTTGTATAACTGTACATAGTTGAGGACAAAGTTTGGCGTAGTTCCCCCCCCCCCCCACCCAGGTGATGTTAAAGGTGACACACACACACACACACACACACGAATTATATTAAAATTAATATAAGTAAAATTAATGAAGAGAGAGAGAGAGAGAGAGAGAGAGAGAGAGAGAGAGAGAGAGAGAGAGAGAGAGAGAGAGGCATCAATAACGACTACTACAGAGAGACTCCTAAGTCCACAGTAAGATAGTTTCAAGAGGTACTTTTCTCGCTCACCCCTTTTTTCTCCTTACTTCCATCCTCTCTGTTCCCCTTCTTTACCTCTCTCTCCTTCTCTGCCATCAGTCTTTCCGTCTCATTTCCTTGCTTCTCCCTGTCTTCCAGTCTTCCCATTTCCTGTCTCTGTCTTCCTCTCTCTCTCTCTCTCTTTTCTTCCCTCACTCATACAAAAAGCTCTATGGCGGTGCATCTCCCTTTCTTTAAAATTACTTTCACATTTTTTTCTCCCAACCCTCCTTCCTTTACTTTAATATCCTTTACTGCTTCCTTCCTTCTACATTTTTCTTCTCCCTCTCTCTTTCTTTTTCTCTCTCTTCTCTTCCTTTTGCTGTTTCGCTTTCTCTCTCCTACCTCTTCCTTTCTCTCTTCTCTATAGGTTACTCCTCTCTCCCATTTCTCTCTCCTACCTCTCCCTTTCTCTCTTCGCTCTCTAGTTTACTTCTTCCCTTTCCTATTTATCTCTCCTACCTCTCCCTTTTCCCTCTTCCCTCTAGTTTACTTCTTCTCTTTCCCATTTTTTTTTTCATTCTCTTTTATTTCCTTTCCTCTTTCCCCTTTCATATTAATTTTGTTCTCCCTACTTTCCAACTTGCCTTCCATCCCTCTTCTTTCCCCATTCCTTCTCCCGCCGTCTCGCCCTTCCTCCCAGTCTCTCTCCCCTCTACCATTCCTTTTCCTCCTTGTCCATCCTGCCCCTCCCCCTCTCTCTATCTCCTGTCAGTGCTGGCCAAAGAACACAGACAGGCCATGTATCCTTTGTAATACACGGGCCGTTCCCCTGTAAACACACATCAGATGCGTGTTCCTCTCACACTCACTGGCCCTTATTCTACATGCCACAGGACGATTCGCAGCACTTCCTCCTTAGTGATTTATTATCCATTTTACACCTTTACATCCACAGCAGACTCACATTCCACTCATCACTCACTGATTCGTAATCTAGTTGATGTAGGTGGCTACGTAACATTTCTCACAGAGCGATTTATTGTCTGTATTGCTCCTTAATCTTAACATATCCGAATTCCTCACTCTCCCTGAGGATTTATTTTCCTTTGTATCTTCAGACAGTTTAATATCGAGACAGCTTGCATCAGTAACAAATAAGAGGATACGGAAGTGCAATGTGCAGAATAAATGGCTTAGGATGTGGTGTCACGAAATTCCCAAAGGTACTCAGAATACGGCCCACAATGCCGATGTAGACTGGAGAGGTGGACGGGGGAGGGTGGATGGCCAGGTGGAGAGGGAGTGGCTGCTGCTGCTGCTGCTGCTGATGATGATGATTGATGATACTGGTGACTTGACTGATGATACTGATGATGATGACTGATGGACTGATGATGATGATGACTGATGATGACTGATGGATTGATGATAATGACTGATGGATTGATGATGATGATGATTATGATGACTGATGGACTGATGATGATGATGGTGATTATGATGATGATGATGATGATGACGATGATGACTGATGGATTGATGACGATGATGACTGATGGATCATGATGATGACTGATGGATGGATGATGATGATGATGATGATGATGGATGATAATGATTATGATGATGGTGATGGATGGTAATGATTATGATGATGATGGATAATGATGTTGATGATGATGATGACTGATGGATGATGATGATGAAGATGACGATGATGATGATGATGATGATGATGATGATGATGATGCCTGATGGATAATGATAATGATGATGATGATAACGATGACTGATGGATGATGATGATGACTGATGGATGATGATGATGACTGATGGATGGATGATGATGATTGATGGATGGATGATGATGATTATGATGATGATGGATGATAATGATTATGATGAAGGATGATGAGGATGAGGATGATTATATGATGGATGATGACTGATGTTGATGGATGATGATGATGATGATTGATGTTAATGGATGATGATGACTGATGTTGATGGATGATGCTGATGGATGATGTTGATGGATGATGTTGATGGATGATGCTGATGGATGATGATGCTGATGGATGACGATGCTGAGGATGCTGCTGCGATAATGATGAATGATGAACGGCTGATGATCATGATGGTGGTGACTGATGACGATAACGATTGTGATGATAATGATGATGACTGACAGCGATGATGATAAAGTAACTGTTAAATAAAGGAAAATGAGTGAAGGTGGACGAGGAAGTGAAGGGAGGGTGTTTGAAGTGAGCAGGATGATGGTAACATGATGAATGAAGGGAAAATAGTTAATGTGGTAAATGAGGCTGGATGACGAGGAGGGTGAGGAGGTGGAGACAGGGTGAATTAACTGTGATGATGATGATGATAATGAAGATTGTGGGTAAAAAGAGGAAAGTGAAGAGGGTGGATAAAGAGGTAGCCTAGATGATGGCGCGGATGATGTGGTGGATGGTAAGGCAGAAAGAATGCGATCCATTAAAGTGGATGAAGAACTGGATGGGGGACAGTGGATGATGAAAGTGAGATGATGGACAAGGTGGAGGGAATGTGATAGGGTGGTGAGGTGGATGAGGAAATGGTGTGGGATAAATGAACGGATTGATGAGACGAGTGATCTAACAAAAGAATGGTGGGCGAATTAAATGCGGATGAGGATAAAATGGACGGGGAACCGCAGAAGAATGGATAAGCTAGGAGAATCGGGTGTGGAAAATGGATGGTTAGGTGGAGGAAGTGGGTTGAAACTGAATGGCTAGGCAGATGACCCGACACTGATATCTAATGAAGGGGAAACGTATACGGTAAGTTACTCTCTTCATTATCGCTGACGTGTTTTTTTTTTCACTTTAATCAGACTATCACCAGACGATTTTCTTGACGTCTGGGAGGGGCTCTAGTGCTGGAGAGTTTAATGAAGGTCACACGTACTGTATATCTAAACTCTCTATTTCAGTGCGTTTCCCCTGACTTAAAGAAAGAAAATCGTCCGAAGATTAGCAAAGAAAATGGGAAACGTCACAGGAGAGATGTATCTCGTAGGACGAGGTGACTGATGAACTGGAGAGGGGTGGATGAATGGATTGACGAGGCAGGGAAAGTGAATGGTTAACTGGATAAAGAGGCTTAACTGATGGACGGCGAAGTAGATGGAATATTGTCGAATAAAAATAGATGAAATCGAACGAAGTGGATGAGAAAATGGAGGAGTGGATGAACAGGCGGGGAGATCATGAAAAGAGGATGATTATGTTTATGAAAATGGTGACTGATGAATACTGATGTGGACTGCGTGGTCATTTGTAAAGGGGATTGGGTCAAACCAGGTGGATGACAAGCCGGAGACTGATGGGAGAACATGAGGATTGGGTAGAAAAAGTGGATGTATGTATATGTGTCTTGTAGCGGTTGGCTTACATAATTATGCCCAGAAGGTGGGTGAAACTGGCAAAATGATGAATAGTGAAGAGGATGGAAAATGGCTTGAGTATAACCTTCATAAACATCCTCAGTGCTAGGGTGTTTTAAGCAGAATGAAATCATCAGGAGGTAGCAAGAATTAACTAATAATAGGCGTCACTGGATTCAAGGGGATGTATGTGGCTGAGAACTAGGACGTAGATTTATGAAGGGTACTCTTGGAAGGTAAGGAGGGAAGCTCTTTAGCACGTCTTCCCCACCAGAATATTTCGGAATTTGACACATTAGCCGGATGCTTTGGTGACACCGATATAACCTGGTGGCTCCACTGCCTGGTCATACAAGCTTATCCCCCCAAAGGAGTAAGGTACACTGCAGAAGAAAGTTAACTTCAGCCAGCAGTCCACTTGGCTCACAGTTACATGATTCTGAGACTGATGCTGCTACCAATGCTATTATATACTAATACTACTACTTCTACCACCGCCACCACCACGTGTTAATCTCTTCATTGCGGTGACGTACTTAGTTAATTCTCACTATCTCTAGCCAACTGTACTCAGATTAGGAAATATTTCTCGCACTGAGAGGGCTGATGAATCCTCTAGTACCCCTTTAGTTAGAAAAAGGTTCACCTGAACTGAATAAAATCGTCCGGCGTCTTCGGCCTGAATGAGTTAAGTTCTGTTCTACGTGTGCCTTTTTCATTCTTTCAACCGATGACTGGTTTTTCTTCTATTTTATTCTTACTACCTACAGACGATTTTATGCAGCTGCAAACCTTTGGAACTACACGGGTTAGCTACAGCCTTCACCAGCACCTTTACTACTGGAAACACTGCCAAGGATGAATAGAATGGTCTGGTGGCAGCAAGATTATAACAGAAAATACGACAGCGGATTGAAGGGATACACACTGACAGTTTTTATTCTCGTAATCACAGAAACGAACATTAACCCTTAATAAGGTAACGTGCATTTACTGTATTCTAACTTTCTCTAGGCGATTGTATGATGTTTTAGGAGAGATTTTTAAACCTCTAGGAGGTTAGAAACGGTATTCATTAATCCCTCCACCGCTAGGACAGTTTCCTAAGCTGAGTAACATGTCTGACAGCAGCAACAATAAAATACAAGGCCTCACCGTATTATAAGTTAAAATAGACTGATTAGGATGAAGTGCTAGTCGGCCTTCTGAGCCAGCAAGAGGACGATCCATGGAATAAGAGAAAGGAATTAATTCCCTGTGTCTGTTATATCTTAGTGTTGACACCACCTGGCTATTGTATGCAGCTTTGGAGAGACCTTTCGAGCTCGAGGGGTTAGATAAAGAAACAAATAGCATGGGAAGATGATGGAAGATACGGAAAAATGGAGTACAGTAAGGGGGCAGGTCAGATATATATATATATATATATATATATATATATATATATATATATATATATATATATATATATATATATATATATAATGAAAAATGCATATTCAATATATCCAGCAAACACTTATCCACAAGAGAAAAGAAGCTGCTGATGCTAGGACTGGATTTTTCCATACCATTTTATAAATGTTCCTGGTTAAAACATCATCTCGCGGTAGAGAAAATTTGCAGTACGATTCAGGATGTAGTTAAACTCGGTCTACTTAGAAATGGAATAATAGGCGATAACCTGGGAAACAGGATTAAGGAAATTGCAAATTACAACTATAGTTTAGCTAGAAGGCATTGGGATAAAATTCATTCCATGGTGTTCAAGAAGGAGGACATAAAAGTGCTTGAAGAACTTGGTGCTGATGACTCCATTGTGATAGTTAGACCGGACAAAGGAAAGGGAGTTGTTGTCATGGATAAACTGGACTATCTGAGTAAGATGGGAGGGATACTTAATGACGAAACTAAATTTAATGAGATTAAAGGTGATATATTTGACACTACTGTGAAACTTGAGGATAGATTGAACAGAATGCTTAGATCTATTAAGGATAAGATAGGATCTGTAACTTTTAATAATTTAGAGAGAGAGAGAGAGAGAGAGAGAGAGAGAGAGAGAGAGAGAGAGAGAGAAAACGTAGAACAGAAAAAGAGAATAAACGAAACACCACAACAGCAACAATAAAACAACAACAACAATAATAATAATAATAATAATAATAAACAGAAACGAGAAAATTTGAACGGGAAAAACATAAGAAAAAACAGGACAACAATATAACAGAAAAGCAAGACGAAAAGGTGTGAGGCTGCACACATACCTTCAGTAATAATAGTAATAATAACCAAATAAACCTTGAATAAATATATGCAGCATTATAATAAACAGCAAAGATAATAATTCCACCTCTGCGTTAATTATGAATACTAGCGCTAAATATATATATACATATAATTCGGAGAGCCATAAAATGAAATATTCTTTCTCTTAAAAAATCCCCCCCCCCCTCTTGAGTTTATTAATGTACCGCTGTATTTCACTCTGACAACATGACGGGGAGGAATTTGTATCAGCCAGAAATATGAAATGATGAATGGACGAAAACGCATTCATAAATACGATGTGAAAAATAATTGAGTGCGAGCTGCCTGCCCTTTTTTGCGTCATTAATTTACATCCGGTATATAAAGCATAAAGTTTTCACAGTTTGGTATGGCGGGTGAAATGTCAAGGGGAAGAACAGTGGAAATGGAAGTTTGTAGAAATGTTTGTCGAGTTCACAGGATACCACGCAATGATTCACGGAAGATTGTAAGGCCTGCTGATAATGGCGCAGAGAGGATAGAGATAGTGCTTCGTGTAAATGTGGAAAAAGGAGATACGTTGTTCATGGGGTAGATGAGGGTGTGCTTGAATAGTATTGTTCATATTAAGAGAATAGATGTAGATATGGTGGTGAAAAGATACGAGTGATATGTATGTGAGGTGGAACTACGCGTGATAGGCAAGGAGGAGGATGGATATAGTAATTGAAATTGTTAAAACAGAAAAATGAAAGTTGACGTGGCTTGTGATCTGAAAGTGGAACGGGACGGTTGGCTGGTTTTTACTGTACAGCGAAGCACATGACAAGAGTCTGCAGTCTGCGGGAGCATCGGTACGAGCGGTAGCGTCCTGTCTCTTACATTTTTCAGACGTGAGGTGCTTCATCCCCATAACTTTAGCGAAGTCACGCCACACTATCCCTTTACCACACCACATAAAATCACTCCCCCACACCACACAACATCAACAACATAACAAAATGGCTCCGAAGCTCCTGCATGTAGTACTTTTATACTTGTTTCTTCTTCACCTTATTCATTTTCTCTTCCACCATCCCGCCCCATTCCTACTACAAGAATTCTCCCCTATATTCTTCATATTATCGTATCGTTATAGCATCATATAGGCTACACCTCTCTCTCCTTTTCTCTGCTTATTCCCGCTGCTTCCCATCGCTCATCCGTACTCTCTGATCCCTCCCTGTACTCCTCATTCTCTCATCCCTGTTGTTTCTCAGAATCTCTCAAAATCTGCTTCATTATCCGTCTAACAACCATCACCCCCTAACCTCCTCTCCCTTCCCCCTCCCTCCCCTTTCATCCCTTCACTCTTTCCTCCATAGTACCCGCCTCATTTCCTTTACTTTCACGCGTCCTTGTAGTCTCTCTCTCTCTCTCTCTCTCACACACACACACACACACACACACAGCATCCCCCTCAAAATATGTCTTCCTTTCCTCCTTGTAATTCCTGGCCTGCCCCTTCCCCTCCCTCCAATCCCTCTCTCACACCTCCCTCCCTACTCTCAAAATCTCTCCCTTCCTCTCTCACATTCTCGCATCACTACAGCATCAATCTCCCTCCCTCACAATCTCTTAAAATCTGTTTCCCTCTCCCTCCAGCATCCATCACTCACCCAGCTACTATCCTGCATTCGCCCTTCCCCCTTTATTCTCGTTATTCTTTTCCCTTTCCGTCTGTCCTGGTTTTCCTCCCCCAGTCCTTCTTTTTCCCCTTTCTCCCCTTCTCCCTCCTTCTCCCCCTCCTCCATCTCCCCTTCCTTCTTCTCTCCACCCTCCTTCCCTTTACCCTTCGTTCACCTTTCCCCCACTTCTCGCCTTCTTTCCCTTCCCGCTTCCTTCTCCTTTGCTACCCCTTCCCCTTCTCGCTCTTTTCCAGTCCTGCTCTTCTCTCCTACCCCTCTCTCCTTTCCTTCTCTCTCCTCTCCCTCCCCTTCCCATCCATCTCTCCCTCCCCAGCCTCCTCCATCACAAAGACAGATCAACAAAGTGGGGTTCTCCTCTTGTTAGGGGTATGTGGGGAGGGGAGGGAGAAGAGAAGAGTAAATGGGGAGAGGGGAGAATGGGGAAGAGGAAGAAGGGGGGAGAATGAAGAAGCAGGATGAAGGAGAGAGGAGTTGGGTAAGGGAGAATAGGGAGGGAGATGGGGGAGGGAAGAAAGATAGAATATTGTGGTTGGGCAAAGCAGAAGGGGATGGGGACAGAGGGTGAGGGTAGGAAGAGACGGAGAGAAGAAACGGGGAAGGAAGAGCGGAGGATTGGAACGAGAGAAAATGAAGGGGATGTGGAAGAAAAGGGAAAAGAGAAGAAAGATGGGGGAAACAGAGACTAACGTAGAGAGAGAGAGAGAGAGAGAGAGAGAGAGAGAGAGAGAGGGAGAGGGGGGGGAGTGAAGAGAAAGAAGGAGAGGAAGGCGGAGGAACAGAGAGCTAGGAATGCAAAGGGAGGGAATGGAGGGGAGTGAGGGAGTAGAGGGTAGAGGTAGGGGATGAGGAAGAGAATGGAATGGAGGTGAAAGAAGAGGCAGGGAGAGAGAGAGGGAGAAATATAGAGAGACAAACAGGATAAAGTAGGGGGAGAGGAAGGAATAAGTAGAGAGAAGACAAGGATGTAGAGAGAAGGAAGAGAGAGAGAAGAAGAATAGGGGTGGGAGGGAGAAAATTAGGGCAAAAAGTAGGTAAAAATGCTCCTTCCCTGCCTCCTCCATGTAAAAAACTCCTCCACTCGGGTTTTCCATCCATCACCGATTATCTCCAGCACACAGACTCCCTCCTTCCCTCCCGTCTTTCCATCATTTAACAACATTTTTCTTATTCCCTCCCTTCTTTCTTCTCGTTTTCTTTGTTTTATATTTTTCTCTTTCTGCTTCTTTTCATTCTCTGCTCTTACTATCTCCCTTTCCCACTTTCCTCTCACATTATCCCTCTTCCTCTATTTTTTTTGCATCTTTCCACCTTCCTTTCCATTTCCTTTCTTTCTTCCTTCCTGCCCTTTTTATCACTTTCTTCCCATTTTCCTTCTTTCCTTCAGTTCCTCATTTTATTTACTTTCTTTCCACCAGTCTATCTTCAGCCTTTTCTCACATGCCTACATATCCGCCTTCTCTCTGTTCATCATTTCCTTATACATTTTCTTTCGCTTCTGCAGTCTTTTCCCCTAAATTTCTTCTTCCTTATTGTATTTTCTCCTTTTTGTTCCTTTTTGTGTGTCTCTGGTTTCATCCTCTTCTTCCTTTCTTCCATTTTTTTTTTTTTTTGTCTGCACTAATCGTCTCCTTCCTCTTTTGTTTCATCCGTCTTTTTATTCTTCTTCTCATTCTTATATAATTTATCTCCACTGGTGTCCTTCTTTTATCACTTTTTATTTTCCTTCCCTCAGCTCCTCTCATTAGTTTGCTTGCTGCTTCCCTTCTTTTCAGTATTTTCTTTGTCCTTCTTTTCTTTCCATATTTTCTTTTTCCTTTCTTCCTCTCCTCTGACATTTCCCTTCGTCGTTTTATTTTTCATTCTCCTTTACTTACGTCTCTCATCTCAGGCTTCAAAGCAAAGCACGTTTATTGGGAAAATAAGAAAGAAAAAACAAAAGCGTCACCAAAGTCTATAACCGATGAACTAATAATTGTGTAGTTTCCCGCCCATCTTCAGGGCCAATTTACTCCTCAACCTCGGAGGCTTCCTTAGCACATCCCTCAGTGATTTATTTTGTGCAATGAGCCTTACTGGTCTCTTTTATGTTATAAGTATCTTTTCATTATCGGCTATGTTTGCATCAGTAACCTACAATGTTACTGTGGCACTGGCAAAAATAAACAGGCAGGTAAGGGGTGATGGGAACCTCCTTATCGACGGTAAGGGAGCGTCCACACGTGTACCCGAACACATGTTGGCAACACAGCCGGCAGCATGTCCGGGAACATGTTTGCAGAAGTATTTGGACAGATGTATGCAAACATGTTTCAGTGCAGTTTCGAACACTGGCAGCGGAGGTGTTGGGATAAGTGTGTTCATACGAGGCAGCTGAGACTTCATCATGATGTTGCCAGCATCATCTAGACGCTGCTGTTCTCAACATGTTTGCAGCGTGTTCGTTGGTGTTGCTTACATGTTGCCAACACTTGTTTGAGCACACGTGTCGACGCGCGCTAACTCGAATGTTACCCCAAGTCACACATTAACGCTGCATTCCTCGGTTAGAGTTGTAATAGTTGATGCATTAGTTACTTCGGGCACACTGGCAGGGCAAATAAAATGGCCTCCACTGGCTGTGTTGTACTGACTATAGATACAACTAGAGGCCCCCCCAGAGGGGAAATCACACCAGCCACGAGCCGATACATATCTAGCGCGGCTCGAAATGACCTTGACCTAAACCTACTTTCTCCATTTTCGAACTCGTAGGAGATTTTCGTCCCTACTACACAGCTGTAAAATTTTGTGATGATATCTTGAGCGGTTGCGAAGCTATCGTGGTAACAAACACACAGACCTTGACCTACTTTCACCAATTTCGAACTAGTAGATTTTCATCCCTACTACAAACCTGTAAATTTATGATGATATCTCGAGCGATTGCGAAGTTCGCGTCCTAACAGACACATAGACAAACAAACTGAAAACAATACTCGTAGGAGATCTTTATCCCTACTACACGCCTGTAAAATTTTTTGATGATATCTTTAGCGGTTGCGAAGTTATTGTGGTAACAGACAGACATGACCTTGACCTATTATCACCTATTTCGAACACATGACCACTTTCCTTTTTCCCTACTACACCTGTAAAATATTGTGATGCTATTTTGAACGGTTGCGAAGTTGTGTTAACACACACACACACACACACACACACACACACACACACACACACACACACACACACATTGATAAAAACAATACCATCTTAGCTATCGCGGCTGGTAACAAGTAGGACACATCGGACAGTCTAAACGAATACCGGTGCAAGTACTCGAAAGGTCCCATCCACACGAGCGGGCAGTGCCCGACGGGCACAGCCCGCTCGTGTGGATATCTCTCGCTTTTTTAGCAGTGTTTCCAGATCGAGCAGTCCCCGGTGGCCGTTGGCTACATACCGGGCATCAGCCCAGCAGCCAGTGCCTCAACAACGGGCAGGGGCATTTCGATGGTTTGGCCGTGGTTTCCCTGCTTACGACGTCATCTACACTCGTGCCCACCACGCACCCTCTAAACGTGTGAATTGGAACGTGATTTGGTAACAATGTTTGCCCGTCGGGCACTGACCGCTCATGAGGACGGGCTTAAAGTCCGGCGAAAGAGATGCGTGAGAAGATGCGAGAGAGGGAAAGAGCGGGATGATGAGACAAGCAAATTAATATACATTTTAAATCAGCATGGTGGAAGGTTAGTGCCCCTCCCAGTAAAACAAATAACTCAAAGTCAAATGGCCACCCCTTACGGGATTATGGTGTCTGGCAATAGACAGATAGATAGATGTACTTGTAGCCAGTGTGGGTTGTTAGGTAGTGTGATACTGCCATAGATATATATATATATATATATATATATATATATATATATATATATAGATATATATATATATATATATATATATATATATATATATATATACATACTGTAGTGAGCTGCTACACATAGATGAAAAACATATACTGGTGCGTTAGACATTACAAGCTTCCGATCACTTCCCTGTCGTAACTGTAATTTGTTATGACGGGACGGACAAGGAGGCTGCATAATTCTTCTCATGGCTCTTGCTGTTGCAGAAACAATTTACGACTGCGACAGGGATTGATCGTATGTTATCCGATCCCTCATCTCTTCCTTTCTTCTTTTCTGTCCTCTCCTATCCAATCGCCCTCTTTCATCTCCTCTGTTCATTACGTCTTTCATCTCATTCCTTCTCCCAGTCTCTCTCTCTCTCTCTCTCTCCACTCAAACCCTCTCCTCTCTTCCGTTATGTACCCCGTTCCTTTCCTCTCTCTCTCTCTCTTTCAGTCTTCTGTTATGAACCCAAGGCAATAAATTCTCGTGGGTTAAGTAGTCTCCATAACACCTCTTCCTTACCAGTGTCTCTATCTGACACGTTCATATATATATATATATATATATATATATATATATATATATATATATATATATATATATATATATATATATATTATCCTGTGTGTTACCTATGCAATCGAAGTCAGTATAAAGAAAATATGACCAACCAACAATAGAAAAAAATTAATATTCAAGCTAAACATAACCCTAAGAAGCACTTCTGGCTTGTGGGCTGCATTTCTACCAGCTTCAGGGACTTTGCAATGCCTCTTCCCCAGCGATTTATTCAGTATATTGCACCTCATATTCTTCTTGTATGTTGTTGATGCAAACTGTTTCGTTATTAAAACGATATTAGTAGCGTACAAGCACATATTAAGGCGCAAATGCAAAATAAATCGCTAGGGATGAGGCACAACGAATTCTCCTCTGCCACGGAAAATATAACTCTGCGTCTTGTTGTAGGGATGTATATACAGGATGGTCCATTTATGACGGTCCTCGTCCACTCCGCCAGGCAACTACTCTTGTTTAGCGGGGATGGCTTGGTCCACATTATTAGCGTCTAACCTTCATCATTTTCTCACTGTCTACTCCACTGCTACACCCACGCCATCACCAGCAGACTGAGCCGTCCTCGCAACACTTAAGATACCGCCAAGTGAATTTCTAGTGAAGCGCTATTTACAGACCATCCTGTTTATTTCTCCTTCAATTACGTTCTCTTTTCAGTCTTACTAGTGATGCTCTACGGTGTATGGGTGAGCTTCCCGTTACCGTAGAAGTATTTAAAACACCTCTTCTGCGATATACTTTTCGTGTTGTACCTTATTATCATTTTGTTCGTGACTGTGATGGAGGGATCGCCTTCATTTGGTAGCACTGATATAACCGGGCGGCTCTATTGTCGGATTATGCAAGTATCCCCTTAACCACCTCCCTATCCCCCAGAAGGAGAATGGTGGACTGAAGGCGATACACTTTTCGTACAGAAGAGGTATAATATAGCCCAAACTTTTCTTCCAGGGGGCTCTCTTTAACTAAATAAAATAATCTTGGAGCAAAGAAAATAATATAGAAATTGCCACCCCGGGCTGAAGGAGTTATCATTCTCAAGTTCCAATGACTCACACTAAACTAATTCAAACCGTCTGGTCTTAGAATAAATGTGAAGAATTGACATGACCACGAAAGGGTTAAGGGAGACGGTACTTACACTAAGGCTCCCACACTAACCCTTAGCTGAATAAATCGTTTGCAGTTTGTCAAGTATATTATATTGTTTTAAGTCAAACCCGGCCATCATTTTTGTTCTTTGCAGCTTCTTTCAATATCTCGGCAAGTGAAGAAGACAATGTGACTGCTCCACATCTTTTTACTCTCCACCTGATAACGTCGGAGGAAGGTGGTGTTATCACTGGGATCAACAGGCGTCCGTCCGTAGAGATGGGCGACAGGGCGGCTGGCCTGGCGTAGAGTTCATTTCCGGACAGAACTCAGAAAGTATTCGCTACTGAGTCATGAAATTTCACATATTTGTGTCTTATAATGAACTGGTGTCTTTTGTTAGGTAGAAAGCTGTGTCTTGAGCATTATTATTTTTTTTAATTAACGAAGTAAAAAAAAATGTTTCCAGGCTAGGACTCGGAAACTACAGTAATACAGGTACAGGCTTCAAACTCCAGGAATGTGTTAATATGTCTCCGGTGCCTCTTGGCAGTTGGAATGCCATGAGATTATATAATGTTATGAACTTGCAAATACATAAAACTGATTATTTTAAAGCATTTTTCTGTTAAAACTTTGCAACTGTTACACCTAGAAGGCAATAATTGTGCAGGATAAATGATTATATGAATATCTAATTATGTATGATGTTTCATGCCTGTACCTATTATGTAATCATCAAAATGGCTACCTAAATGAATAAAAAGCACGAAGTCATAATTTTATCAAATCTGCTCAAAACTTCATTATTACCTTGGATAAACTACAGAAATTTTGAAGTTTTAATGTCTCTGTTATTCAGAGGGGGGGGGGTGAGGGCCGTTATGCGCTTGGTTAGGTGTGCAGGGAGGTGGTGGTGGGGGGGTATGTGCTTGGTCATATGGAGGGTTGCAGTAGCGTAGCGTTGCTTATGTTTCATTGCACTTAGTGACCATAGATTCGTATTTTAGTTAATCTATTTTTGCAACTCATCATTCGAGATGGAGAGATGACAATTTTAGGCCAAGTTAGAGTATAACCAGTATTGTTGAATTACTGAGGCGATTACGAGGTATTAGCACTCAGGCTCCTACGACTAAGTCTAAACTTATCCCCTCCCCCCCAGCAATCATTGGAGGGTCACGCTCCCCAAATATCGCAGTACGGATGACAGTCCGCTATACAACAAGCACTAAGACGGCAAAGCCATATTTGCCCTCCTTTCACAATTTCTGAGAATTTTTATTTTGGTGAGGGGGCTGACCCCCTAAAAATCATTGAAGGAAAACTGTACATAGTGGAATACCTTATCAGCAACCTGACTAGTTCACCTGGGAACTTTCAAATCCAAGAAACACACACAGACACACACAGGCTGAATCCCGCGCCGCTTAATAGGACGAGGTGTAGGAAATACCACCCTGCTTCGCAGGACAGATATTATAATAATGATGATGATAATTATACTAGTAAACAACAACAACATTAATAATAATAATAATAATTTATTTCATTCATCATCCAATCCTACGCTGCCCCATGAGGAGCGTAGGAGCCCGGGGCTAGGCAAGTTGGTCCTGACATTTAAGATAATAGTGACCAGCCTCACTCATCCCTGAGTGGCAATACGTGAGCAATAAACCCCAGCCATCCCTTGGATACAAACCTTCACCTGCTCAATCCAACTGGAGCGCCGTAATTACCCACTAAACCACCAGGCGCCAAAATTTGGTTATATGGTTACCATACAGCGTAGTAAATGGTTTCCTGGTGTACAGGAAACCATTTGGCTTGTCACTCAGTGTAGAGTCACCCACAGGCAGAAGGAAGAAGAAAGAATGAGGGAAAGAAGAGGTAGTGTAAAGTCACCCGTAGGCAGAAGGACGAAGAAAGAATGAAAGAAAGACAGAAGAGGATGGAAGAAAAGAAGGATGGAGGAGAGGAAAGGGAAGACATCCGAGTGCAGCACTACATCGAGTGAGTGGATGGTGAGCGCCCCCACCTACTACTACTACTACTACTACTAGCAAGTGTTACCTTTTTGGATGAGCCATATAAGCTGGAGGAAAATGCCTCAACCGGAACTTGCTGCATGTTACAACCTCCTCCTAGTAAATACCAAATGGATGCTCTCACTCGTGTGTTGTAACAGCATGATTCGTTACTTCACCGTTAATTACTGGATTTCTTTCCCTAACGGATAACTGCAAAGCTGTAGCAAACCGTACCACTGTAATTCTTACCTTAGTTCCATGGCCCGTATTTTCGTCGGTTAAGGAAGCTCCCAAGCATCCCTTCCTATTTATTGTTGGATGCGACTGGTTAACATCAATTTGTATGTTATTTACGATTATGGTGATACTGGAATGATTTAAATGACACAGAAGAGGACAGGGAGATGTAATAAGCAAAATAAGTCGCTTAGGAAGTGTTAGGGAGCTTCCTTAACTGACAAGAATACGGGTCTTTGTCTACAGTATGTGACGCAATTTCACGTCTGTATATACATCTGAGACAGTTTCCTGGACAAGAGAACAGACGATTTTTTTTTTTTAAATTCCATTTCGTTAATTAATTTACTTTTATTTTGTTTTTTGTTTTTTATAAGTCCGACTCTTGGAATAACCTTTTAACTACACGTTCCCCGAGGCCCAGAGATCCTCCTACGTAGTGTACATTCTGAACTAAGTTGGAACATTACAGAGCGTGCGTTAATACCAGGCAACTGGGAAGGCATACTTTTTGTTTTGGCTAAAATAACATCCTTAGGAAGCTTGCTTACTCGAACACGTTCTACAATTTCACGCGTGGACGCCTACGGGTAGCTTAATTTAGAGTTTATTCTTGCTACCAATACACAAATTTATTCAGCTGTAGGCGAGACTTTTTGAACTGGAGGGATTAGATACGGCCTTCATTAGCTCGTTCGCCATCCAAGAGCCTCTAAAATACTGAGTAAATCGTCTGGTGGAACCCAGATTTTAAAAAATCCCCTGGACGAAGCTGGTAGCATTTTTACGTCATGATCATGATGATCATCATCCCGCCTCTTTTTTCCCCACTTGCGGGGGGAAAAGATAGGGTCCTGACAGCAAGAATACGGGGGAGACGCCCATTCATTCACCATTCAGACCTCCGGAATCTTATTACACCTCACAGGTACACCTTTCCACACGTAGTTTTCTAATTACCTGTCAAACAAAGCCACTCCAACGACCGTCAAGTTACAAACGGAATACCAAGCCCCTGTCATGCAGTCCATACGAGATTCATCCAACCAGCTCGATCCCTTGTCAGTTCCCCAGCCTCGTCAGCCTCCACACCTCTCTTTCTTACACTTTCACTTACCATATTTATTCATCTGCCTACCACGCCTCCTCCCTCCTTCAGACTCATACTCTTTTCACCATACTATTGATACTCATGCTCTCCATATGACCACACCTATTCATATAGTGAACTATTTTGTGATTCTTCACAAATAGTATAACGCCAACTCTCCTAGCTTGCTATTTTCAAATTCCTTCGACGAAAAACAGAATTTCAATCCCGCACAGGAGCTGATCGGCAAAGTTGTACACTTCCAAGGAAACACTGACCCAACTCTAGGACATGTTTCCCACACAACATGTATTCTCTCTCTCTCTCTCTCTCTGCTACTATCAGTGGTCCACACCCAAAATTAATGATCAAAGTTGCCAGAATTTTTATAACAACAGTAAGAAAATATGTATCTGAAATGTAGATCACAATACCTGGAATAAAATGTTAAATTTTAACCTAGTAAATTTAAAAATAAAATATAATAAAAAATACTTATTCCACCGAAATTAACCAATATACTATATACTCGAACCGAGCCCAGTTTCTGTTATTAACCAGGTAAGCCGAACTTTATTTTGCCATGAGAAAAACATATTCCGAAAAACAGTGACGGTGGTGGTAGGGGTGGAGGCGGTAGCGGCTGTGGTGGTAGTTGTGGTGGTCGTGATGATGATGGATTCAAAAAGTCTGATAGTGTCAGTAGTGGTAGCACTGGTCGTGGTTCTAGTCGAGGTGTTGGTGCTGGTGGTAGTGGTGCTGGTGGTTTTTTGGTGGCACTGGCAGCGGCGGCAATGATGGCCGTGGCACTGGTGGCAGTGGTGCTGGTTAAAGTGGTGATAGTGGTGGAGATTGTGATACTGGCAGAGGTGGTAGTAAATGGTAATGGTACCTGTAGTAGTGGTGGTGGTAGTGGTAACAGCGGTGGCGGCGGAGTGTGTGTGTGTGTGTGTGTGTGTGTGTGTGTGTGTGTGTGTGTGTGTGTGTGTGTGTGTGTGTGTGTGTGTGTGTGTGTGTGTGTGTGTGTACCGCAGCTGGCTCTCTCCCTCACCAATATCACACTAAAGCTAATGGAATGTGTACACGGAATTATAATAACACGTTTTACAAGAGTCCTCTCCCCCTACTCTCACCCCAACCTCCATACACGAGCAGTTTGGTAATTACTGATAAAAGGAGGCGTATTTAACCCGTTCACCGATACAAGTTTCTTTTTTTCATGTCTAAAATGGTCTGGCGGTAACACGAATCAAACACAAGTGGACATTGTGCGGAAGGAGTTTGGAGTGGAGATACAGTAATACTCCTTATGAAGAAGTTTGTCCCACGCTGGACATTTGGGAGGTGCGAAATCAGACGTCATTACGCTAAAACGTCCTCGTGCTAAAGGGACTGAGCCAAGGTTAAGGACAATAATACATAAAGAACACCGTGGCTGACGTGGGTGATGCGAATTTCGAGCAGATGGAGAAATGCGACATCTATGTATCAATGGTGTGTGTGTGTGTGTGTGTGTGTGTGTGTGTGTGTGTGTGTGTGTGTGTGTGTGTGTGTGTGAGTCGTTAGTCCTGTGAGATACGGCCGAATTTTTCAAAGGACTGAATAATGAATGAGTGAACGAACGTACGGCCTATTGCACCAGGCACTGTGAGGTAGATCTCTTTATGTTCTCGTGTTCCCCCCTCTCCATTTTGATCAGTGGGAAATGGGCCTGGGACAGATGATGATGATGATGGTGATGATGATGATGATGATGATGATGATGATGAAACTAGTTACCCGAAGATGTTTTAAATTTTCCAGAAAGTTAGGAAGCATCTTTTGTAGTGACTGAATTAAATTTGTGTCCAAGTGTTAAACTGCACCGTCGGAATAAATTACTATAGCCATGTGCATAGGCTTGATCCCTGCGTATTTTTTACACAAGATGAACAGAAAAAGTAAAAGCAAATTAAATATATTAAAAAATCCTACAGCAGATAAGATGTGTCCTCCATCTAAAATATATATATATATATATATATATATATATATATATATATATATATATATATATATATATATATGTAATAGCTGGATTTGAAATGATGTTTAGGGGAAAACATTTGTGGAAGCGAGCCCCGAAGATGCCATCACGGGAAATGGGGTGATCGATACACCTACCCTTCACTCCAATGTCGTGCTTTTTAGTTATATTTTTGCTCTATCCAGGCAACAACACCCAGTTTCGGAGATACTGCTTAGATTAGTTACAGCTTTCACTATCCCTTCACTATTTGGTAAGCTGATTAAAAGATTACAATGGGATGCAAGAATGAACTCAGAATCATCGTCACCTGCTCCAAGGAGATAAAAATGTACTGGACCACGGAAGTTTTGCCACGGAACCCTTCACCTTGCAGTGGCTGGTACTGGGTCGGTAATAATTTTTTTTTTTTTTTAATGCTCAGTGTTTAATCCCATGACCCAGATAATTTGCCCCGTCATTGCAAACCACTCAGGCCTCCACATACAACTCGTTGTAGCCAAGTTTGTGAAGAAGACCGTAATGCCTCTTCCACAGAGATTAATTTTCAGTTTCACTCTTTATATTCTTTGGTATGTTATGTATCTCTGTTTAATATCACCACCGTTGGCACAAGTCACATACAAGCAGGCTGTTAGATAGTAATGTCCAGAGTAAATCGCCGAGAAAGAGCTGTTACGAAATCTCTGGTCAACTAGAAATATGGTGATCAAGAACAAACCTACGCTGAACTCTCTCTTCGAACTCATTTATTCTGCAGGAGGAGGAGGAGGAGCTCATGTGCCGGTTGCCTCCGTCCATGGTTTTTTCCTGCAAAGATATATATGAGCTGCGAGGGGGAGTTGGTTGAAAGTCTGGTAGTGAGTCTGGGTCCTTGCTATGGCGCATCATCAGTCATCATCATCATCATCGTCGTTGTCGTCTTCCTCCTCCTCTTCCTCTTCCTCCTAACCTTACAGCCTACCAAAAATGGGTAGGACTGGTTATTCACGGTGGAATTGCCATCAGATAGTAAACATTTCCTGAGTGTGTATTCCAATACAGTATATACTGTACCTACACTGGGGCTGGGCTGGTGGGGTGGGTTGTAGGGTCGTATTATAAGTGGCTCTGGATAACGATTTATTGTGCACGTTACACCTTAATATCCTCGTGTACGTTATTTAAGCAAAGTATGTCAATATAAGAACGCATAAGTAACAAAGGAAAATGTTAAGGTACTATAATGAAAAATTCATCGCCAAGGAAGAGGTACAACGAGGCCTCCTATGTTACCTTGAATCCGACCCTTTGTGCACAGACGAATTCATAAACGGCCTCAAACTTTTGCCTTCAAACTCTGTCATTCGGCGGGACCAAAGAAATTAACCTTAAAACTGCAACAAATTACGTATATATAGGAAAAGGCCATTCTCATTTGCACAAGTGATTTCGTAGTATCTCCTTAGCGTTTTCTTTCACATATTACACCATATTTTCTTTAATTCTTCTGTGAGAATATGATGCAGCCCCGGAGATGATCATAACACGTTACTACCCTGTTATGGCATGTGAAGCGACTAGAAATTCTAAAGAATAAAATTTCTACTGGAGATGCGGGGCATCGATCCCCGTACCTCTCGCATGCTAAGCGAGCGCTCTACCATTTGAGCTACATCCCCACTCTCTAAAAGCTATCCTCTATTGAAGGACTTGACTTTCACAATCAAACTTATGGTTAGTTCCTTAACATTTGTTTCTGTAGGAGCGACATGGAAAAATGAATGTAGTCTTCTCCTGCCTCTTGTTCTTCCCTCAAAAATAAATCCTCGGTAAAAGAGTGGAGCCATCGTGTGTGTCTGAATGTTAACGTCTTGCTGCCTCCTTAGATACTACACTCGCCTGCCCGCGCTCGTTCTCTCTAACACAACCAGGGGAAACTTCCGTACCTTTGAACCAGCCTCGTTTTCTCTCATTTCCTTTTCCTTCCTTGTATATTATCTCCCTTTTTCATTTCCTACCTTGGTTATTTCCCCCTGCAGATATTTCCTCTCGGCTGTCTCCCTTTTCTATATTTCCTTCCATTCCTCTTTCCTCAATGGGGTACTGTCAAATCTAGTATCCGATAGAAGGCACTGCGGACTCTAGTTTCACACATTCTCGCGCTGTTTAAAAAGCCTATTTCTCTTGGTTAAATATCTGTATGAAACTGAATCACAATAATGTCATATATCATAATATACAAATAGAAACCGTAGTTATAACGTGGCATGAATTGTTTTATTTACCATATATGGAAGTGAAATATTCATTGAGGGCAACCCTTCCATTTCGCTAGTCCTGTAGTATTACACTTCTACTATACGTGTAGTGGAAGTGAGATTCTTAATATAGCTTATACTTGGATCAGACTGCAAATTGAGCCTAGTGGGTATCTTGACTCATTCAATCTCTATGTTGGCTTAAACGTAATGTTGAGTAAATACTGATCTTCAACATTTTGCCCACACAAGTCACGCATGTGCAGCACAGGCCAGTCCCCCGTTTTATTCTAAACTGCTCACTCATTCCACAGTCACTTACCCTGAACTCCTCTACATCCAGCTATGCAGATCGTGAATACAGAACTTCACTCCCTGTATGAACAGTAAAGGCAGATGTCTTGGCTTGCTTTACCATCACTGTCTGTCCCACTGAGCTTATGGAGGCTTTCTCATGGGTTGCACCTCGTAATTTGTGTGTCCGTCGCCAGGGCGGCGCTGGTGTAGAGGCAGCCATGTTACACCCTGCCTGATGCCCGCGTTTTTTGTACTGAGCTGCTCTGTGGGTTTTTGAAAGCAGCCGATGATTCCGGAAAATATAGTGCCATGGTCCACTGTGCAGCTTACAGATGCAAAAATGGGCACAGGGATTCATCGAAGAGAGATGGCATTACATTTCACAAAAAGTGTATCTTGTTGCTAACTCTATAAGGTTACGGTCCCCTGGGGTGAGGTGGGAAGATTCTTGCCCAGTATCCCTGCATGAATGAGGCGACTAAAAGGCGCTCATTTATCACCAGTCTCTCTCTCCATGTCCTCTTCTCTTCTGTTCACATTCTCTTGTAGATATTTCCATGTTTCTTCCGGCCTTGCGTTCGTTTCCCATACTTGTGATTATTTCCCAAACTTGTAATAATTTCCCAAATGTGGAGTCAATTGCCAAACTTGCGATAAATTCCCAAACTTGCGATAAAATTGCAAAAACTTACGATTAGATCCCAATCCAGTAATCAATACCCAAACATGCGGTCAATTCCCAAACATGCAATCAATTATCAAAAGTGCCATCTCGTGTCTCACGCAACTTCGATTATTTTTCCCGGAAAACCAAGGCAACTTGGTGCGCTGTGCCTTCCAAGTCCTCCCTTAAACTAATAGTATTAATAATAATAATAAATAATAATATTAATAAACACTACTACTATTACCACCACCACTACTACCAATAACAACAACAATAATAATAATGATTATAATAATCATCATCATCCAATCCTACGTTGCCCCATGAGAAGCGTAGGAGTCCGGGGCTAGGCAAGTTGGTCCTGACATTTAACATGAGTGACCAACCTCACTCATCCCTGAGTGGCATTACGTGAGCAATAAACCTCAACCATCCCTTGGATATAAACCTTCACCGGCTCAATTCGATAGGAGCGCTGTAATTCCCCACTAAACCACCAGGCGTCAAAATTTGGTTGTATGGTTATCACCCAGCGAAGTAAATGGTTTCCCTGTGTACATGAAATAATAATAATAATAATAATTATAATAATAACAATAAAAGTTACAAGAAGGAGGTGATATTTTGAATATTATCCCGGAGCCCGAAGCTCACCATATCTGGAAATGAGTTCTTGATCTAGCGATATTTATTTCCATTCATAATTGGTTTTTACGAATGTTGAATCAGGTCTTAGTAATATTAGGGGTTTTCGGAGATCTTTAGCTTAACGTTTTTGCTACCAAGTTTAGATGGCAAGTCTAGCGACCACGGTGGATCTCTCTGTTAGCTCCATCTACCAGTCGCATTCCCGCTGGCAAGGGAGACTTTACGATACTACTTTTTTTTTTTTTTTTTTTTTATCGCACAGCGACACTACCTTTAATGTTAGACATACTGAAGACATATATGGATTGGATGTTAATGGATGGATACTATTTAAATCGTCTGAACATCGATATGGATGTTGTTGCTAAGCCCCGGACAGTCCGGATGAGCAGACCCGTCGACCGCAGATAAGCCACTTTCTGTGGGTCCATCCTACAGGCACAGTACAGTGCATTTACCATGTGCTGAACGTATCCGCGCCTCCTCCTAGTGGACGGCGCCTCACCACGGTCGGACCATGGACGAAGAGATGCAGAAAAAAATGAAGTTTGGCACCCTGATAGACGCCGCAGCTGCTTCACTCACGGCGCACAGCGCCACCACGTGTAGGCTCCTCGTCAGCACCTATCGACATAATTGACATCAGTACCGTAAATGAGGATAAGTTTTATAATAGAGATTCCTGTTGTCTTTAGACAAATTTATTCAGTTTTGGAAAGATACAAATTAACTTGAGGAGTCACTGTGCGAAGCTGAATAAAAATAATGAAATGTAAGGCGTCATAGTATCGAAGGGGTTAAGCGTAACACGCAAAATAGATCGCTGACGAAGAGGCGTTCCTACGTCAACGAGAATATGGTTTTACTCGTATGTCCGGGGAGCTGAGAAGTCTAAGTTGTAATGGGAAAAATAAATCGCTAAGGAAATGGTACAACGAAATCTCCTTTGCCAATGAGATTGTCCTATCATTGCACCAACAAGCACCGTTGGCACCTGGGAATAATCCATATCTTAACCTCTTCTTTCTCTCTGACGTATTTTACTGGTTTGTTCTTTCTGTCTTCAGGCAGTTTTATTCAAATTAGCTGCACAAACAGGACATCTATCAAAACAGTAGCAAGAGAAATGGACCGAACTGCAACATAAATTCATCTGTCAGTAATTTCGTCAAATTCTCGGCTGCTTCTCATAGTCAGGACCAGGAAACACACCCTGGGGCCCCACCACTATAAGGACGTAATATATCCTGGCTCTTCTCAGGCCGTACTGGCACTACAGTCGCCCCCTTCACCTCAGTCACTTCTAATGTTATTCTTGACGATATATACAAACTTATTGCGTCTGATAAAATTATCAACTTAACCAGAACTAATTCATCTCAAGAAATTTACTGCTTATAAGTAAAATTTTGGTTGGCGTTCTGGGACTCTCTTGGGTCCGGGCCCTGGTGTTTGGTGAATACCACCAACACCCCGCTGTCTCGGGTCCAGATCACAGTCATACATTAACATCAAAGGACATTTTTCTGTTCTTGTCCATCAGTGCTGAGTTAGCTAACTGAGCTATAATGACATGATTACCTAGCGAGTTCGTTGGTGTTAGCTCGTAGGCTCCCATGATTTACTCTCAGTTGAATAAATTATTCTGGCGTTTGATGGATTACACAACTAGAGTTGTCCCAACTATGAGACAGTTAAAAGTGGCAGTATTCACATACTCAGGCTCTTATAGCTCACCCATAGCGGAATAACATTATCTAACGTGGTCTTGAATAAAACAGTAGAATTGTCTTGATCATGAAAGTTGCCAGTCTTGTGGTCAAGCGGTAGATTGGGTGGGTGAGTGTTGATGTCGTGTTTATCGCGAATGGGTTGTGGTTTAGCCAGTTTGGCCGGTTGCTCGTGTGTATTTATCGACTCTTCCCTCCTTCCCTCTGTCTGTCTGTCTGTCTGTCTATCTCTATCGATTTAAGTCTATTTATCTGTCTGTCTTATCTATACCGTCTATATATCTGTCTAAATCTCGATGAATGGGCACTGGGGTTGAATTTCGTCAAGCAGCACCTCCAACGGAGTTTTACAAACTGTCTCCATGTTAACTGTAAGGACCATGTGTTTGGTCCCCTACAGTTAATAAAGAGACAGTTTATGTGCAACTCCCCTACCTTGATCATATCACAACCAAAATTCAGCCATCACTCACAAAACACAGTGAAGTTTTACCTCCCAGTTGTTGTTTATTCCTGTTAATAATTTTAGAAGTAGCTCAGTTTTTAACTTTAAGGGCCTCCTGCCCCCTGACCTGCACTCATCCATTGTTTACAAATCCACGTACCCCAGTTGTCAGGTTAGGTACATCGGACATCGGAAGGTTCGAGTGGATGAGCACAAGGGTCAGTCGAACATGAGACGGGGCACCCATGTCACAATCCTGCTCACTCAGCTGTGACAATGAGACCACTCAGAGGTTTGTGGTGTCCTCCTTAAGACAGAAAACTTTTAAGTAATTGATGGTTGTACCAATTCGAGTCAAGGATTGTGTGGGTAAAGTTGAAAGTTGGAATACAAATGTGGGAGATTGTGTGTGTGTATGCACCAACGCAAGATCGTGCTAGCAGTGTGAGGGAAGAGTTCTGGACAAATGTGGAGGTGTGCATGGAAAAGTTTGGAAGGAATGAGAGAGTGTTTTTGATCGGTGATTTGAATGGTAAAGTAGGGAATGTGAAGGTGGATGGAATAGTTGGTGAGTGGGATGTGCCTGCTGCGATAGATGAGAATGGAAGTGCGTTAGTGGACATTTGTGCTGGGAGGGGGTTGGTGATAGCCAATACCCTCTTCAGGCATAAAATGATCCACAGGTATACATGGCGAGTGATGAGAAGCGTGGGTGGTAAACTGAATGAAAGGAAGGAAATGATTGATTATGTATGTGTGGATGAAAGGATGCGAAGATGTGTAATGGATGCAAGAGCGTATAGAGGTTGGGGGAGTGCACTTTCTGACCACTACTTGGTGGTGGCCAGAATTAGGATACAAGTAAGATGGAGGAATAGAAGAAGGGAAAGACGAGAGGAAGGAGTAGTTGCAAGGAGAGTGGAAAGGTTACAAGAGGATGAGAAAAAGGCAGAGTATAAGAGAGAAGTGGAGGAACGATCGGGCAAATATGAATTGGAGCAGATGGGGGACGTGGAAGGAGTGTGCAGGATATTTACAGAAGAAATATGTGCAGCATGTAATGTGGTGTGGTGTGTGGAACAGCGTGGTGGACTGAAGAGGTGAGACAGGCTGTGGCACAAAAGAAGAAAGCATACAATGAATGGATGAGAAATAGGGGCGTGGAAGAAGTTGAGAGGCGGAAGAGAGAGTTGTATGTAGAAAGAAAGAGAGAGGTGAAAAGATTATTAAGAGAGAGTAAGAAGAGAGTGGATGAGGAATTTGGAAGGAATTTGAGTGTAAAGTGGAGGGACTGTAAGAAGATGTTCTGGAAAGAGGTGAAAAGAGTAAGACAGGGTGGAAGTGAGGTTAGCAGGGGAGTGAAAGATAAAAATGGTAGATTACTAGTGGAGAAGGGAGAAAAAGTGAGCAGATGGAGAGAACACTTTAAGGAATTGTTGAACATACAGGATGGAAGGAATGCGAGTATAAGTGGCTGGGGAATGGCTGGGAGAAGGAGGGAGGTGAGAAGACAGGAAGAAATCAGTAGGATAGAAGTTGTGGATGCAATGAAGAAAGTTAAATTGGGGAAAGCCCCAGGAATTGATGGAGTGTGTGGTGAAATGCTGAAGCATGGGGGAGAGATAGTAGTAGAATGGATGTGGAAGACGTGCAGATTGGCCTGGGAGGAAGATAGAGTCACGTAGGATTGGAAGTCAGGTATAATTATTCCCTTGTACAAAGGAAAAGGGGAAAAAGAAGTGTGTGGTAATCATAGGGGCATTTGTCTTCTTCGTATAATAGGAAAAGTGTATGGTAGGATACTTATTGACAGAGTTAGAGAAAGAATAGAGGAATTAGTTGGAGAAGAACAGGGAGGCTTTAGGAAGGGAAGAGGTTGTGTAGATCAGGTATTCATTCTTAGATCTTTAGTGGAAAAGTTTCTAGAGAAGGGAAAGAAGTTGTATGCGGCTTTCATGGATTTGGAGAAAGCATATGGCAGGGTGGATAGACAAGGATTGTGGAAAGTAATAAGAATATATGGAGTAGATGGAAAGTTGTTAAATGCTGCGAGTATGTATAATGGTGCTAAGGCTGCAGTGCGTGTGGATGGTGAACTAAGTGAATTTTTCTCTTTGGAAGTTGGGTTGAAACAGGGATGTGTCATGTCTCCATGGTTGTTCAATCTGTTCATGGATGGGGTAATAAAAGAGGTACAAGGTAGGGTAGTGGATGTTGGAGTGGCCCTGGTGAGAGAGGATAGTGTCTGGAAACTCCCTGTACTGTTGTTTGCAGATGATACTGTGTTGTTGAGTGAAGACGAAGGGGAGCTGCAAGGCTTGGTGGACGAGTTTGGGAGAGTGTGCAAGAAACGGAATCTAAAGGCGAATGTAGGGAAGAGTAAAGTGATGGTCTTTGAGAGAGGTGAAGTCAGTGAATGTACAACGAGGTTGGATGGTGAGGAATTGGAAAATGTGAGTACGTTTAAGTACTTGGGTAGTGTGATGAGTAAGGATGGAGGTTTGGAGGGTGAAGTGCTTGATAGGGTACAGCAGGGAAGAAAGGTTGCTGGTACTTTGAAAGCAGTGATAAGAAACAGGGAAGTTAGCATGGAAGTGAAAAAGTTACTACATGACAGTATTGTGACACCAACTCTAACGTATGGAAGTGAAGCTTGGGCATTGTTGGAAGGACACAAGTCAAGAGTGAAAGCAGTGGAAATGAGTTATTTAAGAGGAGCCTGCGGAGTCACATGGAGAGACAGGCTGACGAATAAGAATATAAAGGAGCATTGTGGTGTGGATATGGATGTGATAGGAAGTGTTATGAGGAACACACTGAGGTGGTTTGGCCATGTGGAGAGGATGGAGGGTGAAAGACTGACGAAGAGAGTGTATGTGAGTGAGGTGGAGGGGGGAAGAGGGAGGGGGAGGCCGAGGATGAGATGGAGGGATGGGGTGGAGAGGTATATGAGAGAGGGGTGTGTGAGTTGGGAGCAGGGCAGTGAAATGGCGGGGGACAGGACGACGTGGAGGCGATTTGTTTATGGCCACCCCAAACGGGACTGAGGCGTCTGGCAATAGATAGATAGATAGACCAATTCGAGTGCTTGCTCACTGTATATAAAGTTACTTGCCCGGTTAAATAACTTAACGTCTGCAGTCCCGTAAATACAGTAAAGATAATATATTTTTTTAACATACTTCATTTTCTTTTATTTTTTTAAAATACTTTATTTTCATTAATTCTAGACTACTGATGATACCCTGAGATGTCGAAACGAAGATGCTGTTGGTGTCGACGTTCGTTCTACTCTTCCTCCTGAAACTGAAGTTCCCAGGAAAAAGTCTGTATCCAATGTTCTCGGACACTATTAAAGCTACAGTGGATCAACACACATCGCTTGAAAGGCCATGAAAAAGTAATAGACTTTATCTAAGAGACTTTCACAAAGTTCGACACCACACTGCTATGAGGTAGAGTCAGAGTTAAGATTCCAGAGGGTTGAACCGTGAGTGTGTAAGAATGTGGCCCATTCATTGGGTATGTTGTTGTATAGTTGAATGGTTCTTACACTGTCATGTTTTTTCCCTTTGTTTTCCACCTCACCTCACCTATGGGTGGGGGTGGGTGGAAAAAGAGCCGAGATGGCGATGATGATGATGATGATGATGACGATGATGATGATGATGATGATAAGGAACGGAGTATCCATAGTTTATACGTTAGCACTTCTGGGACAATATAACAAATCCGTGTTTCTCACCCAACAACTCTGGATCACACACAGAGCAGAAGCCGAAAGAGTTAAACGCCAACCGAAAAAAGGGTCTTCTAAGAGACAAGATTCTCAAACATTGATAACGGTAGATAATAAAACGCTGTGATAACTGATGTGACTGCCTTCGCACTTTGTCACTGGTTGTGTTGGTGGTGTAATACTGGAGAAAATACAGCTCAGTTCTACTACACCGTCATTCCCGTTCTTCCGTTGTGCTGAAACACATTGTCTTAACGCCCTGAAGGAAAGCAAAATCCAAAACCGTGCTGGAGATGCGGGGTATCGATCCCCGTACCTCTCGCATGCTAAGCTCTACCATTTGAGCTACATCCCCATCCTGGAAGTATATTGGCCACTGAAAGAGTCAGGAGCATCTTCTAGTTTCCTCCAAGGTATACTGGTGCCATCTATACATAATTCACATCAGTAAATGCCATCATCTCATTCCGTCAAGAGAACATATGTGGTGGCGGGTGGCACGGTGTGAAGGGTGCCAGCACAATGTCAGAGTGAAGGTGCATCCCCCCAGTTTCCCCGATCAGGGTCGATGGGGGAGGATGAGGGTGGGAAGGGATGGCTGGGCGGGATGGGTTGGCCTGCTGATGGATGCTGAAAGTGTGGGAGGGAGCAAACGAGTGTAGTATGTGGGGGTGATGATAGCGGTGGTAATATTTGTCTAACTACCATCCAGTCCTTTTGTGCTCCATAAGGAACGTAAAGCCTCGGGCTAGGTTCGCAGTCCAAATATTTGAGGCGTGGGTGACTAGCCGTACTCGCCCCTGACACTATACGGGCAATAAACCATAACCAACCCTCGGCTGGAAACCCTTATGAGCCCCATCCAGTTGGAACGCCGTAACCCACTACACAATCAGGTGCCTATGTGGTTATAAGTCACCAATCAGCGTAACAGCGCAGTACATAGTTCCTGCTTTACAGGAAACCAATCGGATGGCTACTCAATGTAGTCACTGGATGGTAGCACTGTATCAAGCGAGTGGATGGTAGGCACCCCACCTACCACGCAATATTCCAATACAATAATATTGCACAAATTCGATAAAGAGGGAAAAGATAGTCAAATCAAACGTTGGATATCGATAAGTAAGTGTGTGGGACGGCCTGGGGTTGTTGGTGTGTGGTGGGGTATGGCGAGGTAGCTCATCCTGTGAAAAAGAGCTGTATGGAATGGCCGGTGCTGAAGTGTTTGGTGACAAAATAGCAAGAACGTAATTAATTTACATTAACAAAGAAAATGGGGTTCTCCAAGAGCTATAGCTACTGTACGGTATATTTTCCATGAATCACAGGAAATCAATAAGTCAGTGCTGACATACAACTTGTGAATATTGTACTGATTTGCAAGGTGGAACACTTCGACAGGATACCGAAGGATTGAATATAAAATTGAGACATTGATTTGATTTCCAAAGAGCGTTAATAAACCGTTTCCGTAATGACGCCTTTTTCCTCTTATTATTTACTTTTTTTTTTTTTTGCACGGAATGACTAATGTTATCAGTTTAGGAGAACTTTTCGAATTGTTGGGTTTGGCTATGATCTCTGTTAACCCTTTCGCCACTGATATTCTTCTTAAGTTGAATCCTGTCGTCTGCTGTTAGCCGATTTAAAATGAAAATAAAGACACCATCGTAGTGCAGGGGTTACATAGGTTACGTCAACACTCAAGAAAGGATCGGCTCTGAGTGTTCCAATTAAGTTGATTTCTGCGCAACACAACGAAATACGACAACGCTGGCTGAAGATTGATTATGATTGCTACAAAGACTATTTCCACAGACTGCGACTACACCAAATCAACGCTAGGAAAGGTTTGTTAATCACTGCTGCATGACTTACTCCCCAAACCTTGAGGCTGCACGGACAGTTCGCCACAATAATTAGCCGAATCGACGTTTGCTCCAACATTCTTTTGGCCGACGGATGTTTGGCAAACAGCTTTCTTTTGAATTTAAGTAATTTTTTATTCCCATTTCTTTTCCTGTTCTAACTGCAAAGGTTAAACACGCCAGCATTTTCAAAAAGCTTGTTCTGACTGCTACACTTGACCTTTGACAAGTGACTCCCACCAAACGGGATACTGACTAAACAAGGTCATACCCTATCACTGCGACTTGTCTTATGCATTTTTATTTTATTCTAGCTACCGCCTGATTATTTCATTCAGCACAGAAGGAGGAAGCTGAATATTTGAAAACACACCCAATTAACCAGTTCAATATGAGGGGTCTTTCTTTTCAACAATAACGTTTGGAGGAAACAGGAATAAAAAATCATCTTTCTGATACAATCAAGGAAATTAGACCACCCTATAAAGTAGCAAAGGTTGAACAATAGGGGCAAGGGAGGAGGGGGAAGAGAGGAGGAAAAAGAAGAGAGGGAAGGGTGAGGGATGGGAGGGTGAAGGGAATGGAGGTAGAGAAAAGGACTGAGTGAAGGGAGGGAGAATGAGGGAGTGTGGGTAGTAGAAGAGAGACAGGGAGAAGAGGCATAACCTAGTGAGGATGTAAAAAAAAAAAAAAAAAAAAAAAAAAAAAAAAAAAAAAAAGGAGAAAAAGGAGAAAAAGGGAGGGACAGCGAAGAGAGAGTGAAAGAGCTCTGGTGCTGAACAGGTACATGAGGGAGGGTGGCTTGACTGGCAGAAGTGAGACCAGGGCTTGGGAACTGCTTTGTCGCGGCCACCCTGGATCAGCTCTAGGATAAGGCGTCTGACACTTAACATCTTCACTACGGTGGCGTCTTTCATGTTTTATTCTTGGACGATTACATTCGGCTTAGGCAAAACCTAGCAGTGAATGGGTTAGGAACAAAACCCTATACGGTACCACTACAGGTTTCGGGTTTATTCTGATCACCATCAGACGCTATATTTTTTCAGTTAAGAAAGCCTTTCTTGTAGTGAAAAGAAAGGTTTATCAGTTAATTTTTAAATGTCACTCGTCCACTGGAAATAAGTTCAACGTTGTCGTCGTTGAGGATCATCATCATCATCCTATTTCATCCTAATACATGGGACGGGTAGGACCCATAATTAAGAATAGAAAAGCAGGGCGAAGCAAGAGTCAACAGAGTATCCAGCGAAATGAACTACACAGCCATTCATTCATTAAGACAAACTCTCGACTACATCCAACAAGCAAACGTTGAAGCTAATGACTATTACCAAGTTCTTACCATTTTTTTGTTTAACCCTTCCACTATGATGTTTAGCTAATCCCTGCCTCTCCAGACGACTTCATTCACCTTAGGAGGGACTTTTCATACCTGAGGGAACACGTGAAGCCTTCGTTAGCCTCCTGACAACCTGAGATCGATTTTTATTGTGCAAAAAATTTCTGGTGGAAGCCTGATGAGAATGAAATAATAACAAAACAAACAAACACTCAGAATGCTACACCCACCCTTACCAGTCTGATTCTGCCCTGTGACCTTGACCTTCGACAGACAGCTCAAAATGAAACTTCCTCGTTCTTGCCTAACCCTTAACTCTTCCACCAACTTTGGTTCAGATCAGATGAACAGTGAGTTTCATATTGTCTTATTACCTTGACCTTTGACCTGTTCCTGTAACTCTGACCTTCAGCTGATGCCTTGCAAAATCCAATCTCTTTTTCCTTGCCTGTCCACAGTTTAGTCTACACCGGATAAAAATGTTTAAGCTGACGTTATCCTGTGCTCTTGACCTTTAACATTTTCCTTAACAAATATGTTTACTTCTTAATTAATACTCAACTCATACACCAAGTTTGGCAAAATTCGGATCAAAACTGTTTGAGTAATTCTGTTAAACACACACTCACCGGTCGAACTCTGACCTTGCCATATGTCCTTGACCTTTGATTCTCAACCTTTCCTCCAAGTTTGATTAAAACTGGATAAAAACTGTTCCAGTTGATTTTGCTAGGTCAAAGTGTGACAGCCCTGTGACCCTGAACTTTGACCTATTGTTCTGTAAACAACAAGCTTACTTACTGGTTATCTCTCAACCTTCCCAACAAGTTTGACTGAAATCTGATAAACACTGTTTTAGCTATAGATTTCGATGACAAACAGACAGGTAGCTACACACACACACACACACACACACACACACACACACACACACACACACACACACACACACACACACAGGTAAAAAAAAAAAAGACATCACGGTATGGAAGGGCTTAATTATCTGCAAACCTAGTATTTCACCCCAGGAGCGCCAGACGATTACGTTCGGCTCGGAGTACGAAAAAAAAAAAAAAAAAAAAAAAAAGAGCTGAACATATTGGCAGACATTAAAAAATTTGTGTAATATTCCAGACAACACCAGACCATTTTATTTACCCAGAGAAAACCCACGGAGAGAGAGCGGACTTTAATCCCTTCAGCCTAATTACAACTTTTTATAATTAATCTTACAACCGCCAGACGATTTTGCTTATCTGGAGACCTCCCTCGTAATGCAAGAGTTAACAAAAGCTGCATTTTACTTACTTATATGAAATGATTTGGAGACGGCACGATTGAGTAATATAGTCTTCCTCACGGTGAATGGAGTTAAACTTTCCATGTCACCAAGAATACCTAGCTACGTCGTACAAGTTGACAGCCATCTAGCATGGAGTCGAGAGGGATGGATGGACTGGTGTATATGAGTGAATAGGCGTGTGTAATGGCTGGGTAGACCAGAATGATTACAGACGGACTGGTGTTTTTGGGAGGGTTGACTTATGTATATGGCGGACGGACCCACGTAAATAGATGGGTAGATCTTTCTAAATGGTGGACGGACCAGTGCAAATGTGTGGGTAGATCTATGTAAATGTTGGTTGGACCAGTGTAGCTGTGTTGGTGGGCCAATGTAAATTTGTGGTAGATCGATGTACATGGGTGTGTGGACTAAGGTAAACGGGTGAGTGGACCCCTATAAACGGGTGGGTGGAGTAGTGTAAATGGGTAGCGGGACCAGTATAAATAGGTGGGTGGACCAGTGTAAATATGTACCCTGAGTGAGACATGAGGCTATATTCTCGTGGACTTAAAGTGTTTCTAGAACCATTCTTGGGGCTGTTTTACAGGTACCCCTCATTATTCTCTTGTATATTATTTACGTTAAAGATCTACGTACTATTCGTAAATACTATGACGGTGCAAAAGGAAACAACCGTTCCATACCATCCCAGGGACAAAGCCAAAGTCAGAGAGGAACCTTGAAACTCCCGGACCTATCACAGCCAGCTTTCCACAGCGAGGCTCAGCAGAGTCCGTTTTCGCTGAAGTCAAGACAAAAGCACTGACGAGACAAGGGTAGCCGACGTGGTTTCACACCATCCTACGTCCACTCAAGTCTTGGTTTGACTAAAATAACTTTATAACTTTGGTTTCGACTCACATTCCCAGAATGACATTCCGGTCGAATTATCATCATCTAAGGACAATGGGGACCCCAGCAGCAGTATAGAAGGCCGACCTGAACACGTAGGGCAAGTTTCGTCTCACAAAACCTACATTTCTTCCTTAACGACCTGGAAGAGCTTGTACAGCACCATACCCGTAACCCTGACCGTCTTCGAAAGAGTTCAAGCACACTTGACCTTTTCTTACAACTGATCCCTATGCTTATGCTGTTAATCTCTCAGCTCGGCTCCTCCGATGACAACCTTATTACCATATATAACATGTCCCATCGCTCTAGTAAGGCCTGTGGACCCTCCCAAAAACTGGCAGCTGTGGCACTTTGGAGCTACTGACTGGTAGGCCTTCAGTCAGTACTTTTTTGATTTTCACAAGAATGATTGTTGCTTTCATGGCCGGGAGCCATCAGAGTGTGCCTTGCACATTACGGAGGTTATACTCTCGTGCATTGAAGCATACACTCCTTTCTCTTATCCTGAGACTAAAGAAAAAAAAAATGGTTTAATAATGCATGTTCTAATGCTGCCCACCACAAGGAGGGCCTTCAAAAGGTACCAGAGGCAACCCACCCCCGAATCTCATCTCTTTCATGTTTCTGCCTGAAATCGTGCTAAGTCTGTCCTTTGCTCTACTAAAAACAATTTCATTCGTACTAAATGCTCAGGACTCTCCAACTCAAATTCTTCCCGCTCTTTCTGGCACCTTGTTAAAAATCTTTCTAACGATTTTACTTCATCACCCTTCCCTCCTCCTTTCTGCTCTGATGACTCTAGAGCTGTTTCTTTCACTGGTAAAGCAGAACTCTTCACTCAATCTTTCTCCCCCAACTCCACCTTAGATGATTCCTGTGCTGAACCTCCATCGCTTCCCCTCTCGGACTTCCTCACGGCTAACATTAAAATTTCTTCAACTGTTGTGTTATCTGCCATCACTGGCCTCAATACTAACAAGGCATATGGGTCTGTTGGGGTCCCTCCTGTTGTCCCTGTGCTTCTGTGCCTCTGTGTTTCTGTGCTTACTCCCGGCCTAGGTACTCTTTTGCCTTTGTAAACTTGTACCTTTCCTTCTAGCTGGAAATTTGCACTCATTTAGCCTGTCTCAAAGAAGGATGACCATACCCAACCCTCGAATTATCGTCTGATTCGTCTGTTTTTGAATTTATTCTTAAAAATTTTTTACACCACTTTTCCAGTCTTAACCTACTTTCCGATCATCAGTATGGCCTCTGTCAGGGACGCTCCACTGACAATCTTCTCATCTTCCTTTCAGACTCCTGGTCATCCTCCTTTCGGGACTTTGGCGAAAGCTTTGCCATTGCACTTGACATCTCAAATGCTTTCGATCGAGTCTGGCATAAATCTTTAATTTCCAAACTGTCCTCATAAGGTTTCTATCCCTCTATCTGTGCCTTCATCTCTAGCTTCCTTTCTGGTCATTCTATAGCTAATGTTGTAGGTGGCCAACGTTCTTCTCGAAGGGCAATCAATAGTGGTGTTCCGAAGGGCTCTGTCCTATCACCGATTCTCTAGCTTCTATTCATCAACAACCTACACTGTTCATCTAACCCTAGTCACTCATATGCTGATGACTCCACTCTTCACCATTCCATCCGCTTCCCGTAGCGTCCATCTCAGCAGTTACTTCAACAATCAAGGGATGAGCCTATGGCACACTTAATGTCTGACTTGGCTCATATCTCTGACTAGGATTAATGTAATCTCGTTGTTTTTAATGCATCAAAAACTCAGTTCTTACACCTTTTGACCAGTCAAAATCTACCACAGGAATACCCTCTAATTCTGAAAATACCCAACCCAATCCTGCATCATCTCTGAACATCCTTGAGATTTCATTCTCTCGTGATTTATCTTGAAAAGATCATACCACCTCTCTTGTAAAATTTGCTTCCAAGAGATTAGGTGTGCTAAGCCGACTCCGTGCCTTCTTTACCCGTGCACAGTTGTTGACTTTATACACGGGTATTATTCGCCCCTGTGCAGAGTAAAACTCTCATGTGTGGGGAGGCTCCCTACAGACAGCTCTTCATAACAAGGTTGAGTCAAAGGCTTTTCGTCTTATTAATTCTACTCCTCTTTCTGGCTCCCTTCGACCTCTGTCTCTTCGCCATACTGTTGCCTCTTTATCCTTTTCTGTCGCAACTTCAATGGTCACTGCTCCTCTGAACTGTCTACTCGCATCCCTCCACCACTATGGTGGGTGTGTAGCACATGTTTAGCAACTCTCATCCCTTTGCTGTCCAACTCTCTAATGCAAGAGTTATCCGTTACTCCCAGTCCTTCATGTATGCAACAGGTCAACTCGGGAACTGTCTCCCTCTGTCTGCATTTCCTACTGCCTATGATCTCCAGTCTTTCATAGTCCAGGAATCTTGAAATGAACGGATTTTGAATCTGGTTCTCTTATTTTGTTGTTTTTTCTTGGAGGGAACAATTTGGAGGCTCCTAGCCTTTGGTTCCTTCTTTGAAAAAAGAAAAAAAAACATCCCTTTTCTGTCCAACTCTCTAATGCAAGAGTTAACCATTATTCCCAGTCCTTGATGTAACAGATCAACTCTGGAACCGTCCTCCTCTTTCTGTATTTCCTACTACCTATGACCCTCAGTCTTTTAAACGCAGTGTGTCCAGGCATCTCGAAATGAACGGATCTTGAATATGGCTCTCTATCATCTTTTTATTTTTTCTTGGGGGGAACAATCTGCGGGTTTCTAGCCTGTGGTTCCTTCTTCCTTGCATTAAAAAAAAATATCAAGGCGTCAATCCGTCTTACAGCACCCTCTGCTGTTTTCATCATCAGTCCTCCTGCAGTCTCTCAGTGCCTCACATCAGTCGTTGATGCTGTGTCCAGTTCCCTCCTTCGTCACTGGGGCTGCGCTGAAGAGCCCCACCTGAAGTAGTAATCTGTGGTGGCTGACAAGAAGGCCTATACCCAGGCTAGAATCCAAGGCCATATTCTCGTGGTATTATGAGGCTTCCTGTCACCTATTTTTTACATTTGTTTTTTTTCGCGTGCATAGTGTAGAAGAATAATGACAGGTATATTTATAGAGTTACATACAGTGTTTACAGGGATGCGAGGCCACGGTATGAAATAAGTTAGCAGAAATACAACAGGTCACCTGAAGGGTAGTTTTGCCGAGAAACAAGTGAAATACGATTGTAATGTATGAGAAAGTTGTGCTATAGTGTTTTAAGTGGGAATATTTACATTTCCGACTCTGGGCACAGACTAGTCCGTTTCCTTAGGCCCAGTAGTCCTTCTGTGTGTCATACATCTCCAGGTACAGATGGTGTATGTAGGCAAGGTATGTGTGGTCATGCTGGGTGGAGGGGGGTACTGTAAGTGCTACATGGGAGTGTGCCTGGTGTGAGGCGAGGCAACCTAGACCAAGATCCTGGTCAGACCAGTCTAACTGGTGACACTTGGTGACCCTGAGGTGTGGCCTCAATTTACCAACGGCCTCAGACGCCTGGCATGAGAACGACAGTTGCTAGGTTCTTGCTCATTTCTTGTTACCGTTCTTGTTCCAGTAGAAAACTTTGCATTAGACCCTCGCCACACCCATAATGGTCAACCTACAATAGACCGCCCAGAATATATTTTTCCCGCTATTTCCCACCACCATCCAGATTCATTCCACCCACTCCTACTCGTTCACCCTACCAATTTTGTATCTTCCCCCTACCCCACCTTATACTAAACTTTCGAGGGAAATCTCTGACTTACACTACACCTTCTTACTGCCGGCACTGTCCCACATACAATGCCCATTTTGCAGGTGCACTCGTCCTACCTCTACCCGCCACCATCCACCGTTGCAGCTCATCCCACCATCTCCTTCTCGCTCACACCACTTTTTTTTTTTCCTTACTTTTAACTTGCACCTCACTGGCCTACCTAGTACCTACACCACCGTTCTTCACTGCGTATGGTTAAGTTAGTATGCTTTAGCATCCACTACCATCCCGATCACTCCTCTTCACCGGTCTCATCCACTTTTATTGTGGTAAACGTCATAAACTAACAACTGCCTCGACTTCCACCCGAGCTACGACAACCATATTCACAAGGCATACTTTCAAAGTCGCGGCCCATCACCCATCATCCTCCCAACCCATCTCGCCCTTTCATTTCCACCTCTCCCACACAATCCTGAACGACCTGAATCCACAACACGTACAATGCCTCAGAAACCGATTGAGCTGACTTCTGGTACAGTGCATGTCTTGAAAGGCATGATTTGAAATGAACTAATGGATCTGAAGTAACCTGGAATGGTCTAAAAAGAGCCAAGATTGACTGAAATGTACACAGTGCCTGATCTGATCTGCCTGGATGTGTCTGAAGATAACTGGAACGGTTAGAATGGGTTACCCTAAACTGATCAGAATCTACGTGAATAGACCTAAATGGACCTGAACTTTCCTGAATGGACCTAACTGAAGCTAATCTGATACACCTGCATTTGAAATGACTTGGACATGAACTGGTGTGACTGGTCCGATTGGATGTGAAATATATAAATGGGTTTACTGGATCTGAACAGCTTGAAGATAATCTGAAATGAGGCCAAAATGACCGTAAAGGACCTGGATGAGCCTAACGTGACTTGAATCATCCCAAATGGAGATATTTGGTCTAAATAAACCTGATTTCAACATACTGCACTGGAAGGGCCTGGATGTGAGAGGCCAGAAGGAACCCTAAGTGGCCTGATCCGATCTGCTTGGACCAGAAAGAACCTACAGATCCGGCTTACCCTGGACTGATCGTGCTGTATAAAATTCACCTTCCTGGACATGAAACGACAGATATGACCTGACTTGCTCTGAAAGAGGATAAACATGGCTGAGCTGACCTAAAACAAAAGACGTAAGAGCACCTGAAGTGACTTGAGAGGAACGTAACTGACCTGATGGAGGCAAGACAGATGTGAAGGGACTGGACGGATCCAGTCAGACCCCTAAACTTAATTTGTGTACAAGATTGCTTGCACAGTTTATAGACTTTATTCACTCATATAGCTACCAAACACTTCACATTTAAATTAGTGAATATTAGTCACCAACCTTGATTTGTGATAAGAGTTAACAATTCTGAAGTTTATCTTGTAAATAGGTTAGGCTCGCTTATAAATATGACCCTTGAAGTAACTAAAAGTGCCATTAGACTATTTTTTACTAATCTGACCAGGCAGGAAAACAGTAGACCACTTTGACTCTTGTTCTGACAGTTATGCTTGCTGACGACTTTTCCACAAGACACAGATTCTAGTTTTTCCCCTTCCTTTTCGTGTTTCTGGATCTCGTCCATCTCAATTTTTAGTGAGAAATACAGTCAGGTTGATGATGATTTTATCTCGATATTCAAACGCTTTACTGACTTATATTTACACTCACTTCTTTATTTTTGGGGAAGGGGACGGGATAGGTAACAGAATATAGGCAGCATGAATGAAAATTTATCTTCGTTTTCCGCCCATCAAGTAAATTACGAGGGAAAATAACTTCCTTCAGTCCGCATGTACAGCTCCTTCGTCGCGCATCAGCACCTCGTACTGACAACCTGTTAAGACAAAACAGTTGTGGAGATGCGGGGCATCGATCCCCGTACCTCTCGCATGCTAAGCGAGCGCTCTACCATTTGAGCTACATCCCCATCCTACAAGAAGACTCACCACTGCAAGAGACACTCCAGCTTCCAGCCTGCCGCTCCCATTTTCTCACACCCTCAAAGGGAACTGGGCTATAGTTTTGGTTTCACCTGACGGAACTTCGTCACTCCCCCCAAAACTTGATTACATGAAATTCGAGGAACTTTATTTACGAGTCCAGAATGAGTCTCCCTGTTACTAGTCAAATCAAGCCTCCAGTATGACTGCACTTCGCCAATAGCTGAGCCGAAAGGGGTTGGGAATATACGTCAAGTAGGAACAAGTGAGCTACGTGTAGTGGCATATGGCTGAATTTTATCACTCATGCTACAGATATATTCACTCGGATTAATAAAATAGTCTGGCATCAACTGGATTAAATAAGAGATATCCCAACCATAAGAATGTTGATAAGGCCTGAAAAACAGATCAGAGCCTGTGTGCTTTACCACCCGCTTAGCGTAGTTAGTTTGTTTGCTTCTTTTTTTTTCTTCTTTTTTTTGTGTCTGTCCGTTTGTATGTATTGGTCGGATTTTTTAAGGCCTTGATATACAAGGTCAGTTTTCTTTAAACTGGCAATTATCCACCATATGTAGGTCGCGTTCGAATGTAAAAGTCACGAGTCATGAGTCAAAGATCAAGCTCTGATCTGGTTCTCTCCCGTTTAGGGAGCACTTTAGTTGCCTTCAGTTTTTATCCATGTCGCAAGTAGCAGCCGTAGTACTGCAGTTGTAATCAACAGGATCATTTGAACGTTAACTCAACGAACTACAGGATGAAGCTGCCACACTCTTCAGTCCTTGTTCCTTTCCCGGATAGGGAGGGAGTAGAGGGACGTTGGCATAATAAGGCAGCTCCACCGCCCGGGTATATCGGTGTCATCTCGTGAAGGCGTCCCACTACAGCACGTACAGTATCTACGTCTTAGGAGGCCAGATACATGACAGTAGCGTGTATTTACCTCACTGCTGTTTTTCTGCTTGAAGCTGATCGATTTAGGGGAGAGCTGTGATGCTTCGGCCACTTTTTAGAAAAATATTTGTCAAAAAATAGGTGTGCAAAAACGTTATCCAATCCTTTGGTTAATAAATGTGTAATACTCAAAGTTTTAGCTCTAACTTTTTGATTATATAAAAAAAGAGGCATTTAAAATGTTCTAACCATCCCTCTCTGTCACAATAGTGGGATGATTCGGCCATATATACACTTGTCCAAATCATATAATACAGAGATTAATTACTATGCATGAACTGATCAAAGCAAACCTATTTCACTGTGTTTAACACAGAACTGTTCCATATACTATATCAGGTATTCATAATTTCTTGGAATGAATTCATTTCGTAAATTGAAAAAAAAAAAAAAAAAACGGTAAATAATCTATGAATGAAATACACACACACACACACACACACACACACACACACACACACACACACACACACACACAATCGCTCTCTCTGACCCCCCCCCACAGACATTCACTCCCTCTCACACTCATAGGCATTCTTTCTCTCTCTCTCTAGTTTCATATCTACAATATCTTAATGATATATGTATATTATACAAATATATGAATAGACAAACATCTTCCACCATGAGAAGGATGGTTAGGCCACTGACGACCCATCCCCTTCGTCTTGTGGTCCAAAAGTATATAATGATTTCTGTGGATATTTTAATGTCACAAATGTCTGACATCATAATACTACGGTCATATCTCCTAGTATCGGTATTCCACAAAATATATTACTGTTGCAAGTCCACATATATTCATGATTGAATACTTTACGATAATCGGCTGAAAAATTACATGGAAAAAAAAAAATTCTGAGCTCCATCAGTAAGTATTACCGTCACTGCCGTCCAGTTCTGTCAGCTCTATGGAGTGCAACTCTTGCACGTTGGCGCAAAACATCATAAGCATAGTACCCATTCGCCTTCCAAGAACGCCATTGTCTAAGGCCATCCCACCGTCTGAACCATCACCGCATTCCCCTACTCATCATCCTACTCATACCCGGTACCACCCACCATACTATGCTAACATTCACAGGGCGAACTTCCTCTGCCTCGCCCCACCATCTACCACCATCCAAGTTTGTTCTGCCCATTCTTCTGCTCCCACACCATCCTAATGTACCCATTCTCATCACTCCTACATTCAACCCCTCCCCCGTTCGGAGGAAAAAAAAAAGACTAGGCACTCCTTATACATGGCTCATAGATATGACCACGTCTAAAATCATCTGACTGAATTAATGGGCTTGAATCTACCTGAAAGACCCATAAACAAATTACCAATATTTGAATGCGTAGTGAGCGGTTCAGTTTTGATGCTGGAGTAAGACAAGGGTGTGTGATATCTCAGAGTACGTTCACTGTACAGGTGGATGGGGTTATTAGTGGTGTTCAAACAAGAATAGGGGTAACTGGGGTGAAGACGATGAGCACTGACGAAAAATGGAGTTCATATATTTCATGTCCGATGCTTGCATCTGACGCTGTGCTGCCTGCTAACTGTTCTTGGCTCTTTCCAGAATGGCACAAAGTTTGTCGGAATATTTGTGAGAGGCGAGATCTGAAGCGATTCACAACGTCATATGCTGGTGCACGGAGATTTGAAGTGAAGGAAGGTTTTAAGTTCTTACTGCCGTGAAAGAGAAGAGGAGAATGTGCCTGGGAAGTGAAATATAAGTTAGCGAGAAGGAAGGTGGCTGGCGATATGAATACTGTACATTGATACAGAACACGAGTCTACAAAGAACGGCGGCAACAAGGTATATCAGTGATCACATCAACATACTGTGTGGAACACATTGGTATGGAATGGAGGTGCAAAGTTTACAATGGGAGCTGTGAAAACGGGTTTATGGAGTGAATGTGGGTTACTTAGAAAGGACAAGATAAAAAAATAGATATATGAGAGATAAAGATCAAGGATGTCTGTTGGTACGTACGCTGAGTGTGCTTAAACGGTAAGGCCACACTTGGAGGGCGAGAAAATGGATATGGTTAAGGAGGGTGGACAAAGTATGGTGTGTGTTTGAAGACAAAAATATGGATGGCAGGGCAAAACCAAGGCTTCATAACCGGTACGTGACTGTGAAAAGGTGATGTGTGGAGGGTAAGGCAGCAACGCATGTGACGAAAGTTAAGACTGAATGGATGATGATACTTGGAAATGCACTTGACAATGGGGGTAAACATTTTTTTTTTTTTTCCTGAAACGGGCAGAGCTCTTTTACTCCACAAATGATCTACGAGACATTTGATGAAGTGGAGCAGGTTAGAGTGAATGGGTTTACATGTATTGTAGAAATGAAAATTTATAACACACGTTTCATGAATGAATGAATGGAGATCCATGCCTGTTTTTACTAGGCACCGGACTCAGCTGATCAATGTACACTGTGTTTTCCTCTTACTATTCGTGGCTCTTGCTCGCCCCATATAAAACTGATGGATATAGGCTTATGATGGATGAAAAGATGCAAGAGACACACTAAAGTAGTAGCACCTCCAGTGACTGCTGTACCCAATAGTTAACTCACTCCATTACTTGACTTCGCTGTGGCTAAACGTATCACCAGGCGTACCGAAAATAAAATACTACCTTGGAGATGCGGGGCATCGATCCCCGTACCTCTCGCATGCTAAGCGAGCGCTCTACCATTTGAGCTACATCCCCATGGGTATTGGAACTGGCATTTGAGTGTACTTGTGGTGCTTCCCATCTGTTAGGTTCCGTTCTCTGTTGGACGGTGAAGGAAGACTGCTCTAGTGAGCAGTATCCCCCTCTTGTTCACTATGTAGGGCGTTCTAGTTACTTCATTCCGTATTCTTCAGTTTATGTTTACTTGTTTTATTTACCCATTCCTGCTCAGTGTTCAACAACATCGTTCCCCAGAGTGTTGGGACTTGTACTGAATGGTAAATAATAAACATATAAGGTGAGAGAGGCAGGGGTGGTGTGACAGGGTGAGGATCGTGGCAGAGAGTGAGTGAAGGCATGAGGGAGGCAGGGATGGTGTGACGGGGTGAGGGAGGCAGGAATGGAGTGAAGGGGTGAGGTAGGCTAAGAAAGAGTGAAGGGGTGAGGTAGGCATGGATGAAGTGAATTAAGGGGTGAGGTAGGCATGGATGAAGTGAATTAAGGGGTGAGGTAGGCATGGATGGAGTGAAGGGGTGAGGTAGGCATGGATGGAGTGAAGGGGTGAGGTAGGCAGGGATGGAGTGAAGGGGTGATGCAGGCATGGATGGAGTGAAGGGGTGATGCAGGCATGGATGGAGTGAAAGGATGAGGTAGGCATGGATGGAGTGAACGGGTGAGGTAGGCAGAGAATACTAAGGACAAACAGGACAGAATACCGGCTATGCTAACTAGAGAGACAAAAGGTGTAAATTTGCCTGTCTGGAATGGAAACCGCGCGAGCGCACACACACACACACACACACACACACACACACATACACACACACACACACACAGAAGCTAATAATCGATGAGCCTATGTGAAGAGTGACGGGAGACAGATGAATAAAAGGCTGTTAAATGTGACGGACACATATGAGGAAAACACACCAGGAAAATGAACAACACTAACAACTGAGGGATGGAAGGTATCGATAAGGCCAGGGTTTTTATCTACATTTTCCCAAGCATGTGATGATGAAAGACTATGTTTTTATTTTACTGTATCGTTGCTGTCAATGCGCACCGTGTGACTGGGGGGATGAAGGCCGATCATATCTTCCAACTTCAGGTTGTACACAGAGAGAAAGAGAGAAAGAGAGAGAGAGAGCAAAACACACACGAGAAATGAAAGACAAAATCACGAGTAAGATAACATTTATGAAATTTACCCTTCACATCTCACTCATTTGGTAGAGGTACGGTAGTTTTTTCACTCGCCAAGCAACTGAAGTATAACCAATCACATTACTGCAGAATACAAAACCACTACTGGAGATGCGGGGTATCGATCCCCGTACCTCTCACATGCTAAGCGAGCGCTCTACCATTTGAGCTACATCCCCACAACAATGAGTAACACTGCGCGGAAGAAAGAGAGTCATGGTTCCCTACTACCTGGCCCGTTTTCTGCCTTAGGCTGGTCAGGGATGACTAAGAAACTGACGACCGATGGCACTTAATTTTTTATCCTAATCTTCTACTTTCCGTCATGACAGTATTGCCAAATAACAAGATACTTTGTATCATGTATGTGCCAATGTCTCTCACCTTGCTTTATTATATTCATGACTGCTTGGCCATGAGCTTTACTTTGTTACCAAATTCACTCATCACTTAACGTATTTTTAATCCTGGATATATTTCTCTTATGCCAGGGTTTGAAATTAGTTAAGTTAGTCCCCTGAACTACCAGATTAGGAATTGAATAGCCCGTTGTGATTTCAGGTAGCCCAGATATTTATACATTGAATTTATACAGAACCTAAATATTACAACCATAATATCAAATACCATTTACCCTACACAGTGTTTTTTCGAACATAAACTAGGATATAAGGTCAAACACACAAATGGTACTGTATAAATTACTGTGGGTTAAAGGTCTTATATTGTTTTGACAGTACATCGGACAAGCCGTGTGGAAAATTCCTTAGTCGAATATAATTTCTGGCGGTACCGGACGAACGAACTACAGCCAGCTGAACCTTGAGTGGCGTCGTCTTCGCCGTGGGTCCACCCCCAGAGGCTGTCGAGGAGGAAGAGGAGGAGGACAGCAAGGGGGCGAAACCACCGCAAACTCCCCCGGCCCCGTGACCTGGGAGTGGCTTCGGTCGCCCGGGCAAGTACCACATCTCGCAACACAACACACACACCCACACTTTTTTCTACACCGAGAAATGATTCTCTGGCGGTCACCTCTCGAAGACTTCTTCTAACCAGTGACACTGAAAGCAATCCAGGACCCATCAACAAATACATAATTATGTCCAACATGCTCAAAGTACATCACTTCGAGTCGACAGAAAAAGGGTTCAGTTCAGCGCAATTCCTGCAGGAATTGGACCCATTTCACCTCCACAACACTTGCATTCAGAGAACATTACACAAACACCTGAACCTGCTCCTTATGCTCCTTCCACCCACTCTCTAACCCCCCCACCAGCCCCTCTCCTACTTCCTCCACACCTCCTCAGCCTAAGCCATCGATCCTTCCCACACCATCCAATCCCCCAACCCCTCCCATTCCACCCCAATCTAATCCACCCCAACCATTATCCTTATCACAACTTTCTCCTACCCCTTCCCCTCCCCCCCCACACCTCCCCCCCCCCCGTGCTGCAGCACCCAACACACATCATACACACAACATTAACATTCTTTAAATAAACACAGATGGCATAAACACCAAAAAACAAGAACTCACAATTCATCAAACAACAAAACACACACACTGTCATCGTACAAGAAAGAAAACTACGCAGAACACAAAAAACACCTTTCATAATTTCACCACCATCACACAAGACGGGGCCAACGGCAGCGGCGGTGGTGGACTCATCACCCTGGTACACCAGTCCATCAATTTTCCAGACACTAGTGCACACACTAAATCACTTCACCCCCCGCATGACGCCACAACAGAAATACAGTCAATTAAAATACGCACTGGCAACAAATCACACATAGCAATCGCCAAATACATACATTCTCCCCCCCCCCAATCATCCCCCGCAGTACCACACGATTACTCTCCACAAATACACCACATCACTAACATACCCAACATCATCCTGGGTGGTGATTCCAACACCAAGGTGTTGGCCTGGCATGTCAACAACCCTGACACAGACAGAGGGCTGGTACTACAATCCCAAACAGATCATCTTTTCATCCTCAACAATCTCCATCAACATACCCATATCCCACACCGATCCCTCTTCCTCCCATCATTCACAGACATCACCTTGTGCTCCCCAAACCTCGCCCCCACAACATCCTGGAGAGTGGTCAAAACCCTTGGTTCTGGCCACCTCCCGATCATCATCAATACAAAAACCAGAATCACCCCAGCTGGCCACAGACACGCATACACTAATTATAAGAGAGCCAACCGGGAGGCCTTCACAAATGAAACAGAACAACACACTGAAACACTAAACAGTACACCTATCACAAACATCAACACTTCTGTGCACACTTTCAATACAATTATTCAAAATGCAGACAAAAGACACATCCCTTGAGGCAACAGAAAGAGAAAATCCCAACTTCACACCAGAAATTCAAGGCCTCATCAGTCAATGTGAGACACTACAAGACTCCCCATACACAAGGAACTGTACAACAAATACAAGGAATCAACACTCAAATAAACAATAAAACATCAGAGCAGCAAAAACTAAATTGGAATAATTATCTTCAAACACCTGATCAAAAAACAAACACCAGCAAACTGTAGAAAACACTAAACAGCATCACACTCTCCAACAGCAACACTACACAATCACACGCTACCATCACAACAACAGACACCGTACCCTCAAACAAACAAGCAAACACTCTCATCAATCACTTTTCACACGTCAACCATCTAAACCCCCTTCGCGACGACCGACGTGTCATACAACACAAGAAACAGTTCCCCACAGACCCAGACTTCACACCCTTCACTTACAACCAGATGAAGCACATCATTAGCAATCTTAAGCATACATCTGCCAGTGGCCCAGACAACACAGCCTAAGCAACATAGACCTCAAACATCTTGGACCACAAGGCATACAAGCACTCACCACCGTATCAAACTACAGCTACTCACACAACATAATACCCAACGTCTGGAAGCATGGCACTATCATCATTATCCCCAAACCCAACAATGACCCCACGTTACCTTCCTCACACCACCCCATCAAGCTCCTCTGCACCCCGTCCAAAGTCGCTGAACAACTAGTATTACATTTAGTGACACCTCACATCCCCCTAGCCCCATCACAACATGGTTTTAGTACGCTACACTCCACAAGCACTCTGCTTGCAGACCTTACACAAGGAGTTTTTGATGGCATCTATTCAGCTAGGCCACCACACAGAACACTCCCAGTCACACTAGACATTAGCAAAGCTTTTGATGCCATCCCCTGCCACAAAATCACAAACAAAATATTCAACATAAGCATGCACAATAACACAAAAAGATGGCTGGTAAACTATTTAGCAGGCAGATGTGCACATGTTACATTTGCCGTCAGTCATCAAACATCAGAAACTTCACAAACGGCGTCCCTCAAGGATCTGTTTTGTCCCCTACACTCTTTAACCTATACATGCATGACATATCCACACCCAACACATCACAAATACACATAGCTTCCTGTGCAGATGACAACACTAACATGTACACACCAAAACGCAAAAACACACCCGCACACATTCTCCAACCTTACCTCAACACACTGCATGAATGGTTCACCACAAACGGACTCAAAATTGCCCCAGCCAAATCTACAGTGACTCGTTTCACAACCTGGGCAACAGAACATAGTCACAACACCCTCCTAACACACACACACACACACACACACACACACACACACACACACACACACACACACACACACACACACACACACACACACACACACAATCTTTGGTGTAAGATACATCAATATCATTTAAACATCACATCACAAACATTAAAAATAAACTAACACCAAGACTCAACGACCTAAGGTCACTTGCCCATACAACATACGGACACAACAAAGAAACCACCACCACAGTATACAAACAATATATACGTTCAGTGTTGAAATATGCAAGCCCTAATTGGGCTTCTAACCTCACTAAAACACGCTACAACAGTCTACAGACCATACAGAACAAGGCCCTAAAAATAATCACAGACTGCGCGGCTACTACACCTACAGACCACCTCCACCAAGAAACCAAAGTCCTCAAATTCAAGGATCATCTAGGCATGAGAGTCACACAAATTCTTGCCACAGCCTCCACAAACCCACACCATCCACTACAATACATGGCAGCACATCCACACACACCAAGGAACATCAAAACAACACCCAGGACACGATATTATACACAAATATTGTCGTGTCTCCCCCCTCGCCCGCCTCAAACCAGCTTCCAGAAGCATAACCATGCTCAAATCACTCGCCGCTCAATTCAGTCACTCACAGACAACACACAGCTAAATGCACGGCCTCCTGATGTCCACCCTTCTGAATCCTATCTCCCTCGTAAGGACAGAGTCCACCTGGCCAGGCTGAGATGTGGGCATCACCCAGCTCTCTTGAGTTATCAGAAAAGGCTGGATGACTCCGTCGCTGATGGCTGTCCAAGATGCAATACAGAACCCCATACTATTAAGCGCATTATGGAAGAATGCATTGCACACAATCGCCTGTGGGAAAGCCCAGTCTCGGCCGTGGCCTTCCTTAGGGACTTTGAGCTGTTCTGCCAGACTGACTAGGGAACAACAACAACAACTGCTACTACTGCTACTACAGCCAATTTCGAGCACTGTATACTACACACTTCCAGCGCATCCTCAAAGCTAAACTGTCTGTGCAAAGCGTCGTGGGCTAATGTAAACCATGTGTGCCGTCACGCAGTGTCGGGGTTTAATAATTAAAGCCGTGAACCACGCGACAACACGCGGGAAAAGGAAAATGTTGGTTAGCGAATGACTGCGTGTCAAGCGTCAAGGACCATTAGCCTCTTACAATCACCTTTCATTCCAGCTACCACAAGAAGATTGTACTCGTATTAACCACGTAAGATGATTTTATTAGCTAAGTAAAATCGTCTGACATAAGCTGGAATATAACGATATTCAATTATAACCTCTATCTATTGTCAGATGCCTCAAACCCGCAAGGGATGGCCACGAACCAATCGCCTCCATGTCGCTCTGTCCAATGCCATTTCACTGCCCTGCTCCCAGCTTACACACACCCTCTCTCATAAAGCTCTCCACTCCATCCCTCCATCTCATCCTCGGCCTCTCCCTCCCTCTTCCCCTCTCCACCTCATTCGCATACTCTCCTCGTTAGTCTCTCGCTCTCCATCCTCCCCACATGGCCAAACCACCTCAATTTATATCTCCTAACGCTTTTTATCACATACGCATCCACACCACAATGCTCCTTCACTTCTTCATTTGCCAGTCTGTCTCTCCACGTAACTCCCCATGCTCTTCTTCTTTTTTTTTTTTTTTTATGTAAGGAAGAAGGAACCAAAGGCAATGAGCCCGCAATACTGTTTCCTCCAAGAGAAAAACAAAGACAAGAGAGACCCAAATTATAGATCCATTCATTTCGAGATGCCTGGACACACTGCGTTATAACCCATTTCTTCTGCTCTCACTCTTGACTTGTGCCCTTCCAACAAGGTCCAAGCTTCACTTCCATACATTAGGGTCAGTAACACAAAACTGTCATGCAGCAACTTTTTTACATCCATGCCCACTTTCCTGTTCCTTATCACTGCTGTCAAAGAACCAGCAACCTATCTTTCCTGCTGTACCCTTTCAAGCACTTCACTCTCTAAACTTCCATCCTTACTCATCACACTACCCAAGCACTTAAATGCACTCACATATCCCATTTCCCCATCATCAAGGGGTTTCATCTCTCTCGAAGACCATAACTTTACTCTTCCCTACATTAACCTTTAGATTCCGTTTCTTGCACACTCTCCGAAACTCATTCACCAAGCCTTGCAGTTCCCCTTCATCATCACTTGACAATACAGTATCATCTGCAAACAACAGTACAGGGAGTTTTCAAACATTGCCCTCTCTCATTAGGGTTGCTCGAACATCCACTGCCCTACCTTGTACGTATCTCTTTTATAACCCCATCCACATACAGATTCAACAACCAAGGGGACATGACACATCCCTGTTTCAATCCAACATTCAGATAGAAAAAAAATCACTCTGTTCACTATCCACATGCACTGCAGCCTTAGCCCCCTCATACATACTCTTCACTGCATTCCACAACTTCCTATTTATTCCATATATTCTTAATACTTTCATTTCTTGTCTATCCACCCTGTCATATGCTTTCTCCAGATCCATAAAGGCCATATACAACTTCTTTCTCTTCTCCGGAAACTTTTCCACTAAAGACCTAAGAATGAATATCTGATCTACACAACCTCTTCACTTCATAAAACCTTCCTGTTCTTCTCGAACTATTTACTCAGTCTGCAAATAAGTATCCTACCATATACTTTTCCAGTTACATTAAGAAATGCCCCTATGATTACCACACACTTCTTTTTCCCTTTTTCCTTTGTACAGGGGAATAATTATACCTGACTTCCAATCCTCTGGGACTCTGCCTTTCTCCCAGGCTAATCTGCACATCTTGCACATCCATTCTACTACTATCTCTTCCCCATGCTTCAACATTTCACCACACTCCATCACTTCGTGGGGCTTTCCCCATTTTGACTTTCTTCATTACTTCCACTACTTCCATCCTACTGGTTTCTTCCTCTCTTCTCACCACCCTCCTTCTCCCAGCCATTCCCCAGTCACTTATACTTGCATTACATTCATTCTCTATGTTCAACAATTCCTTAAAGTATTCTCTCCATCTGCTCACTTTTTCTCCCTTCTCCACTAGCAATCTAACATTCTAAATTTTCACTCCCAATTTCTTCCCTGTCTCTCTTTACCTCTTTCCAGAATATATTCTTACAATCCCTCCACTTTACACTCAAATTCCTTCCAAATCCCTCATCCACTCACTTCTTACTCTCGCACTAATCTTTTCACCTCTCTCTTCCTCTGTATATATAACTCTTTCGTCTCGCAACTTCCTCCACGCCCGTTTCTCATCCACTCACTATATGCTTTCTTCTTTTGCATCACAGCCTGTCTCACCTCTTCATTCCACCAAGCTGTTCCTTGCACCCCTTTTTGTCTTCCCTTCACCCCACACACCACCTCACATGCTGCACAGATTTCTTTTGTGAGTATCTTGCACACACCTTCGACGTCCCCCACCTCCTCCAAATCATATTTACCCAACTGCTCCTCTATTTCTTGCTTATATTCTACCTTTTTTCCATCCTCTTGCAACCTTTCTACCCTCTTTGTGTGGACTGCTTCCTCCTGTCCTTCCCTTCTCCTACTCCTCCATTTCATTTGAACCTTGATTTTCACCACCACCATGTGGTGATCAGACAGTCCACTCCCCCGAACTCTGTATGCTCTTGCATCCATTACATGCCTTCCCATTCTATCATCCACACACACATAATCAATCACTGCCTTCTGTTCATTCAGTTCACCAATCACCACACTCGTCACGTATACCTGTGGATCATTTTGTGTCTAAAGAGGGTACTGGCAACCACTAACCCCTTCCCTGCACAAATGTCTACTAGAGCACTGCCATTCTCATCCATTTCCGCAGGCACATCCCAATCTCCAACTACTCCATCCACCTTCACATTCCCTTCTTTTCCATTCATATCTCCAATCAAAAACTCTCTCTCATTCCTTTCAAACTTTTCCATGTTTCCACATTTATCCAGAACTCTTCTTTCACTCTACTTGCACGATCTTGCGTTGGTGCATACACATACAATCATCCACACTTGTAGTCCAACTTTCAATCTTACCCACACAGTCCTTGGGACAATAGATCCATACTCTCTTATGTTCTCCCTACATCTCTTGCATACATTACAAACTCCTTCATCTGCCTTCTCATTCTCACCTACTCCCGCATATATACCCCATCCATACTCCCATTCTCTAGTCTCACCTCTCCATTTTGTCTGTTATTCCACATACATCCACTTTTGCACCTTCATACACCTGGACAATTTCTCTGTCTTTCACCTCATCATTCACACCCCTTACATTCTCTGTAGCTATCCGTACTTTGTTCTTTTGTCTCTGTTATTCCACATACATAAGGTGACCAGAGTCCCGCTTTTTTGACATCTGTCCCGCTTTTTTAATTGTGGCTGAAATGTCCCCCTTTATGAGCAAATTATCTAAAATGTCCCGCTTTTAGAAAAATACTATTACATTAACTATAACATGACCTTCTTTTATGAAATGATGATTAGTAAAATTATGCATAATCCAAACCAAATGAAATAAAGACTTGTTAATATAATGATCTGTAATACTAACTGGTAACTTTAGTCAACCCATTCACCGTACCGTACTGTATACTGGAAATTTGGAATTAGTTTAATTGAGACGTTAGTGTTTGATTAGCAGCCTCAGGGTGAGGTGATGCGCAGCAGCAGTCGCTGTCACTCGCATAAGTCACTAATATATATATATATATATATATATATATATATATATATATATATATATATATATATATATATATATATATATATATATATAGACACACACACACACACACACACACACACACACACACACGTGACAATGTCCCGCTTTTAGCTCTAATAAAATCTGGTCACCTTACACATACTGTACATCCACTTTTGCACCCTCACACGCCTGGACAATTTCTCTCTTTCACCTCATCATTCACAGCCCTTACATTCTCTGTAGCAATCCGTACCTTTTTCTTTGTTCGGCCCTTAGTCATCACCTGTTGGTCAGTCCTGGTCTGAGACTTCGTGTTCGTATTTTTAGTCAGCTGTTTTCCGGGAAGGGGCACTAACACACCACCAACCCACTTGCTGTCACGTAGGGAGCAAGTGCTGATTGGTTATATGGTTACCACCAAGCGTTGTAAATGATTTCCTGGTTTACAGGAAATCATTTGGCTCGGCACTCAGTGCAGAGGTATCGTAAACAGAATATGAGAATACCGTTACACTAAGTGGGTGGATGATGGAAGCCCCCACCTACCATTATACCTTATTATTTAATATGTAATCAAGCTTACCCACAATATTCATTCTAACGTTATTAACTTACTAAATGAAAAAAAAAAAAATGCAACCGTGGTGAACCAAGATTTGAAGGAGTGTGTGTGTGGGGGGAGGGGGGAAGGAGGCTGGAGCAGTTTTGTGCAGATCAGGCCCTCCATCCCCCCGAAGCGAGTCTTCAACCCCCATCCCTGACGTCAGGTGCACCAGAATGCCGCAAGGTACAAGGCCTCTGGCACAGGGGTAGAGTGTCACCGTACTTGTTTCTGCTGCCACCATAAGTGACATTATGGTAGCAAATTAAAACTAATACAGTGGTATTACCTGAATAAAGCCCGTCCACACTAGGTCTCGTGCTGCACGCACTGCACGTCATGTTGACCAACTCAGTGTTGCTGAGGCCGGTGATGTTCAAACAAGTACAGTGGGCAGCGCGTGCCAGTTACTGTTAAGCCGCAAGAGGATGACATGATACCAACACTGCAGCAGTTAAAGATTATTTATATTGAGCACTCGGGTACTGCGTTGTGCCGAAAAGAAGATGAGTAGGAAAAAATGTGTTGCAAGCACCACTTCACGGGGTGAGGTAATGCCTGCTATGGCGCTCTTGTTAACTGGCTTGAACCAAACCTTCACATTAATCCCTGCGCCTACTTACAGCGCAGCGCTGCCAGCCGTAAGGGAACATAGGTCCACTGCACGGGACGGCCCTGCAATGGCGGTTGCTTACCGGAGGTCGATGGGTCTGCTCGGACAGACAGACGGGGGTTGATCAACAAAAACCGGGCAGAGAGAGAGAGAGAGATCAAGGTAATGATGATGCTGGACTTTCGCCTGCATATGAGTAGATGTGTGTGGAAGGATGTCTGGGACTTGCTGCGAGGCTTTACTTACAAAATCGGACCAGCTATTGGTGAAGCGAACTATCACGTGTGGACCGACCGGGGCAATAACTTTTCAGTACCTGAAGTTTGGCGATTCTTAACATAACCTGTTATTTCATATGGATGCAGTAATTTTTGACAGGTTGATCCTACCTTTCTCAGCCACTCCCGATTCTAGTTCACTGCTATATACCGGGCAATAAATAAAGAAATGACGTACCTCTAGGAAGTGGGTCCCTAGAACGACGATTGGCTAACTCGGGATCGTGCCAAGAAGGATCACGTTTGGCTGAATACCGTCCGGCGTTACGAGTTGGTACAATATGCTTACCACAGACAGTGAATAGAAATGGCGGCGGATCACAGTCGTCAGAGTTGCCACTTACTATTTTAATCATTTACTGATTCATATCCATGATTAATTGATTCATGAAATTAAAAACATACACAAAGCTTCACGAGATTACTTTAGTTTTTTGTGAATATTACTACCATTTTCACCGTTCTTGGACCTCTTCCCTTTTTCCCACTGGAAAGTGCCACGTCCTCAGACACTAACTCGTGAATTTTAACGCATGGATTTTTACTTGATACATTACCATCATTATTCATCCCATTTTAAACAAATTATATACATTTTATTTACAATTGTGACGTCAGACGCAGTATTATTTTATTTTATGGTATTTACAAGCGACTATCAACCAACAAAGCCAGTTTGGGGGTTTAAAAAGCACTTAGAACATCGTTTTGCGATTAAATCTTCCGTTTCTAACTTGCGACAGGTATATCTAAGAGGCACGCATTTATCGCTCACACCACTGAACTCTATAGTATGAAGTGGCCAGCGTGTGACTATGGTCACCATATTGAAACACTCGCACTCGTGGCTTATAATGCAAAAATATATACGGATTACTTTTTTTTATCTGCCTAGTTCAACGAATTATATGGGGTATATTTAGCCAATGAGTATGAAACAACGCCATAGGTTGGTGCAGTGCAGCTTACCACTGGGGCACTTTGGCAGAGAAAAGTATTGACAGAAAGGAAAGTGATGTTGAAGCTGTTTACGTCGAAGTAATGATGTTGAAATGGTGTGGGAAGTCCTTAGACTATCCACACCATGAAACCGAATGTCAAAATGATAAAGGTCGGAAGAAGCATGGAAATATCTACAAGAGAGTATGAACATAAGAGACGAAGACATGGAGAGAAAGACTGGAGATAAATGGGCCCCTTTTAGTCGCCTCATTCATGCAGGGATACTGGGGAAGAATCTTACCGCCCCTCCCCAGCGGGCGGTAATCTTACAGAATTAGTAACAAGCTATATTTCTTACTTGCGAAATGTAATGTCATCTCACTTCAATGAATTCCTGTGCCTTTTTTTTGCATCCGGAAGCTGCAGAATGGACCATGGCACTATATTTTCCGGAATCATCGGCTGCTTTCAAAAACTTTTTGACTGAACTGATAGGGATCTAAGTTAGTTTGAGGAGCGAGAGTAGGCCTAGACTAAGGCCTACAGTGGCTTGTAATCCATCCATTTTGGGGGCAGGGCATGTATCAAAAATTGGTCATTTCCGTCGGTAGAACTGAAGGAATGACATTTAAACATGGAAAAAATCGTAGATTTATCTCCACGTTGAGTATGGTCTGAAGCGAAAAATTAACCTGAGCAGCTTCAAGAGATTTACATTCGCTGCAGAAGAACGTCCACACCAGCGAGTGCTACGAAAAAGTTAGTAGTAATATTTACACGCATATTCGAGACAATGGTATACTGATATGTAAGTGAATATGTTCCCAACAATTTCTCGATGTTACGAACACTCGTTTGAAGCACGTGTGTCCGCGGCCGAACTTACTGAACCCCTTCGATACAATGACATCTCATTATATTTCTGCTATCTTTGGACGAATGTAATCAGCTCAGGGGGGACTTTCAAATATAGAGTTATAGTCTTCATGAACTCCTTCACTCCAAGGGTGCGCTTCTAAGATGAGTTGCCTAAAACTGTCTGGCAGCAACAAGAATGCAGAATAAAAGATATACTATAATTGGTGTGGAAGAGTCAATTCTCACAACCAATATCCGGCGCCGTTCGCCTGTCTCCATTCTTATATTTCCCTGTATTTTGTAGCAACGGTGGATCCAGGGCGTGGGGTTTGAGATTCCTGACCAACCATTTCCATATATTACTTTTTTTTTTTTCCTTGCATGCTGTTAATGGTTCTCCCACCTTCATGGTTTCTGTTTTTGTTTCAAGATCATACGTCACCCCCTTATAAGTAGCAAAGGTCCAGGGTGACGATGATGAAAGCAATGCTGCTACCGCTCTCGCTGCTGATGGTGATGACGTCGATGATGGTGTTGACGGACAAGAATACAGAATTAATGATAACAACGATGCTTGTTTGACACTGATCACGAAAAAATGGCTGTTGATGGAGTGCACACTGGGTGTAAAATACTTAATGCACATGTTGTAAATTAATAATTTACATTTTCAAAACACGAGTGTCATCTATGGGTAAAAAAGAAAAAAAAAAAAGGAAAAATGGTACCCGGTAAATTTGCAGTCTTGAACACATACTCTCTTTCTCCTTTCTTTCTTTTTCCTTTGCCCTTTTTACATTGTCTTACCAAATTCAGGGGTCGTCTCAATTACTTTTATAGGGGAAATGCCTCGCTTAGCACTTCGTCAGGAGGGGGCTGGGGTTCTCCGGTTCGTACAGTAGTCAGTCAGTTCTGTACTATGCCATTGTGGCTGTGAATAAAGTACACTGCGGAAAGTACACATTTTAAACAAGACTTTGATCTTGTAACAGCACGTATTCGCCTTGGATCCAGGTATATTTGTTAGACTGCACTAGAGGGTGTACGCCTCTCACGTGAAGCAATTCATTTTAAGCAGGAATGGCCCGAAGAGTTTGTGTTGGGGGGGTAACCTTAGTTATGGCCAACTCGCCGATTATTTCATCAACTCGCCCCTTATTTGACCAACTCCCAACTTATTTGCCCAACACACCCCTTACTTGACCAACTCCCCCCATATTTGACAAACTCGAACATATTGACCGAAAAATTAGATATTGCACTTCTACTATTTTAAGAATTAAAAAATAGCCCTAGGAACACACACACACACACACACACACAATATATATATATATATATATACACCCTGATGATATAATTGTGAATATTCATTGCACTTTACAATATACTCTACTCCATTTGTTGGAAAAGCGGCCTGTCTTTTTTTTTCTTTTTTTTTTTCTTAACTTTGTGAACGTCTGACCAACTCTAAGCCAAGTACTAGGGGGGTGACTCCCCCCCCCCTGGTCCGGCCATCCCTGCTTGTACTTGTACTTAAAGCCACCTGAACTTGGACCCAAGCCTGAATTATTGTTGACAAAAAATAGACACCGTGTAAATTATTCAGTAGTCTGATTAAACTAATTCACCCAGTCATGAAATTTGGAGTTATTTATGACCAGACCAGTAGCAGGAGTGCATACAAATTTGCCCCGACCCCCCCACCCCATCACACGCTTGTCGCCATTCCGTGCGTGAAGGGGGTCCAGGTCAAGGCACCTTAATTAATATAGTACTTGATTTGGGCTGAGACTATTCTCCTGACAGGAGGAAAACTAGGGTATTTTATATTTTGTCTTCTGAATATATATATAAAAAGATAAATTTATGTAAAATAATATTTTGTCCTCTCGGAGATCTCTCCTAAAATTTTATGTAAAAAAAAAAAAAACTGTACTCTCCATTTGATCAATTCAGAAACAAACATTGGGGTACCCCCTCCCCCCCCTGGTCTGGCCATCCCTGAGTGTAAGGTATGTATACTCCCTATGAGACGCAGTCTATCATGTTAAGTACTGAAGTCTGTGAAGCTTCAGAAGTACGGTACATGGTGGAGGCATAAATGGAAGGTTAATTTAGCTTCTACGATATATGCAGAAGCTGTGGAAATGGGAATAACTGAGGATGTTTTACATGATTTCCTTGGCTTTGTTATCTACGATGGCTTGTGGGTTGTGGGTAATAAAATATCTATACATCTCCACCGTTTTTGGTCGCTGCCGCAACTAAGTGGATGGGTGTGTGTACGCGGGAATATGTGTATTCCTATGCAAGTATGTAGAGCATATCAGAAACATCACTGTGAACATGCTGACTCTGTGGGTTCTGTCTTCACTTACATATATATACCTGAGTACACTAACAGATAGACTGAGGTACACAAGGATGCTGGGGATGGCTTGAGTGCACACTCAGAACTGCGGTATATATATATATATATATATATATATATATATATATATATATATATATATATATATATATATATAAAGGACATGGGGTAGTCAACTTTCAAATATATCTAGTCAAGCCCTACCATTCTACATATGCACTAACCATTTCTTTACTTAAATAGTAGCACTACAATATTGTATATGTGTACAAGTAGGTGACGTACAGTATGTATATGTAGGTGTGTTTATGTATATGCACATGTTTGTACATGTGTGAATATGCATATGTACATGTATATGTATATGTGTATTCATATATATACTGCATACATTTCTTTTAATCTCTCTCTCTCTCTCCCTCTCTCTCTCTCTCTCTCTCTCTCTCTCTCTCTCTCTCTCTCTCGCGGCATATAGAATTAAGAACATTTTTAATAGTTGTCATATATTTACTTTTCTATTACTATCAGTGTAAATATAAATAATAAAAGTATTCTATGATAATATTTTGAATTATATTACAAAACTAACCTAGCATAGATGTAAGAGTATATACAATAAATCTAGGTTAAGCTAATGTTTAAGGGCGAAGTCTATTCACTACCATGAGACAACTAGCAGCATATAAAATCAGATATGATGTAACTACTACCCGCTGATGTTTCCAGTTGCTGACTAGGGCTTCTGTCTCTAAACTGAGGTGCAAAACATACTCACTTCGTAATGAGCCCCCACGTAATGAGCCCCCACCCCCCAAAAAAAGAAAAAGTTTGTTAGTACGTCCACCATAGCTCGACGTTAGTAGGCAATGAACTAACTTAAACTAACATGACTGATTCTAGACTAAACAAATCTAACCTCACCAAAGCCAACTTACTTTTATTGTAAATTTGTAACTATATGCATTCCAAACATAATGCATTTGTCTGATGGTAGCAAGAATTAGCAGGGATAAACTTCATTGTAGTGAATGGGTAAAAGTGTCACGGCAGTTGATTGCTTAACTCGTTGGATGGACTGACGCACAGCATCTGTTTACTCTTTCTTACACACGATTTACTTCATGTTAATGGAGGCCTTTTACAGTGAAGGGGCAGTGTAAGGCATATCTGATCCCCCTTTTTAGTCGGTATGTGTCAGGAACTAAACAAAATCGCCTGAGTGTAGCAAGAACGAAATACTGTACATAGGCCTGATGGGGTTAAGCTCAGGAATCATCTGTACATTTATCCCACATACAGACGGTTTTGTTAGGCTTTAGTGAGATCATTTGTTTGCAGTGACGAGATTAGAAACAGTCTCCATCTATCCCTCCACAGCCTGATGTCTCCCTAATCTGAATGAAATAGTCCAAAGGTAGCAAATATAAGCTGGAAGGACTGAAAGGGTTAAAATTTCGATCATCAGCACTGTGTCAATTGTCTGTTCTGTTTGTTGCTTGAATGTGGGGGTAATGATGATGATGATGATGATGATTGTTGGTTCTCAACAATTGTGTGGGGAATGATGATGATGATGATTATGTACGGGGCTCAACAATTAGGTGTGGTGAATGATGATGATGATGATGATGATGTAGTGCTTAGCAGTTATGTGTAGGGAATAATGTTGACGATGCTAATGATGATATAACGCATGACAGGCTTAATCATTCAATGATTTATCATTGAATTTTTGGTTACATCCTCGCCATACGATTTATTTTCATGACAGAGAGAGAGAGAGAGAGAGAGAGAGAGAGAGAGGGAGAGAGAGGAGAAAATCTCCATGCACAAACCTATTTATTAGTGTGTTTTTTTTTTTTTGCTGCTACCTGACGATTTTCCTCTCGTGGTAAATGGATTAACTACTGTACTTCAAGACGGTGGGTATTACATACTGTATTCTTGTTATTTCCATTCCATTTTGTTCAGCTTGGGACAGACTTTCCGAGCTGGGGGCATGAAATACAGGCTTCATTAACGCCTTCCCTCCCAGACGTTTCCTCTAAAAAGCTGTCTGTAAGTGACAGTAAGTAGCATGAATAAAATTAAAGAAGATGATTATGTCCTGGAGCTGAAGGGGTTAATAGCACAGGAAGCAGAGTGCCTTGCAGATATAAGATTGATAAGGCTACGTGATGGTAAGATAACAATGACCTAATCAGGAGTAAGTACTGTACCTCCAGACGATTCATTCAGCTTAGGAGAATTATCGAATTGGAGGGGTTTGATGTAGCCTTCATTAACCCTTCAAAACACGAAGTGTGTCTAGAACGGAATAAACTCGTCCGGGGTAGCATGGGTGAAGTAATTAATATAATCTTAGTGAAGGATGTATACCACTTCCAAATACCGTGTTATTATATTTTCTCTATGTTAAAACTGCCATCTCGTCATCTCGAATTCAGCTGTGACAGTATCTTAACACCAGAAGATGGTGCTAGTCACGAAGAACTGCTATGGAAAGGAAGTCCAGCCTAAGTATTGCCATGTTCTGCCACTAAGCGACGGGTAGCTACAAAAAGACGAAAATTTAGGCCAAGTTTACGTGAAAGGATTACAGCGGCACCTTACGTGTCAAGATTTATGCTTGTTAGGGGTGACAGGAAGCCTCTTTATCACTCATGGTCGTAACAACTTGGATACTTTATTTTTGCTAGCACCAGGCGAATTGATTTAGCTGAGAACGAGTCACACGATACCGAGTTAATATTGTCACCGTTAACTCTCTCGTGATCGGGACAGCTCTAGTATCTTCTTATTAGCTGTCGCGCGACAGTATTGTTACCAGAGGGTGGGTCACAGGAGCAAGTGCTGAATGAGGAGAATAAGATCGTAAGGGTTACTTAATAGGTGTAAGAAACGTACCAGATGGCCCCCTGGCGATACTGGTGCGAGTGTCTTTGATGCCAGTGGCCGTGGTCGTCTGATTCTTAGGTAAAAAAAAATATCCTACAGATTTAATACTTTACTTAAGCAGAGCAACATAACCACAGCCTCGCATTTAAACATGGTACCATACGTCAGCACAGTCACGTACTTGCATGTATAAATTGTATTGTTTGATGGAACTTTAATGAAACTCATCTCTGTTCGAAAACGTAACTATCATGGAGATGCGGGGTATCGATCCCCGTACCTCTCGCATGCTAAGCGAGCGCTCTACCATTTGAGCTACATCCCCACGGCTTCTGAGGTCCATGTTGGTGAAAGTTTCTTAGGAATCCAGCCAATAGAGGTCCGTTCTCTACTAAGTGGAGGGGAAACTACTGTACTCGTACATCTCTCTCTCTCTCTCTCTCTCTCTCTCTCTCTCTCTCTCTCTCTCACGAAATATATTGTTAGTGTTCAGAGTACTGTAATGGTTTAATGGTTAATCTGTGTGTGTGTGTGTGTGTGTGTGTGTGTGTGTGTGTGTGTTCGTTCGTTTGAAGATTCCCTGCACCAATAGTGCAGGCCGGGCCATACATTAGCCCGGTCAGTGAGGTATGGGCTGATTACACACACACACACACACACACACACACACACACACAAAAACAGTAAGGGGGGAAGACAGCGCCTGGCGATTGCCCTGCACACACGTCATGTCTCCTGGCTGGCTTTGTGGTGTGTGTGTTGGGGACATACTTCAGTAGTAGTAGTAGTAGAAGTAGTAGTAGTAGTAATAGACAGGTTCTGGTTATTTTATATTCGCATGCTATATACACTGGGCTCTGCCATCTCACACCTTTGTTTGGTCCTGGTGACATTTTATGCTTGCAGTTGGAGGCAGGCGCTGGATGTAAGCACTTTCTTTCTTTGCTCATAATTATTTCCTTCTTACTGCATATTACATGTTTGTTCCTCGCATGCCATATATCCCGATTTCCTTGTATTCATTTATTTTCATCAATAATACGTTCTTCATTACAGACTGTGCCTTGCACATCGTTATATCTCTGACTATTCTGTTTACTTGTATTATTATCCATCATTAAATGACCTTCACTGACAAAATTTCTCAGTGTGTTGGGTCTCAAACAAGGACAAATAACAATACAAGCAGGTGCAATCATGGAGTGCAACACCAACGACCAACAACCAGCCAAATGGCCCAACATTTGAACATTAACTTTGCCCCGTGACCTTGATCTTCCACGTATTCCACCGACTGATCTCAAAGTTGAATTATTCCAGTTCCATTACCATCAGTCCTTCCACCACTCTTGGTCCAAACCGGATAAAAAATGTTCAAGTTCACATTGCCATGTGATGCTGACTTTTGTCCTAGCCCTGTGACCTCGACCTTTGAATGCTCTTAAAATCTAGTCCCTTCCTCCTTGCCTAACCCTGAATACATCCATCAAGTTCGGTTTAAGCCGGATAAAAATTGTTTAAGTTGACCTTGCCATGTGACATTGACCTATGACCTATTCTAAAAAACAAAAGGTCAAGCCCTGGATTGATCCTCGGCCATTCCGCTAAGTTAAGTTCATTAGATCATATCTGTTTAAGGTATTTTGTTCACCCCCCCAACACAAGGGTCAAAATTTGATCTTGTGTGATTTTGACCTTTCCCCCATTGTCTCCAAACTCGGTTCCCTCAACTCTTCCACCAGGTTTAGTCTGAACTGGATGAAAACTGCTAAAGATGACCTTACTGGGTCAAACTTTGACTTAGCTATGTGACTTTGACCCAATGTCATAAAAAAACAATAGGCTGAGGCTGACCAAGGCCTTCTAAAATTGGGCTGACCCTCACTTCTTCTACCAAGACTGGGATAAAATCGGTTCAAAACTCTTTGCGTTGCTTTGTATACACACACACACACACACACACACACACACACACACACACACACACACACACACACACACACACACACACACACACACACACGCACACGCGCGCGCGCGCGCGTGAGCTTTTACAACGTTATAAAGGTACAGTACGTGCGGTCAGAACGTTCAATATTTTAGTCAGATCCCCAGTTAACGCATTTTGTGGTCAGTGAAGGGCTACCTATACATCAAACAAAAAACGCAGGTAAGCAAAGGGAAAGATAAGCTGGAGAGAGAGAGAGAGAGAGAGAGAGAGAGAGAGAGAGAGAGAGAGAGAGAGAGAGAATAAAAGATGGGGTTAAGTGCAGAAGTGTGTGGTGCTGGGAGATCCGTTTAAAGGGTGCACTGGCCGTCATAACATTTTTCATTTGGTGTACTGTGTGTATCAGACACCCATACATACACGCACCTCAGTATGTACGGTATATATATTTGATGTAGATAAACTGATAGATGCAAAAGGCATATATAGACACAGTAAACTGAAATACACCTGGAGGCTGGGGAGATGAATCTGAACGAAGCAACCATTAAACCACGGGGCCCTGTTGCCTGAAGAATAGAGCGAATGAGTGTGAGGATGACACTGACTTTTATGTGAATGTGTCTGAGAGTAATCTGTGTAGGGATGTCAGAGTGAGTCGGAATAGGATCATGAGAAATTAAGCGTGCGAAAGTTTTTGAATGCGAGTATGTGATTCAAAGCGAGGAGAGAGTTCAGTGGTTGGGACGAGTGAGTGAAAATCAGGGGTTATGGAAGTGATTCGCGTTATGGGAAGTGGTGTGAGATGATGCAGTGCACAGACCTAAGAATGGATACCAGAATGTTAGTGATTTGTAGTAGGCTAACAGTGTATACCATGAATATATGGTCGCTGTGTAATAGTGTACTGTATACGATGGATACATCGCCACTGCGTGATAGTCTAACTCTATATAATGAATATTTGGTTCCAGTACTGCAGTGTACTCGATGGATACATGGTCATTGTGTGATAGTTTACACGATGAATATATGGTTATTATACTGTAGTGTAGGTGATAGATACATGGTCACTGACACTGACAAAAGCAATCTGAAACATATTTTTTATCCTGTTTCCATGATTCCTGGCAAGCGCTGACAACTGTGTTCAGAATAACTAACTTAACTTAGTTACCAACAAACAAGGTATCTGAGACTTTTCAATGCTTCATTTATGAGATGCTTCCCTTCCGAAATGGGGTATTGCCAGAGCAACGGTTAATAACTAGCAGGGATTAGCGAAAAACGACAAAAGGAAACTTATACCACTTACCCTACGTTAAACTTTAGTACGTAAACCTGAAATGGTATTAATGTCTTACTGATGCAACACAGCTATTCTTAAGAGGTGACTGAACGATTATCAGTCATGAAGAACCATCAAGGGTTATTTGATCATCTATCCTTAATGTGCAGACTGTGGTAGCCTTACCTCTGGCTCCTGCACCTTCAAGGAGGTAATATGGGATTTGATGTTAATTTTTTCCTGACTTACTGGCTCTGTATCCGGTGCTTTGAAATTTGCATCAGGTTTCTCAGTTCGTGTTTTGCATTTTTATCAGTTATAATGAATTTAGTAAGGGTAACCTTTTCAGCTGGGTTTTGCTTTGCTTGGATCATTTAAAGATATCGGATATCTTAGTTTACTACAATTTGCTGTACAGTTTTATCTACGACCGACGTCGTTAAGAATATAATGCAAACGATGAAGCTGGATGTCTTAACTTTAATGAAATGCCAGCAGAGACTGTGTTCCAGCGACTATCATACTGATCATGTATGATCAATAGACAGTATGTCAGTCCTGTTTCGTTTCTACAAAGGAAGTGTTTTAGTTTATAAAAGTGTCACGTTCAAAGCTCAAATTCACACATTTTCTCTAGCAATTATTTAGTCATTGTGGTATACCTAATTTATGAGACATTACGAACATTTTCACAATAAATCTACTCACGCCCACACGGTCTGCCACATGTCTTGATGCATGTTTTGGAGACTCTTAAATTACATTACCAACACAACTTGCACTTGGAGAAAAGCCTTACCACACCTGGTTTCCCGATTTAGTACATATAACAATTTAATTTGCTTTTCATATTCCATTTTACCCATTATGACTGCGTATAGATGAGACGAACTTAAATACATAGGCACTGCATCTACTTCACTGTGTGCGAATAACATCACGGGTTTAAGTCATGCAACCACACCTGGCATCAACAGTGAGAATGAGAAGCTCTGCGATCCTTCTCAACGCGTGTATATTCAAATTAATGCATCACTTACCTTGAACTGATGCATAAAAGCAACTGTGTGACAGCGTCGTATCCTTTGCCACACCCAGCAGAACTGTCCACATTCCATCCACGACTACGACTACACAATGCACACATGCAGGGCCCAGGGGCTTCCACTGCCAGAACAGTTTTCAAGCGTCCGAATCTCATACAAAGGTTCGGCCAAAATGTTCGGGGAAAAAAAAAAACGACACTATAAGCATTCAATTATTGTCAGGCGTCATGTTGCAAACTTCACCAGAATGCCTGACGAGAGAATTTATATATGTTGCGAGAGGAACGACTTCAAGCCTCTTTCGTCCAAATATTTGGAGATGCTGGGTATCGATCCCCGTACCTTTGGCATGCCAAGCGAGCGCTCTACCATTTGAGCTACATCCTCGCGGTACAGGAAATCATGCTGGTAAAAATTCGTTTGGGGTTCAGCACCCCGTTCATTACCAAGCGGAGGAGAAAGACCTTCCACGCCTTACTTGCTCTGTCATACCCTTACCTCTTACCCACTCTTCAACCTTATCCTTATCAGCTCTGTTATCGCTCACTCTGGGCTCTCTGGTTATTATATAATAAGACTGTACCAATACCATATCATTCTTACACTTGTTTAGGGATGTATTCACTCTTCAACAATTTTCTAAGTCGTGGACTATGTAAATCCCTATGGCTAGCTTTTTGTTTTCATTCATAGATTAATCCGCATGTTGTGAGTCGTGAATATCCTTCAGCACCATTGTCCCTAGAATGCTGGAGCCTGATCACGGTAGTAACTAAAAGACCAGTGTATCCCCCTATGCTGCCGTCGTCCACTCCATAACACTCTGCTCGACGCTCACTAGGTATCTTTTTGTTCCCCCGTATACTTCCCAGTCTCCCAGTACACATCCCAATCATCTCAGTCCCCTGTACACGCCCCAGTCCCCCCGTGCACACCTCAGTTCGCAGTACACACCCCAATCCCCCAGGAAACACCCCAGTACGCTCATACGCACTCCAGTCCTCCCGTACGTACCCGTCTCTTGTACACATCTCAGTCTCCCCGTATTCACCAGTCTTCTGTACACATCTCAGTCTTCCAGTACACACCCGTCTCCTGTACGCATCTCAGTCTTCCAGTACACACCCGTCTCCTGTACACATCTCAGTCTTCCAGTACACACCCGTCTCCTGTACACATCTCAGTCTTCCAATACACACCCGTCTCCTGTACGCATCTCAGTCTTCCAGTACACACCCGTCTCGTGTACGCATCTCAGACTTCCAGTACACACCCGTCTCCTGTACACATCTCAGTCTAGTACACACCCGTCTCCTGTACACATCTCAGTCTTCCAGTACACACCCGTCTCCTGTACACATCTCAGTCTTTCAGTACACACCCGTCTCCTGTACACATCTCAGTACACACCCGTCTCCCGTGCACATCTCACTCTCCCCGTACACACCCGTCTCCCGTACACATCTTAGTCTTCCAGTACACGTCCGTCTTTTGTACACATCCCAGTCCCCCGTACACATCCATTCTCTGTACACATCTCAGTCTCTCCGTACACATCCATCTCTGTACCTGCCTCTCCTTACACACTCCCAGACCGCGGTAAACATACATGTCCCCCCCGTACACACCCATATTCCGTACATAATTCAGATCCCCTCCCTCCTTAGACACCCAAGTCCCCCGGTACGCATCCCCCCCTCCGGTGCAAACCCCAGTCCCCCTGTACACACACGAGTCCCGGGTCCCCCCATACACATCCCAGTCCCCTGTACACACCCAGGTGCCTCGTACACACCCAGGTGCCTTGTACACACCCCAGTGCCTTATGCACACCCCAGTAACCCCTTACACATCCCAGTCTTCAACACACATCCCAGTACCCCGTGCACGGCGGCATATGACCCTGGCAGTTGCGCCGTCAGATTTTAATTACTTTCAGTCAATCAATCAATCAGTCCCCCGTGCACACCCCAGTGCCTTGTACACACCCAGGTGCCTCGTTCACACCCAGGTGCCTCGTTCACACCCAGGTGCCTCGTACACACCCTAGTGTCTTGTACACATCCCGGTTTCCCATACACACCCTAGTCCCCCGTACACACCCAAGTCCCCCATACACACCCAAGTCCCTCCAATACACACCCCAATCAACCCATACACACTCCAGTTCCCCCACCTTACCCAGACAGAATTTAGTGTGAATAATGGCCGTGATTTATATTATAGCAATTGATTTTAACCTTTTTACCGCGATAACTCTCCAAAATTGGAAAAAAATATATGGCTGAAGCAACAACAGTAAGCTGTAATGAATGAAAAATCTACATCGGCCAGCCAGTATTCGCGTAACAAGGTCGGGCGGCTTTGGTCTACTCTCGTTCAAGGTGTGCTTTACAGGGCTAATCGCTAAGGCTGTTCCGCCAACGAATTCTCCCCGAACGTTTTTTAAACCCGAGTCACACGTGCATTGTGATAGTTGTGGATTCGTGCCAGCAAAACAAACTTGTGTGCGTACGTGACCACTGTTCTGTGTGTGTGTGTGTGTGTGTGTGTGTGTGTATGTGTGTGTGTATGTAGAAATATTAACAACGTCAGGGGTTAAGATTCCCTTGTGTCTGAGTTAAATTTGCATGGCTTGATGAGTGAGTGGTGCATGTGTAACTTACGGTACTTACAATTAATGGTCTCTGTCCTTGTTTCTGAACTATTCAAGTGTGCAGTTATGTTTTTTTTTTTTTTTTGACGTCTATACATCAACGCACGCTTGCATTTTTATAATTTTATGTGCATCTCTGTTTGTCCTCACACTCGAAACTATTTTTCAGGACAGCTGTGCAGTGTAAGCATTCATAAGGGCATATTAACCTATACGTCTTTAGGCGGCGCATCTTTACCCCAGCTTGTTCGCAGCTGGAATGGTGTGTTGTAGTCTGAGGAATTGTGTCATGTGTATTTTCTTTGCTCGTTACGGTTTTATTTGCTGGTGATTGTCTTATACACACGAAATATTTACCGACCACAGTTAAATCTGGACACTTGTTCCTTCTCCTGAATTCACCTCCAACCATTCATTCTTTCCTCTCTCTCCCTCCCTTCCTTTCGACTTGGTGGCAAGTATTACAACATTTTGTTGGGTGCTTTTACTACTTTGTTACCTCTCTATTAGTTGATAACGACACAGTTCTAACATTACTGGCGTAACGAATGTGTATACGATACTAAACTCTCGCTCTTTAAGCCAACTGTATTTAATAATATAGTTTCTTCCTGTGCATTTAGAGAAAACAGTGAAACTGCATACCCAATCCTGCGATATGTATGCCGACTTCTTTGAAAACCATGTGCTTACTTTCCCTTATTTCCGTTAGTATTTATTTGCGAGGGAGGCTGATCCCCTCCAAGAATCACTTCGGGGGTCACGTTCCTCGCTACTCGAACATCGCATTACGAATGAGAGTCCTTTCTATCACATGTACTACGATATCTGCCCTCCTGTCATTGTTTCTGAGACTTTTTTTAATTTTTTAAATTAATTATTTTTATTTATTTATTTATTTTTTTGGTGAGGAAGGGTTGACTTTCCCTAAAAAATCATAATTAGAAAATTGTCTGTAGTGGAAGATCTTCGGAATAACCAGACTGATTAACCTGGGAAGTTTCATTCAAATCTGTCTCCTGTTTCTGATCATTTTCATTTTTGGGTGGGCGTGACCCCCCAAAATCATTTAGGAGATGACCCTCGCCAAATATCGCATTACGGATGAGAGTCCATTGTACAACTTGTACTAAGATATCAAAGCCATATTTGCCTGCCTTTTACTACTTCTGAAATATTTTAATTTGGTGAGAGGGACTGATTTCCCCAAAAATCATGGTTGGAAAATTGATTATAGTGGAAGACCCTATGACCAGACCATTTCACCAGGACACACACACACACACACACACACACACACACTGACAGGTTGACTCTCGCTCAACGGTATCGGACGATGTGCCGACAATGATACCATCCTGCTCTGGAGGGTGCGGGATGTAACGCAACAGTTTTCTGTCTGTCAGTTCCTAACTGTCTGCGAAAAGGATAATCTAGCGTTAGCATTCGCAGTGTGTTGACGCACCAATTTAAGGAACGCAAGGATTAACGATAACTCCCTTACATGTGTGTCGTGGGTGCGGTAAATGACAGGTGTATTTATTGGAAGACACATATCATACCCCAGTAATGATAGAAATGGTGTTGGTAGGCCACGTTTTTCGCAGAGCACATAAAAGTGGAAGAGTAACGTATCAAAGTAAAAGACTAGAATGAAACAGTGTAGTATGAGCGTTATTTGAGAACTAAATGGAAAAGATATTCGAATATTTTCCTCCGACTGAATTATGTTAACAATTAGAAAGTCAGTGTGGAGAAAGCCAGTACCCCGTACTGTTAAAAGCTTCTACCTCTGAACTACTTTGACGCCCGCCTCTGCTGTGTTTTGTCTGTTTATTGTCCGACGTCATACTCGAGTTCACCCAGGGTAGCTGCAACAAAAACGTTTGCAAAAGGATCACCAAACAGCCAGGAAAGGAACAACAGGGCTATTGCTGTTTACTTTCGTTTGTACTGTGTCACAACTTCCATTTCGACTAAACATTTGGAGATGCGGGGTATCGATCCCCGTACCTCTCGCATGCTAAGCGAGCGCTCTACCATTTGAGCTACATCCCCATAGTCTAATGGAACCATGCTGGTCAATGTTTATTTGAGGCTCACCATCAGAGTCCCGTTCTCTACCGGGAGGAAGGATGACTGCAGTAGATCAGAAAGACCCTCCACGATTTGAAAGTTCAGTCACACGCCTACGCGTCCTACCTGTCACCCACTTTTCTACCCGGTCGTCGTTTATTGCCAGCTCATAGCCTCTTACATGATAGTTTACACATTATCAATATTTTATAATTCATTCACTTATTTTGAGGATGTTCTCACCTGGATATCAGCCACTTACTGCTTGTTACTCATAATGACATTCGACCAACGGTATTTCTCCTTTCCATGGTTTTGTACCGTTCTGTGAATGACCTTCAGCAGCATCGTTCCCAGAGTGTTAGGGGTTGAAATGAATGCTGCGTAATGAAAATAAATGTTTTTAAAGTCTCTTAAGCTACATCGACCACTCAATACTGTCTGAGCCCTCATTGGCTAGACTCCCCTCAGTCCCCCGTTTAAACTCCAGTTCCCCCATTGATTACAAGCCTCAGTCCCCAAGAAACTGTCCCATTTTCCTATTCCCCCCTTTGGTTACACATTCCAGCTTCCCGGTACACACTCCAGTCCCCACATACACATCCCAGTACCTCCGTACACATCTCGGTCCCCCTTTACACATTCCTGTACACACCCCTGTTCCCGGTACACACCCCTGTCCCCGGTACACACCCCACTTCCCCCGTACACTCTCCAGTCTCCCGTACACACCTTATCCCCCATACGCACCCCACTCCCGCGTCAGTGCTCCGAACAGTCCCCAGTCCCCCACCCATGTACACTTGGCCACTTCTCCCTTACATGACCCTGCTTTATCTCCCGCCTCCTCCACAACGTAACCTCATCCTCTCCTTTATGATACCCAATTTGCATGCATTAATAGCGGCTCGTCAGGGGCTTCATGGCGCAGGATTAAAACTGTTAATTAGAACGAGTCCGGGAGCTGATAAAGGTTTCGGCTAATTAAGGGTGACAAGAGAGGGAGAGAGATCCAAGGCGAGGAGGCGGGTATTCATTGTGATAAGAGTATATTCTTGTACCTCCGAGGTCGATGACGTCTTTATTAGATCACTGCTGCCATCACCAAACGCTTTTATTCAGCTCAAGGAAACCCCATAGTACAGAAATGGTTCGTGAAGGCTGAATATAATCCTTCAAGTTTTAATTGGCTGTCCAAACTTGAATAAAATTGTCCGGCGGTAGCAAGCAGAAAAAAAGACCATCATACTGCACGACTTAACCACCTCGCACATCAGGTTTACCCTAAGCAAAGCACGTCTACTGCAGAAAGAATAGGAAAACAAAAAAAAGTTTCACTGACGAGGAGGAGGTTGTTGCTGAATAACTTCATGATCCTGTCTGGCTGCGTATATACATTATTCACGGAGGAAATCCACTGACTACACTCCAGCGGGACGAAACACAGCTGCAGCGCGCTTGAGAGGTTGTACTGTTGCCTTAGCTGTCTGAGTGTTGGACGGTGAGACATTGTGTTGTGTAGTGCGGGCTGCAGCAACATTCTTTATATGTGGATCGTTTGTAGAGTTACTTAGTCTGCGTTATCTTGCTTACCGGTAGAGATGGGTGGTTTCAACAGAGTAGTCTTAACAAAGAGTATATTCACCCTGTCTGACCTTTGGAGTCTTGCCATGGCTGGTGATGCAGGTGTTGATCTGTTGTTTGTATCTGCTGGAATGTGCAAGTTGTGGAAAGTTGATGTTGCAGTATCCTGGTTTTTGCTGGTCTGGGTGGGAATGGTTAATTGAATTTATGATGACAAGTGTGTATGGTGTTACTGTGTGTTGTTAAGTAATCTGCGTTCCCCTCCTGTCTAGATGGTAGATGGTCCCTGGCTATCATTTCTCTCTCTCTCTCTCTCTCTCTCTCTCTCTCTCTCTGTGCGTGTGTGCTCATGCGTGCGTGCGTGCATTCAGTGTTTGCATCTCCCTAAATCTGAATAGAGCTGTAATGAATTAAATGCATAGAGTAAATTAAAACCAACCTTAATGGATGAGTCTGGCTCGTAACTGAGGTGACTGGCCAACAGGATGTGAAAGTTTTGAATAATCCTTACTGGACCCGAATGGACCTAAGGGAATCTGAATGGCCCTGAACTGACACTGCCCAGATGGAAAGTTGAAGTACAGGGGCTTAATCGATCAGTATGAGCTGATTGAACCTACTGTACATGGACTCAAATGAATCTAGCAGGGCGTGAACTGCCACAGACTATCCTAAAATAACTTGACAACCGAGAAAGATTTACTTTGTGCAAAATGAGCGTTAACTGATTTTGTGTGTGTGTGTGTGTGTGTGTGTGTGTGTGTGTGTGTGATACTGAACCGGTCACAGAAAAGGTAGGATTCAGGTTCTGTATTTACAACGTGTCTTGAACTTAAGCTGTATATAAGAGTGATTGTTTATATTTTTCTCTTCACTCGTGCACTTCACAGCCAAGCTACAGTGAATATACTGATGTGTAATACACGAAAAACAAAACGGTTTGAGACATATTCTTAATCAATATGGATACGTTTTAAGCTTATCTAGCTTCGACGTGAATCTTGCCGTGGGTAGACTTTCACCAGCGTGGGCACCTTTCTGTGGAGGGGATGTAGCTCAAATGGTAGAGCGCTCGCTTAGCATGCGAGAGGTACGGGGATCGATACCCCGCATCTCCACATCTCCAGATGTTTACCTGGAAACAGGAAGTGTCTCGTTTTAGTGTAGAATATGTAGCCTGCTGTAGCAGCGGTTACAGACCCAACAAAGCACAGAATGGGGGGGGGGGAGGGAAGGGAGATCTAATGATGTCCGTATACCCTGGTGTTCTTCCGCAGGGTAGGCATTATACCCTAATACAAAGGTTGTGTTTTATGTTTTATTGTGAGGATGCAGCAGTTTCAGCCCGACATCATCACCGAAGAGGGTCTAAGTTGGGCCGAAACTGTTGTATCCTAGCAATAAACACGATTTCGGTATGTTAGTGCAGTTAATACCATTTGAACTGTTCACGATATTATGAAATGTAGACCCTTCTGCCACATACATCATCCTTACAAGTTTGTGTCTGAATATGGTACACTAATACCGTACTCTATATTCATGCTGTGCCGATACAGATCCTTTCAACAGGACGATGCCTCTTACCTTGTTCTGGCCACAAGACGTGTGTGTGTGTTAGTGAATGAGTTAGAAACAAGATCCATTTTTTTAAAAACTACAATACGTCTCTGTACAGCTGAATAAACCCGTCTTATGGTGGCATCAAGAACCTGTAAAAAACGTCATCGCATTGAAATGGAAGGAAATATATAACATCCAGTTGATCATAACCCCATCAATGCTACGACAAATTTTATTCATAATGCCAGCTACCTTTAGGCATATTCACCGACTTTAGGGGAGAGTTTCCGAATCTGAGGGGCTAGATATAGCATTAATTAACTCCTTATATAAATGTGGTGTTTCCTGAAATGAATAAAATCGTCTGGAGATAGATTAAAATGAAAAATACTACACCTTACTAAAAGTGTTTAAGTAACCGTAAAAATAAAATCGCTAAGACTGATACCACAGACCTCCTAAGGACACAAGAATACCGCCAATGGGGAAGCGGCGAGGGATAGATGTGGAGGGGTGACGCCAAGGTAGATCATCATCATCATATTATTATTACTATTATTATTTGCAGTTATACCTCTACTTTGACCTGCTGGAGTATTTTGAGTGAAATGGATGAATGGTTCCCTTCACGAGACACTATTGATAATTCTCCTGCTTCTCTGATTTACTTATCGTATTTCAGGATCTTATCCATCTCATTTATTAGTGGGAAATATGGTGATAAAGATGGTAATGATGATGATGATGATGATGATTCTGAAGGCGATGTTAATGTTTAATGAAAAAAAATGACGATACTTATGATGGTAATAATGATGATGATGATGATGATAACAAAGCTACACCTGTCCTTCATCCCTACCTGCCCGAAACACACACACACACACACACACACACACACACACACACACACACACACACACACACACAGTAAGAGGTGAATATATCTTACCTGTGCATAAGACAGGTGCCGTGGGTAGGGGACCAGGCCTATTTCTGCAACTTCTTAAAGCTAAGACAATGATAATTACGATATGGTTTATTGAGAAAACTGTACAATTGTAAGTTTTATGCATGGGAGTTCTCCTGCAGTTTCACCAAAAACAGTGAACAAAACAGAATAACAACAGGACTAGGCCTTACATAGGGAGCATGAATACAGTAAAGTGTGTGTGTGTGTGTGTGTGTGTGTGTGTGTGTGTGTGTGTGTGAGAGAGAGAGAGAGAGAGAGAGAGAGAGAGAGAGAGAGAGAGAGAGAGAGAGAGAGCTGAGGAATAGGGAAGGAGGGTGAAAATGTCTCATAGACCATGTTCTTTTCATGCAGATTCTTTATTTACCATTCAGTACAAGCCCCAACACTGGGGAAAGTTGTAGCTGAAGGCCAACCAGGAAGGGTATACTAAACATGAGAGCAAAGTAAACTGACGCACACACGGGGCAAGAGTTATCATGCTGGGTACAGTTATGCAGTTAGCAAGCAAGACACGACCTGGAAAAAAAAAAAAATAGCACAGACATACATAGCACATAAGCATACTTGCACTATCTACAACAGTTCCACTCCGCCTGGTAGAAAACGGATCTGTGGTAGTGAACCTCGGGGTCACTTTCACTTACAGTGTAATTAATGAACACGGGGATGTAGCTCAAATGGTAGAGCGCTCGCTTAGCATGCGAGAGGTACGGGGATCGATACCCCGCATCTCCAAACGTTTAGTTGAAGATGTGGGATGTAGCATACAATTTTGAAGGCATTTTTGTTGCAGCAATCCTGCATGACCTCTGGCGATGGACGTTTGAAAGTAAACATTAACATGACAGTAGAATTTAACGCCAAGGTGTTTCAGACGCAGAAATAATTAAAAGACATTCAGCTAGAAAGCCTCTTGTAGCCATCTCCACACCGGTAACATTGTTGCTAGCGTGTTCCATCCCAGCATGAAATGTAATAGGATTTCTTTGGCCCATTTAGTTCTCTAATATCTTCACCTCGTCATTTCTGATATATTATGCGCCAAAGATGTATTACTGATTCAGTATTTAGTATTCGGCCTTGTTTATAATTAACTCTGTGACGCTCAGAGTGCATTCCTTGGTACTTGTCCAGGTTACTGAGAAATAGCTTGCATTGTAAGGACCTAGCAGTAACACACCACTCATTGGCAAAGGAAAGTAAAACACACACACACACACACACACACACACACACACACACACACACACACACACTCACACACACACGCACGTACGTGCACACCAGTTTGTATTGTCGGTACTAATGCAAACTATCACACCACACGTGTGGCTAGGGTTTACAAAACTTAGGGGCAAATCTGCTGGCAGCAGGGAGTTGGCGATGTCCCCTTCACCACGATGGCATACTTTTTTATATCCTTTTCTTATCTCCAGATAATTTTATTCAGCATAGAAAAGACATCTTGCACTGGAGGGTTAATGAAGGGCATAAGTAACCCATGCATTTTGAAAAATCTCCACAAACTTGGAAAAAAAATATCTCCTGTAGATGGCAAGAATAAAATGCAAAATACGTTCCCGGACTGAAGAGGCTGACCCCCTTCACTACCAGAGGACTCCCATAGTTCCCTTACTATTATAGGTTTCCTTTAATTCCCCCACTACCAGAAGTCTCCCTTAACTCCCTCACTACCAGCCGTCTCCTTCACCTACAGTATCTCACCACCAGACGTCTCCCTTAGCTACCTTACTATTAGAAGCCTCTCTTTAACTACCTCATTACCAGACGTTAACTATCTCTCCATCAGAGGTGTCCCTTTACCTCACTACCAGACGTTTCCCTGAACACCCTTACCATTAGCAGTGTCTCTCAAGCCCTTCATTACATGAGGCCCTTCCTGAGCTTGATAAAATCGTCTGGTAGTAGCATGCACAGGGAAAAAAATCATTGCTGAGAAGACGGTAAGTGGTGGAGGTTGTTCGGGCCTTCAGTCTGAGAGGTTCATTCTGACGTGACTGAAAGCATTGATAGGTGGCACGGAAGACAACGTAGCGCCTTCTTGGCTATTAGTGTGTATTATTAACCGGAACAATTGTTTTTTGTGTTTGATTGCATTGTTTTAATATCGACGTAGTCTGCATCAGTAACATCCAGTAATATATTGGTGTGTAGTGTCCACAGGAAATCGCTAAGAAAGGCGTGTTACGAATTCCCCAAAGTCACTTTAAATACTAACCTACAGCATATCGTCCAGAGGTAGGTATGGGTAAATACAGACGGTGTGCTCTTGTGGAAAGGATCAGACTGAATAACATTTCCATCGCACTGACAGGATTAGAGATCATTTCAATCCCCTTCAGTACAAGGTGCCACTCAAGCCAAACAAAGTAAAGAGCGTAGTTCCGTTAGTGGCTTTGGAGAGGTTGTAATACCTCTTTCATAGCAGTTTATTCAGCACCTCAGTGTCCCCGTTTGTTCCACTGATGCATGTTACGTCGATGCCCATCGCGTCCTGACCGATTTTTCACCAATGATCCCCCCCATCCCGACCGATTTTGGGTTTTTTTGGGGGGCTCAAACCTCCACTTTTTGTGAGACTGTGAGCAACAATGGCAAACCACAGAAAAAGTGCTCACCTGAGCTTAGAACTGGGCTATGAGGGTGACCCTTTAAACACCTGGTACCGTGTTCTCTGAAGCCGTGCTGCAGGTGTCGCGTTTTCTATGGTAGCGGAAACTGTTGTAAACCACTCAGACTAGGTAGATATTTGTTCATTTGGTACGAATTTATATGTAGTACAAGGATATACTGGTTTTCACACAATGATATAGGCAATATAAGCGTTGTTTCACTCACTGAACACATCAACATACTGCATCTTCCTTGGCGATGTTACCTCCTCATCACTTCTGCTCATTTCCTCCTCTGGTGCCATGTAATCTTTGTCCTTCACATCATCATTGATTGGGGAATCACTCTCGCCTTGAATTTCATACCGTGGCGCGACATATTTTTACTGGCCAGGTCACTGCTGACAGGTGAGTTGCCGAGACAATGGTCTGCCGAGGGGGGAGGGGTCATGCCGGTAAGGCAGTTTCCCCACCAGGCGGCGGGTAGAGGAAGGTGTCCCGCGTATACGTACCAAAAATCATGCGTGAAATTTGAAAAATGTGCAAATGACGGACCTCACAATTGCAAAACGTATGGGTAAGTTGTGGGGACTAAGCGTGACAAAAAGTTGCAACGTACCCATACGTTACTGGGATGCGGCGGGTTAAAGCAATGTGAATAACGTACTAGTATAAGACAATGTTAAGATGTGATATGCGATAAGAATAGGAAAGGAAGAGGTGCAAGAAGCCTCCTATGCCATCCTTAACTATGAGCCTTGTTTTTGTACAGGTGGACTGGGATGTGTACTGGGGAAGGGGACTAGAGTATATGGAACTGTGATATATATATATATATATATATATATATATATATATATATATATATATATATATATATATATATATATAAGACAATGTTAAGATGTGATATGCAATAAGAATAGGAAAGGAAGAGGTGCAAGAAGCCTCATATGCAATCTTTAAATATGAGCCTTGTTTTTGAACAGGGGGACTGGGATGTGTACTGGGGAAGGGGACTAGAGTGTATGGAACTGTGATATATATATATATATATATATATATATATATATATATATATATATACCACTGTGCTACCGCGCCCCCCAGATAAAGTGGAAGATTAATAGACAGAGTGATATGGAGAAAATATGCAGATGGATAAACAGGTAAAATAGGTAATAACAGGTTAATAAGGAGACAGGTGATAGGTGGTTATGTAGTTTGGCTGATAGTTGGAAAGACAGATAGGTAGATAAGCAAATAGATTATATGCAGATAGGTAGGTAGGAAGGTTGATAGGCAGGTAGATAGGAAGGTAGATTAGTAGGTAGACAAGTACACAGGAAGGTAGGTGTGTAGAAAGTAGAATTGTAGGTATACAGTTACTTAAGAAGGTAATTTCCTTTGTAGGTAGAGATAGGTGGGAATGAAGTTTGGAGGGTGGGTAGACAGATAGGTAGGTAGCTAGGAAAGAAGGTAAACAGGTTAATAGGTTGATAAGTAGAACGACAAGCCGGTAGGCGACAATGGCCAGCTCTAAGTGAGCTGTTGCTGTTCAGCCTGAACTCACAAAGGAGGACCCTTATCTGGTTAGAGTCTAAAAATACCATCTCTCGCCTCTCTTTGGACACAGCTAAACCACCCAGACAACAGAAACAACTCGATACTTGCAGGAACACAATAAACATCAAATAATGCAAAAAAATACTATTTTTAATAGAAACCTCCCATATTATGTACTGATTTTGTTCGTCATACACATATCTAGTAATTTCAAACCATTTCAGCACCACTGAAATTTTTTTGGAGGTAGAAATATGGATATTTCTTAGTGTGATTTTTTTTTTTCTTCTATGTATGTTTTCATGGCGTGTACCCGGTCATTTTGAGAAAAATTTCGCGTTTCATTGTGAAGCAGAATGGGTTTAGGAAACTAAAATTACTTTGCCAGGTGTGCCAGATGTTTCACTTCAATTTGGTAAGAAAAAAAAAGTTGATATTCGATATCTGAAAAAATGATGCCAGGGCAGGCCACTGGGTCCCGACAATTTCTGGACCCACGGCCACAAAAGGGCTAAGCGGGCTGTTGTCAGGCAACTAGTAGATGCTTAACAACCAAAGCCTTGTAGACACAACTAGGTCATAGGCTGGTCATTGTGTCAAAGTTTAGTCGAAATCGGTTAATTCTGAAGGGTAGAAGTGCCTGCCACAATCAAATAAGACTATTAGAGACATTGAGGCCAATCTTCGAAGGATTGCCACTGGAAAACTAGATGAGAGAGGGGAAAAATGGATGAAACACTTCCGATAGTGAAGGACGTCAAAATTACGCCTAGAGAAGTCAGAGCTTTCTACGCTCATTAATAATGTGTCTGCGGCTAAAAACGTGGAAAGTACGAAGAAGCGGCTTTTCTGCCGTTGCCAGGCAACGAGTGGTTGCCTAGCAACCAAACCCTTGCAAACACAACTAGATTATAGGCTGGTCATTGAGTCCGGGTTTGGTCGGAATCGGTTAATTCTGAAGGGTATAAGAATACAGGACTACAAGAGTACAAGACAGAAACCACAGCTAACAATAAAAGCAGCATGGAGCTGGCCAAAAAGATATGCCTGTGGCTAGATAGGAAGTTAGGTAGGTATATAGGTAAACAGATAGGTAGAAAGGTAGGTAGGTAGGCAAATTGACAGATCTATTCCGAAATATTCAGGTAAGTATGCCCCCAGGTATAGATGGGTTGACACGTACAGATGTTATAGGAAGGTAGAGAGACATGGATATATAAATAGGTTTGTAGATAGGGATAATTGCAAGGTAACTTGATAATTAGATGCATTTGTAAAGGGATAGTTTTATAGGTAGAAGATAGGTAAATATGAAGTCTAGATAAGTAGTTAGATACGAGTAGATAAGTAGATAGATAGGTAAGTAACTAGTTATACGGGTAGAGAGGCTGGCTGATATATTTAGACAGGTAGGTAGGTAGGTAGGTAGGTAGGTAGGTAGGCAGGTAGGTAGGTACACACAATAAAAAAAGTATCGATGCACAGTTGGCCCGAACAATATGACGCCACGGACGATGGAGTCTAGAAGTGTTTGATGATTTTTCCCCCTTGTTGTCAAACATGCTTACAGAAGTATGTCATTGAGATGTTCCGTACGACAATTTATGGTTGATATTGTTACTGGATGCATATTCAGATGATAATCAATTAATTTCCATTTACAACACATGCTATGTTGATCATGTCGGATATCATCTTACCCCGCCTACGCGATACTTTTTTTTTTTTTTTAACCGTGTGTACATAAGTAGGTAGACAGACTGGTATAGGTAGTTACACAGGCAAGTAGGTAGAAAGGTATATACATAAGTAGGACGATCGGTAGGTTGATCGGTAGGCAGTAGGGGGATAACTGGTGATTGGTAAGTAGAAAGGTAGATAGATAAACTGGTAGGTCGGAAGTAAGCTGAATACAGAAAAAACTTTAGTCACAATACTTTCATGCTGCAATAGTTATTATTATTATAATATATTATTATATTATTATTATTATTATTATTAATTATTATTATTATTATTATTATTATTATTACTACTACTACTACTACTACTACTTCTATTATTGTTATTATTAATATTATTATTATTATTATTATTATTATTATTATTATTAGTTATTATTATTATTCCAATCAAACAATAAATCCACTTTATTTCGTGTTTAGCATACATGGTACGGTAAGAGGCACAACGGCCGATCATTATTTAAAAAAAAAATATGTATATATCCACTTAATACCCGTCTACACAATGCCCGTCCTTATTATTTTCACTCGGTTTGTCTGTTTGTTTGTATGTTTGTTTGTCTCTCTGACTGTCTATTAACAACGTTACCCGAAAACTACTAGTGCGATTTTGACTAGAATTAGAGGGATGATGGGCTATGACTTTCTGATCACCTGTTTAAATTTTGGGCCAAACTGGGCCAAGGTCCAGGCTGTAGGCCCCCCAGATGTAACAGAACACAGACGGGTAACAATCGTTTTCTGTCCATAACTCCTTTCAAATTCGTCATTCCGACATGAAACCAAAACCTAGAGGTGCATCTTTCAAATCTGCATCCTATAACATGACTCATTACATCAGGGGGGTCACCACCCAGTTAGCGGTAGGGGGGGTCAGTGTCAGGTGGATCGGGCCTAAAATTTCAAATGGGCATAAAATCGTCAATTTCCGCCCGATTTACTCCATATTTGGTATGTGATATCTTTGACTAGATATCATGTTGTGTTTACACGTCAGCACTAAAATGACTGCCGGAGACGGGTTTGCTGTGCCTTGGTACCGCTTCTTGTTAAATTCTGTTATGGAAGACATTGGTTAAGGCTACATCTGACCCCTCCACTTCTAGGTATCTCTGAAGTTGAAATGAATTGTCTGAAGATGAAAAAATAGTATCATCGGAGCGAAGTGCTTAATCCGTTCAGTCTGATAAATGGAGCTGGAGAGAGAGGCCTTCAAGTGGTGGCACCGATATAGCCAAGCGGCTCCACTCCCGCTCATATAACGTTTGATGGATGTCTGTGGGGGCCATGTTTTGAGAGTACATGTAGATAAGAGTAAATGATGGCTTTGAGAAGGAAGGTGACATTCAGTGTGACGTGCTGGTGAATGGAGAGAAGTGACACGGTAAGGGAGTTTAAAAGTGGCATTTTAATGGCGTTGTAGGCTTCGTAGTATATCTTTCTAAGCGATTTATCTCGCATATTTCATCTTAACATTGTCTTGTAAAGCTGTATGCTAATTACAGTGCTGTACATAGTTTTAACAATATAGTAGTTTGCATCATTAACATACCAGAGGATATTAAGATGTAATGTTCAGAGAAAACTGCAAAGAAAGAGGCGTCACTAAATCGCTAAAGTCACTTCGAATGCGACCGTAAATAGGAATGTGCTGTGACAGAAAAGAAGTAATGATGTAATCAGAACGTAAAACAGTGACTGACTGTGGGATGGAAAGTGGCTGGATGTATGAAGGCCTTAATGTGAAACTAAGAGATAAATGTGGAGACCACACACACACACACACACACACACACACACACACACAACTACAGTGGACATATGCACAGTACAACCGCATTCATAAGCAGGGGTATACCATCTGCCGGGGCTGTCTAATGGGGTGTCCACTGCTGATGGGATATGGAATTATTTCACTTTACTGCCTGGTGCACTAATGCTCAGAGCACCAGGCATTTAGGTGGATATATCCACATCCATCAGCGTGGGTATACCGTAGGCAACACTTGTAGGCGTGTGTCCTTACTTGTGAACGCTGCTGTACAGTCAATTAAAAAATTATCGAGTAAGAGGGGCCCGATGATAGGCTATCTGAAATGATCAGTACATCATGTGAAGTACCCAAAAGACTGTTCTACTGTCATCTGAATATGTAGACAACAACAGTACTGACTAGGAGATATCATGGGAATAGCCTACCATACATGGCACCCTCATGAAAGCGAATTTTCCAATGCGTGGTAAAATCTGCGGGTATTTTCCAAAAATGTGGACAGATACTTTTTTGATTGACTTTCCCTCGTGTGCACCTGTGTGTGTGTGTGTGTGTGTGTGTGTGTGTGTGTGTGTGTGTGTGTGTGTGTGTGTGTGTACGGTGTTCCGTGTATGAGTGTGACTGGTTATGGTGTGTTTTTTGTTCATCTGTATATAGGTGTCTTATTTTCTGTGAGTGACTGATTATTGCTGTGTTTGTAGAGTTTGCTTACTTCTCTGTGCATTTATATGAGACATTATATGGCTGAGTGTTTTTGCATGGAAGTATTGGTTAATAGTTGTATTTGGAGAGAATAAATACTGGTATGAACCA
>NC_136976.1:57809785-57827285 GCF_032717465.1 Coenobita brevimanus
TTCAAAGGAGACTGAATAGGACTGAAAATAATGGTACAGTGACAGATGGGTAAAAAACTGTGATAGCTGGAATGTAGAAGAGTTTTGTTGCTGAGAATGGAGACGTACACTAATAAGTTTATTACATATAGAGAAATAAATAATGTATACACAAGGTCAGGTGAAATAGGAAAGAGTTAATGTTTATGTAATCATATGCTATGTGCATGGAATTACTATTGTAGCTCTTGTATAACTATGTTTAGTCCAATACATATGGAAGCATCACCAGCTTGACATTTCTACTCCCTCCATTTTCAGGTAATGGACCTGACTAGGGTGTGTAAGGTGCAGGAATCGCAGGTGTTGCATTACGGGCCTTTGTACACAGTGTGTGCCAACTGAAGGGTTGTGTGGAGCTGAATGCATATGTGAGAGGATTGAGTTCTTGTGTCCTGGTCCTCCTTTTTCTTGCTCAGGCATCACAGGAGAAGGGTCTTGGAACTGACTAGCTGCAGTGATGTCAGTCCACATGGCAGTTGGTCAAGCGTCAGATTCCATTATTTTGTCAATGCAAGAGACATACCTCTCTGAATGACTTCAGGCAAGGGTGTTCAAGCAAGCTGGTCCTTTGTTGTCCCATTGAGCCAGTGATCACAGCAGCCTGGCTGGTTGCAGCAACATGGTGAGCTGTAATTATTCAGACAGTTTAAGACAGGTAAAGTTCTTCTGCTGGAGGTACACTAGCTTTGAAGGTCAGGCCTGCCAACTTCTTTTATTTGTAAGTGAAAATAAATTTATGCCTATCGACTTTACATGGGTCATTAGGGCAGGTACCCACTGCAGATTTGAGACTAGAGGAGAGGAACTTTTGTGGCCTCCACTTTCCTGCCTTGGCTGTCTGAAGAAGGAACACTGAAAATTAATGACGTCGACTGCATGAAGGTCATTTAGGCAGACAGTCTGTATTTGTTGTTACAGTCTTTCCCTAGAATGCGACTTGCAACCACTGGCGTTATATCCAGGTTCTTTATTGTACTGCTGGTTAAACAGGGACTGGAGAGAAACAAACTTTGGCCAAGAGTCTGACTGGCCTGAGCATAGATCATTAGTTGTCCTTTGTTTACTTGTTTAGATTCATGCTTACCAACTACACAAAGATCATTATGTCAGATAACCACCATGGGTTAAAGATTTATGGTATGGAGGGTCTGCAGCTTTCACTCCCTTTTGGCTGTTTTTATTTATTTATTTATTCATTTATTTATTTTTTTTACGAGCCATTAAGGCACACAACCACCATGGGTTTCATACCTGAGGTGAGGAGATTCAGCAACTTTCATCTTTTTCCCTGGCTGTCTGAAATGAGAAAGCTTACACGTGAAGTCTATCAACAGAGTGAAAGTCGTTACCCCCTGTGCTGTGGGGGAGGAATATGCATGGTGAGGGCAGGAAAGGGCAACACTGTGGGGAAGGTAAATAGAATGCCTGGCATTTCCTACCAGTGTTGATGCCTAAAGGTTTCAGTTTTGGTGGGAGCTCTTCTATCTCTGTCCATCCTCAAGTTCCATGCTTTGGCCCACAACTCCAGTCTCCACAATTGCTTGGAGAGGTAAGATGTATCTTCTGACTTTGTTTGCGTTGCTAATTGTATTATTAGGGTTTGGAGGAGAATGAAATAAGAAATACATGAAAAATGAGTGAAATGAATCTGTTTATAAACTATGTCATTATTCTGTAGCTATATGCATGTGATATTCAAGGTAGTTTGTCAGCATAAGTAAAACTAAGTGTTGTAATCACTGAAAGCATGACGTAACCTTGCGCGATATAAAATAATAAATTTGCCTGCTTCACTTGAATTAGTACCATTTGAAAATATCCAGTGTAATTATTTGTGCCGCTTAGGTGAATAAGAAGCAATTATTACGCAGTCTTACTGATTAGATAACGAATTTCTGCATCTTTTTCGTTTTGTCAGTTTCAGCTAACTTAGACGCAAAGGTAATACAAACTTTCAGCAGCAGGAAAATGCCTGCACAAGGCAGGGAAATTATTTTCTCATTCTGTGTGATGTATTTTACTATATTTTAGAAAAAGCTAATTTTAATCCCCAAACACCCCTGTGTGTGAGGTACACAGGTTGTGGAGGAAAAAAAAAAAATCCCTTGACTGGAGAGCGTTAGGGAGACAGTACTTCTTATCGTATCTTCAATATCTTCCTTCTAAAACACGGGGGGAAAAAGGACATTCATATCCAGTGTACCTTTTATGCTGCTGGGTGAGCAGGGACCCAAGGACAACAGAGTTTGCCCAAGAATCTGACCGGCCCAGAATTTGTACTCTCTCTCTCTCTCTCTTGGTTGTGGACTGGGTGTGCTAACTACTACACCATCTGATCCCCCAGCAGTCTAGGACAAAAAGCCTTAGAATTAATGTCTATTAGGTAACGAGGGTCATTAAGGCAGGCAATTTTTGTAAGTCCTAATCTTCCCCCAGACTGTGACACAACAATCACATTGACAATCAAGGTTCCTATTTCAGTTCTTGGTATACACAGGCTGAGGTAAAGATCTTGCTCAAAGATCTCATGGCTGGTCAGGGAACTGAGCCTGGGACTTTAACAGGTGCGGGCTGCGTGTGCATCTAGTTATACCACTATCTCCTCGTGTGTCTTTTTTTTTTTTTTTTTTGTTATAATAGGTTAATGCCAATAACTTCACAATAGGTCAGTATGGCAGACAACCATAATAGATTTAAGATTTGAGGAAGGGAGATTTTACTGCATTTACCTCCCTTCCCGAGGGTGTCTTTTAGTTGCTTGGGGGGTCATGTCATTCCACTACCAACTTCCTCTTGTCACAGAGGGTTTAAGCTGAATGTAGAAAATGGGAAATCCTTGGCAGACTGGTGTAGGGCGAGTTCCTACATTGCCCCACACTATGTGACTGGCTCCTGTTACTGTCTGCTCAGGTCTGCTGCTGGGGAAGGATGATGAGGAAGTGGATGGGAGTCGTGGGAATTGTTATCTAAGTAGGGACTGACTGAAGGAGAAAGTGTTGACGTAGCAGTAGCACAAGTGATTTGGTTCAGGGGACATGAGTGGGTGGTATCATAACTATCGTTGGAGAAATGGGCTTTTGAGAGATATTATTAATGTTATCGCCCGCCTTTAGCAATGCGGAGCGATAATGTTTTTGCCAGCGTCTGTGTGTGTGTGTGTGTGTGTGTGTGTGTATTACCACACGTGTGAATCTGTGTGTGTGTTACCACACGTATGAATCTGTGTGTGTGTGTTACCACATGTGTGAATCTGTTACCAGTATCTCATGAACGGCTTGAGCTATCAACATGAAACCTTCAAGGTATCAAGATACAGCCAAAATATTGGACGAGTTCGAAAATGGGCATTCGTGGTCAAGGTAAAGGTCACCAAAGTGGCTCCCAAAGGTCAACAGAGTCGGTCACAAAAAAAAAAAAAAAAAAAACTAGTTTAGTAAGTAATTTGTACCAAGTCCGACGACATTATTTTGGCGGGCTTTTAGCATTCGGCCCCCGAATGCTTTTGTTTCATTATTTTTATTATTATTATTATTAAACTGCCTACAATAGGATGAATCGGATGAGTACAAGCATGCACTAGAAGTTGCTGTGACACAACCACATTACTGACACAGTCATGCAACCCCGAAACACCAACAGCACCGGATGAAAAGAAAGTGGAGACAAAAGTGGTAAAAAGAAGATAGGCTGACAAAAGTCTCGGAGAAAAGAAGGAATAGAGCAATATCCATAGAATACAATGTCTACTCACGGGCCGCCCGGGAACGAAGTAAAACGCACCAACACCTGGGTGATGACGTCACACTCTCCTCTCTCCCGTCTCCCGCGTCCCAGCTCATACTTTACATTGTTACACACTAAAATTTCTTTATTTCTTACCATATCTTAGCATGTGCTTGCACAACATGTCAAAAATAACGCAGATAAATAATATATGAATCTCTAGCCAAACAATTTATTAGTTTTAGTCACAGCATACTCATCATTTATAAGCTTGGAAACAGTATTTAAGCATATGGACTAGCAAATTCTCATGTCACACTTAAAGTTCATTAAATATGAATCTCTCTTTCTCTCTCTCTCTCTCAAGCAAGCCAAGCAAGCAAGCAATCAGTCGAAATATTTATACATCTTTATTTATTATCAGTTTACTCATTTTGTTAAGTTTTTCTGGATGAAATGATTTTTGTTCTTTAGTACTCGCATTCTAAGAAACATACGACATTGAACAAAATTAATAATTACTTCATAAGGCAGAGAAACAAATCTAGCTATTTTACTGGCTAGATTCTGGGCAGTGGCTTTTCCAGGTTGCAGGGCTTTAGCTCCATGATGACAAATAAATAACTTTTCCATTGTTTTTAATTTTTCTAGGAATTCAAAGCTAGGTTTCATCAAATTTTCATTTCCCCTGTTAATTACACCAATCCATGTGTCTTGTTTGTTTGATGCCTTTGGACAGAGGTAGCTATATTGAGAAAATTTATGAGCTAAGAATCCACCAAAATACGCAAGGCCCTCTTGCTCAATAATTTCTTTTAGCCCCTTAACTTCTAAATCCAGGTTGTCTGAAATATTATCCTAGCCCATACCCTCTGCCTCTGGTTCATCGTGTTTGTCTGACAAGCAGAATACCACTGCAGACAGGGTCAGTTCACGCTGGAGATTTTAGTCACTATCCTCAGACAGTGGTGCATGCTCATCATTGAAGCTGGAAAATGTTCCTGCTGACATGTTCACATCATCTTTTTTTTTTCCTCTACATTGTATTTTGACCCCACATGTGAACTATTTTTTCTGAGATGTGACTTAACCCGATGTTTAACAGCAACAGGAGATGGATGCTGATAACATACTCCCATTTGTCTGAGGCAAGAAAAGAAGTGCTCCAGTCCATCTTGATCCCATCTGTGTTAATATGTAGGAGATATTGTACTAACCGTTTATCATTTCCTGTAACTTAGGCAAAGACTTTGATGAAATGATCAGTCCTTTCTGAAACTGGTAAAGACCTTTACTCCCATATATTCACACTGATTTTGCTGTGATTATCATGTATTTCGATGTTTTGTCATGGGTTGCTAAATCTAACCCATAAGCATTTCTAGAAGACTTTACATCCCGTGGAACACGGAAATTGGATATATCAAACCAAGTATCAACCAGATAAATGAGCTTACTTGCACTTTCCCAGTATCTGTCTTGTAGTAGTCCTTTTCTTTACCATCTCCTCATTTCTTCATTTTTCGGGAAATTGTGGAATGTGACGTGTGTGGCACAAGAAGCATCACTATACTGAACAGTAATTGGGCATTTTTCTCCTTGTGTATGGAAACAATCGTGGAAAGGTGGCAGATAAAATGTCAGTTGCAGATGGGCACACCACACTTCATGAATGTTGACCGGCTGGGGAGCTGAGTGAGGGCTGCAGGGCGCGAAGGGAGAGTGTGACGTCATCACTCACGGGCGAGCGCGTTTTCTTTCGCTCCCGGGCCCATATTCCTGAACTCGGGACTAGTATATACAGGCTCCGCCCCCATGGCCGTCATCCTTTGGCTGGGCTCCTCCCCTGGCGTATTACCAACAATGATCTCATAAATAACCTTTTAAAACACCCTTATATGTGTATAAATGAAGGGTAATTTATAAGCAATTACTGCAAATATATATATTATGGCCTTATGCCATTAAGTTTCCTCCTTTCTTAAGGTACACTGTATAAAAAGCACATGGTGTAATAAGTTTGGTCAATGGTATCACTGCTTACTTCGACGATATTATTCATAATTCCGCCTCACAAACTCGAGATAATGAATTTGAATGCATAACTTCTTTGCATCATATTTAGCTAAAACATATGTACTTGCACGTTGTATGATTTTTTAAAGAATTTTGTGTACTAATAAGGCATAGAGTAGCCTATTGGCATTACGTTTAAGGTACAGTCATTGATTACAACACCCATTTTTATTAACGATAGATCGACATTCTCTGAGCCAGTGTTCATTCAGACATGGAGGCTGTAAATATACACATGGATAGCTTCCAAACTACTGATATTGTGATTGAGGAGGAATGTATGACTTTCAGGACAAATGTAAAGTGTAAGGAAGATTTTCAACGGTGGAAAGGTTTGTTTTGTATGAAGAATCGTGTGTGCTTCAACAAGTACAAGACGTACTCTGTGGGGAAGAGAAAATTGTTTCGCCAGACATTGAAATGCCACCATGGATTTCTACATAAAGGCGTCAGAAAGACAAATACTGGGTAAGTATTAGGCTATTAGCTACTCATTAAAAAAACCCTCCTTAACACTATGGGTCCAAGCTCTCTGGGTTATAATCTCCAGTGATTGGGGTTGGATTTGCTATGATCTTTCTTCATGTTGGCCTGTCCTGTGCTACTCTTTCCTTGGTATTCATCTCATGCTGAACTGTGGCTTGATCTCCATTTTTTTCTTGGTCTTTAAACTGGCCTCCTTTCAGGAATCTCCATTAGATTTAGTTATATTTACATAAATTTGTTCTACAAAGGGAGTCAAAAGGGGCGAAGACCCAACCTGTTAGGCTACACTAGGTTAGGTTAGGTTATGCTTGAGAAATAAAGGCTATTGGAGGGTGCATCACTAAAAGGTTAACTTTACGCAGAGCTGAACTATAACGACTAACTTAACCTAACCACATAGATAGGCCTACTACTTATAGCAAAAATTACAAATCACCAGAGTAAGCATGCAACTCTTCTTTCAATAATATCATTTTGATGCCTGGATACTCACAATAGGAAACCACGGTTATTTCATGGGGTTGATCAGTGGCTTCAGATTATATCATTAAATTTTATAATCTTAATACCTAGGCTATGTGTAATGACTGCATGATAAACTTAGCGGTAATCAGTAGGCCAAATAGAGTCTGGGTCTAAAAAAAAGGCATATAAAGCTCATTGCTGCACAGTTGTTTTGTAAATACATGAAAACTGCTGGACTGCATTTTCAGTCTTAAATTTGAGCTTTCTTTGATAAATATTATACTACAGTATTTTATACATCATGCCCTGTAGTATGTTTTCTTTTGATTTGAAGATTTTTTTTTTTTTTTCTTTTTAAGAAAAATATTATGTACTGTAATCATTGCTGTTTTTTCACAGTTGCAAGGCGCTTATGGATGTTGAGATCAAGATTGTACACTCAAGATCTTCTGAACAGATAAGGTCCTTTCCATGCTTCATGACAATCAGGGGAAATCACAACCATCCCCTTGACACGGCTGAGGTTCTGAATGAACTGAGAGTTTCTCCATGCACCAGAGAGATGTTCAACGATTACTTCAGACAAGGTAGGATATATGAAACGTTCTTTTCATGTGCATAAACCATCAAACTTCAAATATTTCTTTTCACAATTGGTATTGTGTTCTCCCAAGATGAAATTTTGCCAGTGATCTTTTGGAAGAACACTAAACAAGTTTTGGCACCATACATCAACTGCATCCATTTATAAATATGTAAGAACACTATGCATGCAGTGCATTCATATGCAACCAAAGTATACATTAAGTACATTTTGTGATATTCTGCATAAATGTGTGTGTGTGTGTGTGTGTGTGTGTGTGTATTTACACACACACACACACACACACACACACATTACTATATTTCAGTCCTTCATATATATACGTTATTACTATTTCATTCCCTTTTTTCAGAACTCTTATACGGTGTGGTGAAGCTTATGCGTCTTCTTCCTCAACCAGTGCAAAGTTCATAACAAGGTTAAGAAAAAAGAAACAAAAATGGTTATATAAGCTCTATGTTTTAAGATAAATAATATAAGCTCTTAGCTTAAGATTTATAATAATAGCTCTAAACTTAATATATGTAATATAAGCTCAAAGTTTAAGATATATAATATAAGCTCTAAGCGATATACATAATATAAGCTCTTAGCTTCGGATTATAATAAAAGCTCTAAGCTTAAGATATATAATATTAGCTCGAAGTTTAATATAAGCTCTTAGCTTAAGATTTATAATAAAAGCTCTAAACTTAATATATGTAATATAAGCTCAAAGTTTAAGATATATAATATAAGCTCTAAGCGATATACATAATATAAGCTCTTAGCTTCAGATTATAATAAGAGCTCTAAGCTTAAGATATATAATATTAGCTCAAAGTTTAAGATGGTATATATATATATATATATATATATATATATATATATATATATATATATATATATATATATTTTTATGTAATTTAAGCTTTAAGCTTAAGATTTATATAATATAAGCTCTTAGCTTAAGATATATAATAAAAGCTCTAAGCTTCAGATATATAAGCTCTAAGTTTGAGATATATAATATGAGCTCTAAGATTAAGATATTTTTGCATGCAGTATTTTACAAGCAGCAAAATCAAATGAAACTTGTTTCTTCTTTCCTAGGCCCGTCGTTCCATCCCTTCCATTTGCTTTTTACAAAGCGCAGTGAATACGGTTACAGTATTCATACACCCCCATCACAAGGTGGTTATTATAAATGATGTGCTTATCTTTTACAGGTATGGCACCAGGTCAAGCATACAGGCACCATTTGTTAAAGATGGATGTAACAGATGACTTGCATGATCAAGCCAATAAGTCCAAGAATCCTTCTCCAAAGAGTGTTGAATATATGTGGACGGTATGGAGGCAGAGTGAGCATGGAGGACTAAATACCCCATCAGTGTTTGATGCAATAAGGATATATGCAGAAGATCATCCAGAACTCATTCTGAAAATTAGCCAAGAAAATGAAAAGTTTGCTATAGTTTTGATTACCCCCTTCATGATGAGAGCACACAGGCAACTGAAAGAGGCAAGAGAAGTGGTGTTCATCGATGCAACGGGCTGTGTTGATCAACTTAACACAGCAGTTATACCATTCCTTTGTGCTGGACCAGCTGGGGCTGTGCCATTGGCTGTGGTTTTCACTTCATCTCAAGATGAAGCAACATTAACTAAAGGTAATTAATGTGTATAGTGCATCCTTCAATTCTCAGTTTCCATTTTTGTGTGTGTACTAATCTTTCCAAGTCTCTAATGAATGCAAATTATATATAATTTTCTTCTTTGTGCAGTACAGGGTTTGGTATGGTAAAGGAAGTTCTTGGGGACTGCGCCTTCTATGGGAACGGACATCCGCAATCCTTTATGACGGACAATTGCGATGCACAAAGGAAGGCCTTATCAGTCATCTGGCCTACTTCCAAGCTATTCCTTTGCGTATTTCACATACTGCAACAAGTATGGCGCTGGCTTCTTGATTCCAGGCATGGCATCAATAAAAATGATCGCCAAGAACTAATGGCTGCAGTAAAATCTCTTGTTTATGCTGAGTCAAGCAAGGCTTTTGATGAATTGCTGGAGAAGATTTTAAGCCATCCGTTTGCTGAGAAATACCCCAATTTCAAATGGTAATATATTTTTCTCATCATTAGGTAAAAAAAGTAAATTTGTCAAATAAACATTGACGGATATCCAACTGGATATTACTGAGATTCGGTTGGATACAGGATAGAAGAAATATTACCGGATATGTTGGATAACTGTATCATAACAAGATATCCATTACATCCCTATAAATTCTATCTTATCTGTAATAATTCATGTTATATATACCTATATACTGTATATATACGTATAGTGATTTGAATTACATATTTCAGCTACCTCATCACCCTAGTCCAAAGGCGAGAGGAGTGGGCCATTGCCTTCAGAGCTGGTGCTTTGTTAAGAGGCCATCACACTAACAATTACTGTGAGGCAACGATGTGCATCATAAAGGACAATGTTCTTAATAGGTAAGGATTAAGCTTAACTTAACATATTTGAAGAGTAATTTATCTAACTTGGCATTACTGTACAAGGCCATATTTACTTGTATGTGGGCCCAAGGCCACACCCCTAAAAATAATGAGAAGAAATTAATATATGAATTGGTGAAACAAGCCATTCCACTGTACCTGGTTGGCCCCTAGTAACTATTACAACACTCCCATTCACATAGCATATGAATACAGACTCCCTAAAGTTATATCTACTTGTTTGTTGGGTCTTATATGGTGCACTGGAAGAGGTATTCTTCATAGCAATAAGATGTCTTTGAAAGGTGACCCTTGTACGTAGTGTCACCTAATTAATAAGTCTTTCATTATTTTTCAGATGCAAGGCCTACAACACTGCTCAGCTGGTAGTGTTTATGGCAGAGATCTTTGACTCCTACATGAGACAGCGTATAGTGGATGTGGCACTGGGTCGACGTCGAATGAACAGAGTGATTGTGGGCACACTCCCTTTGGAAACAGTAAAACCCTTAGGTGGTGGGATATACCAGGTGCAAAGTGAGAATGACCCAGGACAAATGTATGTGGTAGACCTTAATATTGGTATGTGCACATGCATCAGAGGAAACAATGGTGCAATCTGCAAGCATCAGGTTGTATGTGCTAACCATGGAATGACTGTGGTGCCCCAGATGCTTGTGCCGAACAGTAGCACCCGTCTTTGGTTGGCAGTTTTAGCCCTTGGTGAAAGTAAAGCCCCCGCAGAGGGTTTTTTCAAGTCTTTGAAAGAAGTACAAAGTGGTGAAACAACTGAAGAAAATTGTAAACCTGATATTGAAGGAAATTCTTCCCATGATAATTGTACAGAATCACAGATAAAAACAGAAACACCTGATGTGATGTCAGCAAGTAGCATTATTGATGAGGAACATGCTGAAAATGAGGACATTACTGCACAGTCACATGAGGCTGCAGAAGCACTTGTGAAAACATGTGCTAAATATGGTAATGCAGACACCCTCTTGGGTATTAAAAAATTCATAGACCGGTTGAAGTCTGCAAAATCAGCAAATCAGTTAAACAGTTTCTTGAACATTATGGGATCATCAATGAAAAAAGGAGCTGGTCGTGGGAAGATACCTTGCCAGCCAACTTCAATTGCAAGGAGAACCCCAGGTATGCCCAGAGGAGCTGCTACCCTTGGTAAAGGACGTCGACCTTCATCAACTCTAACGTCAAGACCCAAACGTCCTCATAACCTAGCCCATAATGTTCGCAGCAATGTGGCTAATGCCAAGTCCCATGGTACTGGTCACTGATCTGAAGTCCAATAATTTGATCACAACCATGAAACTTAATACTCACTCTCTCTCTTGTTTTATTCTTGTTTTCTTGATACTAAACCCTATCCTTTCCTCTCAGTACTGGAACTTATGGTAAATATACAAAATCACTGCTCCACGCCAACGTGTATAGGGACCTACCCACTTTTTCCCGAAACAACTACCTACTAATTCTGTATTGAAGATTCTAGGTTATTACTTATGTCTGTAACTGCTCCCTACACAAGGAAATATTCTTGGTTGTTGTTGTCAAGTGGACTTAGAATCTGACAGGGGTCGACCGAACTCTGAACTTTTTGATGTATTAATATGGGCATTGTAACGACGAGCACTCACTAAAACCTTCACGGAAGGTAGCACGTAATGTATACTGTCTTGTTGTAAGACTACTATACACATAGGCATGGAGCTGTGATTCTATATTTACCGAACATATTATTATCCTTAAATATTTTACTTCCTTTGCTACTTTAATATTTTTGATGTGGTCAGGTTGTTCCCTTTTATTGAAAATTATAATACTGCTCTTATTTTTTTTCCTGAGGCCTGTATATATATTTGAATAGGTCAGTATATGTACGTATCATCCTGCACATTTCTTCTGTCCATGCCATCAATAAAATGGAGGGTTTATTTTGAAATTTTCGTCATGAAAACCTCCTTCCTTTTCCAATCTACATACACCTTAACACTCTACCCCCATACCTCTCTCTCTCTCTCTCTCTCTCTCTCTGGTCATCTGGGTGATGTACAGGCGACGGCAGACTGCCAAAAATCGCCCACCCAATACCTAATAAAGGAAAGTAGTCCTGTCATATCTTCCAAGAGAGGTTTTGGTTACAACAGACACCTTCAGCCAATGACCTATCACTTGGAAGAAAATATGACACAGTACTCCTCCCCTTGAAAGATATCAGAGGGACGGATTTGGGGTAAGTCTGCTGTCAGCTGTACTGGTTCATCAGAGACATTGAGCATCATTAGTGTTTCTCCCCACGTCTTGATCAGGACACAGGATTTTCTGTTGAGAGTAGTTAGGAAACTATGATTTTGAAGATATTTTCATGTAGATTAGAAGCAAGAAGTGAACTACAGACTCATTTTCCTGAGGGTGTTTATTGGTAATAAAAATGGGTGTTGTAATCAATGACTGTACCTTAACCCTATTCGGTGCACCCCGTATCATTTTTGATACGCCCTAACTAATTTTTGCCAATAAACTCTAGTTTGTAAGCAATGCATGGTCTCACGATTGTTTTCTTGTTAAATTACTGGAAACACAACAAAATAGTGATTCTGAGCGAAAAAACTGGGCTCTAAAATTAACGATTTTTCCCCGTGGAGAGCGCTAAACAAAAAGAAAACGCTCGAAGATGAGTGAAATATCTGGGACCTTAGCCTACGCAAGCCTAACGGGCATCAACACAGCTTCCAGACGTACGATACGTTTCATATTTTCATTCAAACTACTTTATTTTCTATGTATTATTCATTGTTCATACTTTATGACTCCTCATACCTAGTGAAATAGTTATTTCATTCACTAATTTTATTATCTATGTATTATTCATTGTTTTTTCTCTATGACTCCTCATACCCAATGAAATGGTTGTTCGTACACATACACACAGATACACACATGTGCATTGTATTGTGCACACAGATACACACACGTGCATTGTAATGTGCACACACACACACAAACCTCGCGGCTCTCGTGTAGGCGTGCTGGACGACGGTTAGTTAGGCATTAATTAGGGGACGGGGTGGATGTGCCGACGGACGTAGTCAGTGCTTTTATTTTCGACTATGTTGACGACCCAGTCGAAGATTACTTGGAAGAGGTAGTTGGCGATGATGATGATGATGACCTTGCCTTGGATAGAGTAGCTGAGGGCGACGATGTAGATGATGATCAGAATGTTGACAAAATGAAGAAGAGTGGGTACCACTCGGAAACAGAAAGCCACTGGTGAAAAATAGATTAATCAGTTCTTTGGACCAGTGCTTGAACAAACATAATTATGACGAATTTGTCCTGCCACACGAGCTCAGGGAATATACCTGCATTTTAGAGAAACCCCAGAGAAAATTAGATATCGGTAAGTCAATAATATGGACCAATCATACAGAAGGTAGGCCTGTTGAGAAGGTATTGCCTAGTGAAGGATGTTTTGTTAGAGAGGCAAGGTCAGCTAATACAGAAATAATGGCATGGGAGTTGTTTATAACATCTAATATGATTGATGGTATTGTAACCCATGCTAACACAAGGCATAATTACCGAAATTTCTAATACTGACTGCTGAAATACCAACACACGTCAAGATGACTGATGCCATAGAATTGAAAAGCTTTTTTGGCCTGCTCTATCCAAGAGGTTTGTTGGGACAAAATAAATATTGCTATAATCGTCTTTTCATGGAAGGGTTTGGTCACCCAATATTTGAAGCCGTCTTGTCAGTAAAACGATTTGGTTTCTTACATGCCGACATAACTTTTAACAACATTGATACCAGACACCAGAGATGGGTACACGATCAACATTGATACCAGACACCAGAGATGGGTACACGATCGGTTTGCAGCAATCGGGGAGCTTTTTGAACAGTTCAGTAATTGTTGTTGCTCAGTGTTAGAGCCAGGTGACTTCTTGACCACTGATGAAACGTTGTATGGGTGCAGAACACAAATAGGGTTCAGACTACAATAAGAGCAAACCCGTACTCTACGGCCTCCAATATAAATCTATTTAATGCTGTTAGATATCCATTTACCTTTAGGACAGCTGTATATTCAGGTAAACCTGGAGAGCCAGGACCACACTACATACGCGGTACAGTCCCAACAGTGGAAGCTCTGGTAAGTCAGTTACAAGCCTCAGTCGACCTTAGAGGTAGGATTATTAGCCTGGATAGATTGTACACCAGTATAGAGTTGCTGGAGTGGCTTCAAACACAAGGTATCTCAGCCTTAGGTACTATAGATTCTACTATGAAAGGCATACCACCAGAGATAGTCACAGAAAGGGAAGATAGGTCATACCAAGTTTACTGGAAGAAACACGGGGAGGAAATGACACTGAATCCTATGTAACACCCACCAAAAGCAAAGGTAAGAAAGATGTGTTACTTCTGAGCACAGTTTCCCCTATATTAGGCATAACCAAGGATGATGATTTGAAATATATATATATATATATATATATATATATATATATATATATATATATTTGTATGATTTCACTAAAGGAGGCACTGACATGGATCAGAGAATAAGTTTTCATACAGTACACACTAAATCTAGAAGATGGACAGTGAATGCCCTTGGCTACATTGTCGACACTGCCTGAGTAAATTCACAGACAATTTATTCGTTATATAATAATCAGGACCCAAGAAAAATTGCTTCAATCTCCTATGGCTGGCAGATAGTGAAGGCATTGTGTAATCTGCAAATTGAAAGAAGAAAAGTTCAGGCTTGTGGTCTGACCAGGAATACAATAGCTAAGATGAATCTTATGCTCGGACAGGGAGATGTAGAGGAGGCCGTCCCAGAAGTAACACATGAGAATAGGTCAGGCAAGCAGCACAAGTGTCATTCATGCCTGGAGTCTCTTTATGGTCCAGGATTCACTCAGAATCGCCCCAAAGCAAAATCGTCCACGAAACAATGTCAAGTACGTCACTAGTACACCTGTGATCAGAATTGAAATAAAGTATGTATGAAATGCTATAGTAACATGCCCAATCAGTGAAAGTCTTGTTTTGGAAATTGAGAATGAATATGCATGTCTGTGAATATAGATTATGACTGAGTTTACGTTATATACGGATTATATTTTTGTTTAAAAATTTCCTTATATGATAGATGTAAATAGAGATACGGAAGGTGAGGATCTTGCAGCATAAGAATCCTCCGGCTTACTTATATTAGTTGTAAGTGTAGAGTAAAAAGGATGTTCGAGTGCGTAGGATCAAATACCGCCGGAAAATACATAGGAGCATAGGCATGGATAGCCCCAAGTTAACGGTTACTACTCTTTCGACCTGTGACGGGCTGTGGGTCACTGAGGGCCCTGTTAGTTAATTGGCACCCGGGATCTTTTTAACTTACCAGGGGTCGATGCAACAGGGGGTGGATCAGCTGAAATGAAGCATGGTCTCACAGTGTAGAGAAGGAGCTGGGGCCTGATTGACTGCTGTCTCCTTGAAAGCGCCAGGCAAGGCTCTGGACCTAACCTCATATCCACACTGTGCCTGTGCATTACCCAGGGAACAGCTTGTTCTCCGGTTACAAGAGATATAGGGTTTAACCAGGAAGCTACAGGCTGCTCTAAGCGATTCAGTAATCCAAAGACTGGCACGTTTCCTGGTTAACAGTCTACTCATAAGAATTTAATGATGACCCTGAATGTACGGAGCTTTGGCTGGCAGCTGCATTTTCTCGTGGTGACTACTAACAGAGGATCAAGGGACTGACTTCTGGAGAGACTGACTGGCTGACCGACAAAGGTCTCAGTGATAGGCTAGTGATTGACCAGTGGGAAATTACTAATAAACTGACATCAGAAGGACAGTCTACTGACTAATTTGTCGGTATTTTGGGATTGACTGCCCCACTGATTAACCATTGATTTATACTGTATACTGATGATGTTTTGGGTATAACTATTCATAATTGAATATTTGTTATTGCATTGCTCTGAATACTCCTTGGGGCGTAGCATGAGCAGATAGAGCTACCGTGCCCTTTGAATAATTGGTTATAACTAAATATTTCTCTGTGCCCTTCAATTTTAATTTGCAGTACTCAGATTTAGAAATACCTATAATATATTGGTGACAACAGATTCAGCCTTCTCAAGGACCTCCTTCAGCTGTAAGGAGTGAGAAGCAGGTAGACCTTTATCATACAACAGAGGGGCAGGCAGAATAGGAGGTGGTAAGGCACAAGGCTGTTGATGTGGAATTTTGCATTTATTATGCAATATGTATGCCTTTTCAAGCATTTATCTCCCGTACATCTACCGCCTTCTGCCTTATCTACCTCCTGTACTCCCCGGCCCTTTCTCACTCGCCATCCATTTGTATGATAAAGGTCTACCTGTTTCTCACTCCTTAGTTATACGTGAAGTGGGTCCATGAGAAGGTCGAGTCTGTTTTGTTCTCACGAATAGATTATATTTCACACACCAACACAATCCTCACAAACCACTACAGTCCTCACACACCACTACAGTCCTCACACACCACCACAGTCCTCACTCCACCACCACAGTCCTCACACACCAACGCAATCGTCACACACCAACACAGTCCTCACACACCACCAGTCCTCACACCACCACTGTCCTCACTCATCAACACAATCCTCACACACCACCACAGTCCTCATACACCAACACAGTCCTCACGCACCAACTCAGTCCTCACCCCACACGTGTAAAATTAATAAGAATAATCTTTTACTTCTATAAATTCATTATTATATAGTTGTAATGACATTTGAAAAATAAATAACTACTTTCTAAAGGGAGGAGGTTGGGGAAAGTGGTTGGTGGGATACATGGCGAGTTGGGTCCCTCGTCCCGTATCCAGGTTACACACTTTTTGAGTGTGGCTGAAACTCGCGTAGCTAAATATTATATTCAGTCATTAGAAAGAAATATATGGTAGTATTCTCATCATCATCATTATGAACTTTCCATTTTTAGTCCACAGCAGGACTGAACTCTTCACTTAGGGAGGTTTTAGTCAGGAAGCCCTAACCCACGGCCCTGCACAGTTGTTGACTTTATACACGGGTTTTATTCGCTCCTGTGTAGAGCACAGCTGTCATGTGTGGGGAGGCTTCCCGCACAGTTCTTCTCAACAGGATGGAGTCGGAGACTTTTCGTCTCATTAACTTTCCTCTTACTGGCTCCCTTCAACCTCTGTCTCTTCGCGGCACTGTTGCATCAGTCTCTTTTCTATCGCCACTTCAATGGTCACTGCTCCTCTGAACTGTCTGCTTGCATCTCTCCACCACCACAGCAGGCACGCAGCACCCGTCTTAGCAACAAACTCAGCCCTTTTCTGTCCAACTCTTTAATGCAAGAGTTAACCGTTGCTCCAGTCATTCATGTATGCAACAGGTCAACTCTGGAATTGTCTCCATCTCTGTTTTTTTTTTTACTGCCTACGGTCTCCAGTCTTTCATACACAGTGTGTCCAGGCATCTCGAAATGAACTGATCTTGAATTTGGCTCTGCTGTCGTTTTTTTATTTGTGGGAGCAATTTTCAGGTCC
>NC_136976.1:57832285-57854785 GCF_032717465.1 Coenobita brevimanus
TACGTAAAATCCATCCTAGACAATTTACCTACCAACAAAGCTCCAGGCCCAGATGGAATTCCGCCAATTGTTTTGAAAAAGTGTTCCCCTGAACTTGCCTCTGTCCTGGCCAAATTATTCAGACTATGCATACGTACTTCTTTATTCCCAAATTCATGGAAAGAAGCCAATATCCACCCAATCCCGAAGAAAGGAAGTTCATCTGACCCCTCCGATTACAGACCAATAGCTGTCACATCTTCTCTTGGTAAGGTATTTGAAACTTTAATTAATAAGCACATTGTTAAACATCTTGAATCCAACAACTTAATTAGTGATAGACAATATGGTTTTCGCCACGGAAAATTCACCATTGACACACTCAATCTCTTAACTCATACCATCCATCAATCATTTGATCTTTTTGGAGAAACTCATGCAGTAGCTCTTGATATCTCTAAAGCTTTGACAGAGTATGGCACCGTTCCCTGCTGTCCAAACTCCCTTGCTATGGACTAACGTCTTTTGTTCCTTTGATTTCTTCATATCTTAGTGACAGGAAAATAAGAATAAAAGTAAATGATGTATATTCTAATTTCCACTCAATTAACACCGGGGTGCCGCAGGGATCAGTTCTGGCACCAACCCTATTTCTGGTTCATATTAATGATCTCTTATCTGTCACCCACAATCCCATTCACTCATATGCAGATGACTCAACACTTTATAGTTCATTCACACTCAGACACCCATTTACAAAGTCTAATATCTCTACCTCTCAACTCGCTACAGCCATCTCCATAAATCAAGATCTATCTACGATCAGTGAATGGGGACAAAACAACCTTGTCTCTTTTAATGCTAGTAAAACTAAATATATACAGTTTACTAATAGACAGATATTGCCAGATTCGTACATTACCTTCAGTGCTACTAATATTCCCATCTCCAAAAGTATTGAAATTCTTGGCGTCTCACTTAACAGTGCCCTCAGCTGGACCTCTCATGTCAGATCACTTGCTAAAACCGCCTCAAAGAAACTTGGATTATTGTACAGAGTCCGCAACTTCTTCGCCGATGAACAGTTAGCTATAATTTATAAGAGTCATGTGCGCTCTCAGCTTGAATATTGCTCACCCTTGTGGAATGGTTGTGGAGAGGTTGCATTAAGACAACTAGACAAAATTCAAAACAAAGCTGTTAGAATCATTAACAATCCTGCCATTACTTATAAACTACCTCCCCTGCAAGTAAGAAGGAATGTTGCCTCCCTTGCATTATTTTACAGATATTTTTTTGGCAAATGCTCTGACGAAGTTGCGTCCATGGTGCCACCTCTCCATGCCTTCCCTCGTGCTACACGGGCATCTGGTAGCGCTCATGACTGGAATGTCACTCAGCCATAATGCAGAACTTCTGCCTATCAGAATTCTTTTATTCCCCGAACTGCATCTCTCTGGAACCCGCTTCCCCAGAGTTGTTTCCCTCCAAATTTCAACCCACAACTGTTCAAGTCTAACTGTTACAGATATTTTATGAACAGAGGACACCAGTAATCTGGTGTATGGATTTTTTTTTTTTTACTCATTTGTTTTTCCTTCCTCCGTTCTGTTATTTATTAAAAAAAAAATCATTTCCCATTTCCTCTCTCCTCTTCCCGTCATTTCCCATTCCTCCCCTTTCCCTCACTTTCTCTTTCCTCTCTCATTTTTTTTCACATTTTCCCTTTCCTCTCTCTTCCTCTCTTCCGTTTCCCTCATTGTTCCTTTCCTCTTCCTCTTTCCTCTTGCCCCTTCCCCTCACTTTCCCCCCAACTCTCCCCTCTCCGCCCCACCCTGGTGGTCTTGCAATTCTCCTTCACCTCCTTCCTTCCTGTCTCTTCACTCACTCTGCCACTCTCTCACCACTCACTCCCTCACTATGCCCTCTCTTCCCTCCTCTTTTCCCCTCGTCATTCACATTTTCACCACTTTGGCACTCACTTTTTCACCTCCCGCTTTCTTTCTTTCTCTTCCTCACTCTTTTTCTTCCTCACCACCCTCACCATCGCCTCACACTTTCTTCCCCCTCCCTTTATCTGCCGTATCCCCACCACTCGCACATCTCAACAATCAGACATTTACCACTCATGTTTTCACCTTACAAGCTAATCCATTTTTTCTCTTCTCATCTCTTCTCCCGCACAACTAATTTTTCAACATTCCAAAATCATTCTTTCATCACTCTCTATTCCGCCTTTTATTGTTTCCTTCTTCACCAATCACACTCACTGCTCATTCTCTCATTACGTATATTTTCACCACTCTCTTTCAGCCCGTGCCTCCTCATCCTCATTCTACCTATTGTCTGCCCAGCACTGTGGATAGGAAGGTGGTCTCCATTCTCTGACGACCCAGAATTCACTAACAACTTCGCGATCACCTCCCACTCGTGACTCAGATCTTGATGTGCAGGAAAAACGAAAGACATGGAAAGTTTTCGCTTACTTCTACTTTTGTCCGCCCCCCCAAAAAAAAAAGTTTCTTCAAGTAATCAAAATATTATTACGAACTAAACAAGCGACAGTGGAAGATTCTGTACTCTCTTTGTCCTTCCTACAAGAACCAATTCGCACCAGGAGAGGGAATTGATCGCAGTTTGTTAATGAATCTGATCCCTGGCCAAGTACGTGCTTCTGTGACTATAGTCGCGGCGCACGACTCTGAGGTTGTCATTATCGTACCCTGGCAACCTACCATTCAAAAGTGCTTCCGATTTCATGTCATATTATACACGAATCATGTTATTATGCACGAATATATTATACACGAATATTATTATACACGAACATATTATACACGAATCACATGCATCTCATATTATACACGAAATCAGACGCACTTTTGAATGGTAGGTTGCCAAAGCACGATAATAACAACCTCAGATTCACGCGCCGCGACTATAGTATACTTTGTCAGGCCATAACCACCTAATCCTATGCTGGCCACAGTATTTTGTTATTAATGCGTAAGGTGCTGCCAGTCTTCAGGAGGTACGTTTCAGAGATTCTTATATGTGGCTAAGTAAGTTTTATGCATCCCCCTCAGAACAGGAAAGGATCAAGCACCATAGTTTGCTGGATCAACCCAAATCCCCCTCATCCCTAACATATCCACTAATTAGGGCTTTACCGCACTTACTATTACATAAACAAAAACTACTTCCCATCTCTTTCTCCTTCATCACTGCTCTCTGCCCGATCATCCACTGCGTCACCACCCACTCCCCCACCATTCACCCCACCAATCATTCCCACACCACTCATTCCCACACCGCTCAATCCCTCACCACTCCTTCCCACACCACTCATTCCCACACCATTCACCCCACCATTCATTCCCACACAACTCCTTCCCACACCGCTCATTCCCTCACCACTCATTCCCTGACTGCTCACATCTTAACTTTCTTTATCCTACTCTCTCTCTTTCTTTGTCTGTCAGTCACTCGTTTTTCTGTCTGTCTGTCTGTCTGTCTGTCTCTCTGTCTGTCAGTCACTCGTTTTTCTGTCTGTCTGTCTCTCTGTCTGTCAGTCACTCGTTTTTCTGTCTGTCTGTCTGTCTGTCTGTCTCTCTCTCTCTCTCTCTCTCTCTCTCTCTCTCTCTCTCTCTCTTAGCCTGCATAGCTGTTGGTGTCCCGGGCATTAGAGGTGGTTTATGTACCTCGGGAGGGCTGTTCAACCTTCCACACTGCCGGCCGGAACAAGGCACAGAGCAAGCAAGGAAGGAGGGAAGGAAGGAAGGAAGGAAGGAAGGGTGGATGGATAGATGGATGGATGGATGGATGGAAGGAAGGAAGGAAGGAAGGAAGGAGGGAAGGAAAGATGACGGATGGATGGATGGATGGATGGATGGATGGATGGATGGAAGGAAAAAAGGAAGGAAGGAAGGAAGGAAGAAGGGAGGGAGGGAGGGAAGGAGGGAGGGAGGGAGAGTGGGAAGGAAGGAAGGAAAGAAGGAAGGAAGGAAGGAGGGAAGGAAGGAAGGATGGATCGATGGAAGGAAGGAGAGAAGGACGGTAGGATGGATGGATGGAAGGATGGAAAGACAAAGAAGATGAAAGGGAGGAAAGAATGATAAAATGAATGAATGAAGGAATTATGACGAAGAAAATAAAAGGGCAGAATGATGGACAGAAAGAAGGCAGGATGGAAACAAAGACAGAACTCTGAGAAAAGGGAAAAAAAAAACAAAGAAATAATAATGGGCGGAAAGAAAGACTATGACAAAGGAGGAGGGGTCGAAGGAAAAAGAAGGGTCGAAGAGTAAAAGAAAGCTAGATGAAAGAAGGAAAGGGAGGAAAGAGGGAAGGAAAGAGGGGGAGGAAGGTAGAAGGGCGAGAAGGAAGATAGTGTGATGAGGGAAAAGAGAAAGATGAGAAGAAATACTGGAACAATGAAAGTGCGAGGGGAAAAATTTAGGTGGAAAGAGAGAAAGGAGTGAGGAAGTAAGGAAACGAAAAGTAAAAGGAATAGAAGAAGATGGATTTGTATAAGAAAGGATGGAAGGAAGGAAGAAGAGAAGGGGGAAGGGGGAAGGAAACAGTGATGGACGGAAGAGAAAGAAATGAAAGACTAAGGCAAGGCAGGAAAGGCTGAAGGAAGAGAAAGGGTGGGAAGGGGTAGAGGAAGGAAGGGAAGAAGCAGGGAGGTGAGAAGGAAGGGGGGAAGGAGAGGTGAGGGAAGAGAGAAAAGAAAGAAGGAAACGAGGGAGGCGAGGAAAAAAAATAAAGGTAAAAAGGAGGACGGAATAAGGAAGAAAATAACAAGTAAAAGGTAGAAAGAAAGTGAGAAAGGAAGAGACGAAGAAAGGAAGGAAGAAAGGATAAGATGGAGGGAGGAATGGAAGGAGGGGGAAGGAGTAAAAGAGGAGGGGAAGAAGAAAGGAAGGTAGGGAGGAAAGAAAGGAGGGAGGGAGGAATGAAGGAATGATATGAGGAAAGATCTTGGGAGGGAAGAGATTGGAGAAAGAAGGAAGGAATGAAGAAACGGACACACGAATATATGAACCAAGAACGAACAGGGGAATGCAATAGAAATGAGTAAATGAATGAATAAATAAATGAATGAAGGAAGCATGAGAGGAAGGGGAGAATGAATGAATGAAGAAAGGAAGGAAGGCAGGAAGGGAGGCAGGAAGAAAGGACGGAAAAAGAAAAATAAAGAGTGGACGAAAGATGAGGTGAATGAATGGATGGGTGACAGGGACTGAAATACGTGAACGAATGAGTGAATAAATGAGTGAATGGCGTGAATGAATGAATGAATGAATGGATGGATGAAGGATAGAATGAATGGATGGATGGAGGAATGAACGAATGGCACTGACACTAGCTTATGCATCTCACGAGGGCTATTCCTGTTCCGGCCTAGGCTTGGAGAAGTGGCTGGACCATGGAAGGAAGGAAGGAAGGCTAGAAGGAATGAAGGAAAGAGAGAAAAAGACAAAAAGCAATGAGTGAATGAAGGTAAGACAGAAAGAGGCATGACAAAGTAGGGAAGGATGAAAAGGAAAGTTTGCAGGAGGGCGAGAATGACGGTAGAATAGACAGAGGAAGGGAGGAAAGGAAGAAGGAAAGGAAGAAGGAAAGAAAAATAGGAATTAAAGAGGGAAAGAAGGAAGGAAGGAAACAAAGAGAATCCATGAGTGAGTGAAAAAAAGACATAATGAGGAAGGAAGAATGACGGAAGGAAATTAATGGAAGATGGATGGAAAAAAAAGGAAGAGACATATCCCCCAAGGCCACCTAACACATCCCCCTAAGCCACCCTAACACATCCTCCTAAGCCACCATAACATATCCCCCTAAGCCACCATAACATATCCCCCTAAGCCACCCTAACACATCCCCCTAAGCCACCCTAACACATCCCCCTAAGCCACCATAACATATCCCCCTAAGCCACCCTAATACATCCCCCTAAGCCACCCTAACACATCCTCCCAAGCCACCAGAACACATCCCCTTAAGCCACCCTAACACATCCCCCTAAGCTACCCTAACACATCCCCCTAAGCCACCCTAACACATCCCCCTAAGCCACCAGAACACCCCCCCCCCTAAGCTAAGCACACAATGATACAGCTACACAGTCTCTCTCTTTCTCTCTCTCTCTCTCCACGACGAATCAAGCTCAAGGCACAGTGTTTGTCTTCTGCCCCATATTTATTGAATACATACGAGGACATAAAAAACAAAGGACAGATAGATAAGTAGCAAGTAGACAGGCGGAAAGGCAGATAGATGACTGAGTAGATGGATGGACTAGATTAACAGATTGGAGAGAGAGAGAGAGAGAGAGAGAGAGAGAGAGAGAGAGAGAGAGAGAGAGAGAGAGAGAGAGAGTGAAGGAAACGTGCGATGAAGAAGAGGAATCAAAGAGGGGAAGGTAAGGTAAAGAAAACCAGTCAAGGGGAATGAGTGACATAGGAGTGTGGTGGAGAGAAGTTAAAGATTCTTCCATTCCATCATTTTCTCGTTTTTACCCCTTCTCTCTCTCTCTCTCTCTCTCTCTCTCTCTCTCTCTCTCTCTCTCTCTCTCTCTCTCATCATTCTTCAATTCCATCATTTCCTCGTTGTTACCTCTCTCTCTCTCTCTCTCTCTCTCTCTCTCTCTCTCTCTCTCTCCATTATAGTGTTCTGTTCATTGGGTTTTTCTCCCTGTTTCATATTTTTTTGTTTATTTATATTCTCCATTGTTTTCTTTCTTCCTTCCTCCTCCTCCTCCAGGAACTATTTCAAATCTTTTTTAGTTCTCCATTATTCCACGCCATTGTTTTCTTTTTTTCCTTTTCTTGTCTTGCATTTTCCCTCTCCTCCTCCTCTTCCTCATTATAATTAATTTCATCATCATCATCATCGTGCATCATCATCGTGCATCATCATCATCATCGTTCTCTTTCTCTCCCTGTTTCCCGTCTGTTTCCTACAACTTGTCTCTTCCTCAGTGTCCTCTCTTTCTCCAGCCCATTTCTTATCTTCATCGTCCTCATCTCCCTTCTTCTTTTCCACCTCCTTCGTCCACCCCCTCTTCCTTTTTACCTCCCCCTCCATTGTCTCTCTCTTCTCTCTGTCTTCTTCCTTCTCATCTTTTCGTCTCTCCTGTTTTGCCTCCAACTTCATAACCTCATTTCCTCCTCCTCCGCCTCCTCCAAATTATTCTCTTTTTTTGTACCTTCCTTCTTTTCCTTGTCTTCTTCCTCTTCTCCTCCTCTTTCAATTTCTCGTTTTTCGCCTTTTCTCTCCTTTTTCCTCCATCATCCTCTTCCTCCTCCCCCTTCTCCCTTCCTTCTTCTATACCGTCCTCTTCCTTATATTTCCATTCCGTACTTTCATTTACCTCCTCTTCCTCCTTCCCCCTCTTACCTACCTACTTCCTCCTTCTCCTCCTCCTCCTATTCGTCTTCCTCCTCCTCCTCATCTTCTTTAACTTCCTTCTCCTCCACTTTCACCTCTGCATCTCTCCCCTACTTTTTTCCTCTCCGTTTTCTTTTCTGTCTTTATATTCCTCTTTCTCTTCCTCCTCTTCCGTCTCCTTGATTCTCCTCCCTTCCTTTCCTTCCTCTTCCTCCTCCTTCCCCCTGCTGCATATTCTTCCTCCTCCTCCTCCTCTCAACCTCCCTCCTCCATCTCCTCCTCTCTCGCCTCCCCCTCCCCAGGGTCCTGTATGTCTTCCACTGGCTGCCTCATCCACTCTCTTTCCTCTCTCTCTCTCTCTCTCTCTCTCTCTCTTGCTATCTATCTATCTGTCTAACTATCCATCTCTCAGCTTCTATCTATCTATTCATCCATCTCCATTTTTCTATGTATCTATCTATCAATCTATCTATCCATCCATCCATTTATCTACCTACCCCTATGTCTATCTATCTATCTGTCCATCCATCTATCCATTTATCTACCGATCCCTCTGTTTATCTGTATGTCTATGCACTTATCTATCTCTCTAGCCAACTCTCTCTCTCTCTGTCTATCTGTGTACCGTACCTGCGAGTACCTACCTACATGTGAATCTAAATGTATATTTATGTCTGTCTGTCTGTCTGTTCTGTCTATGTATCTGTCTGTCTATTTGTATATCTATCTATCTATCTGTCTACGTCTATGCATGTCATATATACACATACAAGACACACATTTCTCCCCCCGTCCCCGCTTCTCTCACTTTAGTCCCACGCCGTACCTTTTTTTTGTTTCATTATTGCTGTCTGTTCATGATTTTACTCAGGAGACACTTGGAATCAGAGAGGTTATCGCTTCAGCATCCCATCCAGCACTACACGTCCTCCCTAGGTTGAATATACTTGTCTGGTGGTAGGGATCTTTCCATTATCAAGTTCATTTTTGTCCCATCTGAAGGGTAGGGGCCTAGGGCTAGGTTCCTCAATCCCGGCGAGGCGAGGGTGACTTGCTTCCTTCGACCCTGAGTGGCAATCTCCGTGCAAGAAGCCCCATCCTTTCCTCAGCAGTAACCCTTCCTGGCCCATCTAGCTGGAGCGCCTTAACCCACTATATTACCAGGCGTCTTTTGGTTATATGGTTGGCACTCAACATAATAGCTTCTGGGTTACAGGAAATATTAAGAATTGTCACCTAAAGTACAGTCAGCTGAAGGCCTCTCTGCACTGTGTGAGTAGTTGGTGGGCAGCCCCACCTGCCACGAAGGTAGTAAGTGAATATAGGTAAACGTTATCCGAGTGAAGTGGTTCATGGATACATATATATCCCCCTCCCCCCCTCTCTCTCTCTCCCTCCCTCCCTCTCTCTCTCTCTCTCTCTCTCTCTCTCTCTCGGGTAAGATGTGTATTGGTGAGGGCCTGGGATGGGCACATTTACTTAGGCATGAGAGGAAAACGATGCCCGGCCCGCGCTACCAGACGGACAGGACCGCAGGGAAGGGCCAGGGAGGGACGGGGAGGAGGGCTGGAGGGGAAGAGAGGGGTGGAGAAGGCTTTGGAGAGGTGCTTGAAAGACGGAGGGAGGGGGAAAGGGTGAAAGGAAAGAGGGGAAAGGGATGGAGAGAAAGAGGGGGGAACGGGTGAAGGAAAAGAGAGGGGGGGGGGATGTGTTAGGGGTGAGGAATTGTGGAAGGATGGAAAGAGAAGAGATGGGTGGGAAGTGGGTAAAGGGTGGGGTGGCGGGAGATGGAGAGTGGGAGGAGTGGGGAAGGGGTGGAGTGGGATGGGGAGAAATGGAGAGAGGGAGGGAGGGCTGGGGAAAGGGTGGAAGGTGTGGTGGGGAGAGACTGAGAGAGGGGAAGAGATGGAGAAGGGAGAGATGTGATGGTGAGACGCAAAGAAGGGTGGGGAGAGGTAGAAGTAGGGGAGGGGAGGGGGTTGGGAGGTAGAGGGAAGGGAGGGGAGGGGGTGGGGAGAGGTAGAGGGAAGGGAGGGGAGGGGGTGGGGAGAATGTAGGACGGTGGAAAGAGAAAAGTTTGGTGAGGAAACAAGGAGAGAAAGGGAACGATACTGAGTAGGTGGCAGAAAATAGGAAAGGAATAACCTATGTATGTGTGGTACATCTACACACATGCACACACACACACACGCGCACACACACACACACACACACACACACACACACACACACAGTACATGTATGTATGTATGGATGTGTGTGTGTGTGTGTGTGTGTGTGTATGTGTGTGTGTGCAAGCAGCCTCGTACCTACTACCACACAGGTGCAGGGTAATATGTAGTGTGCTCGGAGTTTCCCTTTTGCCACGGGTCACGTGTCCGATGAACCAGGATCCGTCGCGTAGTAATCTCCCCTCTAGTGCGAACACGAATAACTGGGTAGGATTTATGATATCTGTCTATCTGTCTTTGCACCTGTCTATCTAGTTATCTATCTATATCCATCTACATCTATCTATCTGTCTATCTATCTATCTATCTATCTGTCTGTATCTGTCTATTTCCTGGTCTTTATATATGCATTACAATATGTGTATTTAACTGTCTATCTGTCAATCTATTTATCGAGCTGTCTGTTCATCTACTTTCACCTTTTATATCTATCTCTATACCTATCTGGATGAGAGAGAGAGAGAGAGAGAGAGAGAATGTGGGAGTGCTCTACAGAATGTGGCACAAGACGAACACAAGAGCGACACCTCAAACACGACCAACATTCTTTTTTTTCCATTTCAGAACCAGCACGTCGCTAATATTTCATCCCTGCTGCCGCCAAACGATTTTTACGAGGTATTCAGAAAGTGAGTGCTGGGGAAGGAAAAGATGCAGAAAGTGAGAGAGCGAGGGATATAGAGAAAAGGAAGTGAGGCAGTGTGAAATAGAGATGCTGGCGTGAGAGATGAGCGTAGAGGCGGTGGAAGTGAGGAAGTGATTGAGATGGCGGTGGAAGGGAGAGTGTGCCCAGAGAGAAATGATGCTTCTCGTTGTTATAGTGTGAGAAGCAGGTTCCTTCAACACATTCTCGCCGATATCGTGCATTATCCTTTATTCTTGCTATGTCCTGATGACCTTTTTCAACTTAGTAAACAATTTTCGAACTGTAGGGCTAGACACAGCCTTAATTAACTTTTTTCCATTACACGGGATCATTCTTAAGCTGGGGAAAAATACAAGAGAAATGAGAAAAATATACATAAAAAAAAAAATCTACGTTATAGGACAATGTTTTTCTTTTATTTTTCTTTCTTTTTGTCCTCCGATGGCTTTTTCTTTAGCACTGTTACGGTAAATGATGCCGTTTAGCTTAGGAGAAACCTTTCGTAGTGATGGAAAAGTGAGAGTTGGGGAGAGAAAAGATTCAGGAAATGAGAGAGTGAGGGATAGGGAAAATAGATGAGAGAGTGAGAGGTGGAGAGAATAGATACTGGAAGTGAGAGAGTGATGTAGAGAAAATGCAGGTGAAAGAGAGCGATGGGAAAATACACATGAGAGAGAGAAATGGTGAGAAAAGATAAAGAAAGCGAGTGTGGGATGCATATAAATACAATAAAAGTGAGAGAGAGATGGAGCTAAAATAAACATTGTGATTGTGCGGGAAAATATAAAGAGAGAGAGAGTGGGAGACAGAAACAAGCAGTCAAAGTGAAAGGAAAAAAATGGGAAAGGGAGAGAAAGAGAGAACAAATTCAGCGCACTGAGAGAGCTCATACCTCCGCCAACGCCAATACCGGACGACTCAGATCCCCACCAAAATTTAATATACTTTTCCTTGGCCATAGCCCACATACCCACAAAATTTCTTTGAAATCAATAACTTTTTGAGATATGGACAAACAAACAGACAAACACGGATTAAGACATACTCTTCTCCAGCTTCGTTGACAGGTAAGTATAAAGATACCGAAAAGTGCGAGGGGGAGTAAAATAATGTTCAGAGTTGGAGACTGGTGGGGGGGGGGGGAAAGAAATATGCAGAGCGAGTGAGATAATATGTACGGTAAATAACAGAAAGTGAGAAGTTATATAGATGTGAGAGATGGAGAGGAAATATGCAAAAAACAGGAGAGTGAGAGAAAATATAGGAAAAGTAAGACAGTGAGAGAGTGGGCCTCGCACACATACTCTCTCTGCCTCGGTTTTTCCTCTTTCCTCTCACTCTTTCTCTGCGACTGAATTTTTAGGGTTAAAATTTTCACTATTCTCTGGGCTCTGCCGTTCGTCTTAGTTCCTCTTGTTCTTGCTACTGCAGAAAATATTCTCCCCCCTTCAATTCATTCGGTCTCAAACATTTCCTTCCTTTCCATCCATGCGTTCTCAAGCATTTTCGTTCTTTTTCAGTCATTCGTTCTCAGACATTTTCGTCCTTTCAATTCATTAGTTCTCAGACATTCTCGTTCTTCCATTCATTCGTTCTCAAACACTTCCATTCATTTGAAGTCAAACATTGAGGTCCTTTCCTTTCATTCGTTCTCAGATATTTTCGTCTTTTCTTTTTATTCGTCCTTAACTATTTTTATATTTTCCAGTCATTCGTTCACAGACATTTTATATTTTTCATGCACTGATTTTCAAGCTTTGAGCAAGATAATGTGACTGACGCTCAGAAAAATAATGTACGGAAATTAAGCTGGTTTGGAAAGACGTTTAAGCTCATTATGAAAAGTGTGTAATACATGTAAAGATCATTTAAAGAGACAAAAATAAAATCTGAGTTATGTATAGGTTCAAATATTGTTACTTATATACTCATATAAAATCTGTGTTTCATACAGGATCAAATATTACTCATCTAGTCATCGTGTCTGGTGAAAATTTGTAATTTTTCCTTAGCCACTCATGACAAATGAATATTCTTTAAATATACCACTTAGCAACTTCCATTTGCAAACTTCCGTCGCATGGCGGCGATGTTGTGACGACAAGGGCACCCAATACAAACACTGAGATGCCTTGTTCACGAAATACATAACGTATACTGTAAGAAGGTACACAACTTTTCACCGCTGGACACATCTGCGACATTTCTGACATAAGTCACGTAAAATAGCTTCCCAAGGAAAAAAAAAAAATGACTCGTGACACCAGAAGTGTTTCCGTTTAATTTTTTTTTTTTTTTTTAAGGTTTGAGTGCCAGGCACTGCTTATTCGACAACTTTTGGATATTATTATAAGGCTTTTAAATAATGTTGAAGGACAATCTTTCAGTGCATGATTTATACCTACAGTATGTTCTCTTGTAGTTAAAATTTTATGCACCAGTTTATCTCCTTAACTGACTTTTAAGTGGCTGTAAGAGAAAATAGGTAGAGTTGGTTGATCGTTGTAATGGAGTTGGCGCTTTACGTTTGTGAATTACAGTCAGATCATAGGTTCGGCATCTGCTGTCCATTTAGGTGGAAGGGAGGCTTGAGGCGTCTGCTCGTGTGAAGGTGCTCAAGAATCGGAAGTGAGTGTAAAGTGTTCACTTTAGGTATTGTCAGGTGACTCTGGGACACCCTTCAGGTTTATGCAGCTGCAGGAGGCTTGGATGGCCATTATACTGCATTGCCACGACCTTCATGGCCTTGTCTGCTTGTTATCCTAATGTTCAGCGTGACAGTGATCGCTGCGTCTGATACTGTGTAAGTAGTACTAAGGGACCTCATTGCTGAAAGAAATACCAACTGGAGCCGCTGTACAGTTTGCCGAGTCGCAACAGCGACTGATGGTATTACCAGTGTACCAGTTGAGCTAAGGTCTGGTTGATGCTTATATTAAAATTAAGGCGCAAATTACTTACTTCTGTTGCCGGTGACTAGGCCATTCCGGCCTCTTTTCACTGTTTCAGCTCGGGGACACTGATTCTTTTTTAATCTTTCTGCTGCCAGATAATTTTATTCAGCTCTGGATCCGGGTGACTTCCTCTTATTACTACACCCACACTGGCGATAACCTGGAAAATGTAATTTTGCTTAGCGAACGTGTGTGTGTGTGTGTGTGTGTAAACAGAATAGTTCTTATCGAGTTTAACGCAACATGGTGGAAGTATAGGAATAGGTTAAAGGTGTAGGACAATGGCATGGTCAGCTAAAATAGTTTGTATCCGATTTAGATCAATCTTTGCGGAAGATTAAGGATAAGGAAGGATGAAGACATTTGATTTTTAGAACAATGAAAGATGGAGGTCATAGGGAAAAATCAAAAGTAGAGGTCACAGGGAAAGGTCAACTCTAACAGCTTTGATCAGATTTTTACCAAACTTAAGGTAAGGGTTGAGGGGTGGGTAAAAATGATATATTCGGCTTTGAGAACAATCAGTCGAAGGTCAAGATCACAGGGCATAGTCATATATTAGGCATTTAGACCACTTGTAGGGATAGGGTGTTGCACTTTCTGAGTGCTTCTTCATGTTTTATTTATACTATTTTCAGGCGATTTTTAAGTTTAGAAGACTTTTTGAATATCCACCATTATCACCTTCAGTAAGAAAGGCCTTTCCTTTCCTGAATAATATCGTCTGTGAGTAGTAAAAATAAACGGCAAAATACTTATACAACGTCGACGGGTTACGAGAGGATCTGTGTAGTGAAGGAGTTGGTAAAGGCTGTGTCTGACCCCTCCAGTTCAAAATGTTTTTCCTGGGCTGAATAAAATCACCTGGAGACAGTAGGAATGAAGCGCAATAGACTTCATCCTAGTGAAAAGGCGAACGAACACGACAGAACACCTGGCATGGACGAAGATGTGGGAATGGAAGGTGCACTGGACTGCGGCAGGGATAGGCAGGCAAGGGCAACAGGTTCATCATTACTTTAACTTACTCGTGCCATCTCCAGACAATTATATTAAGTTTACATTAGACCTTTCTTACTAGAAGAATTAGATACAGCCTTCAGTATACCGGGAGTTGTCCTGAGGTAAACACGTTCGTCAGTTAGCAGCGATGATAAACAAAAAAGACGCCTGCTCTGCCACACTCCCGCTACTGAAAAGGGAGGAGCGTTGGCAAAGAAGAGGAGGCGCGAGAACTAACCACTCTGGGTGGTATTTATGTCACCTTCAGTTAGTAGATCTGCAGCATTTCTTCCTTCATCATTAATTTTGCATATTACACTATAAAATTATTTGGTAGCTTATTATCGCCCGCCTGTGTGTGTGTGTGTGTGTGTGTGTGTGTGTGTGTGTGTGTTCCCATTATATCTCATGAACGGTTTGAGCTATCAACATGAAGCCTTCAGGGTATCAAGACTGGGCTAAAATCTTGGCCAAGTTCGGAAATGGGCTCTCGGGGTCAAGGTCAAGGTCACCAAAATGGCTGCTAAAGGTCAACTAGTTCTTATCGCCCGCCTTTAGGACCAGTATGTCTCATGAACCCCTTGAGCTATCAACATGAAATCTTCAGATATCAAGATATGGCCAAAATGTTGGACTTAGCCAACAGCATACTCTGGCGGGCGATTAACATTCGGCTCCCAAATGCTTTTCTTTCATTATATCTTATTTTTATTTAAACAGACTGTATAACATAAAAAAAAAAAAAAAGAATATTCATGGAGTGCAACAATTGCACCCTGCAAATGGTCAGAGGGCCGAAAATTTGTCTTTACCTTGTGACCTTGACATTCGACCAATTATTCTCAGAGTCAAATTACTTTGTTATTGCTCTACCCTCTTCCCTTCCACCTAGTCTGGTACAAAGTTGGTCAGAAGAGTTTAGCTGATTTCGCTCTGTGACCTCGACCTTCGACCTATTGTTCTCAAAACTGCATCTCTTCATTCTTGGCTAACCCTCAGTCCTTGCACCAAGTTTGGTGCAAATCAGATCAAAATTGTTTGAGTTACAGAGTCGGAAATTTGACATTCCATGAGAAATTGGTCTATGACGGCTGTTCTCAAATTGAAATACCTTCATTCATGCTGTATTTTGAACCCACCTACAAAGTTTGAGCCAACTAGAATAAAAAAGCATACCTTGCCAGGTGACTTTGACATTTGACTCCTGCTCTCAAAAACAATAGATCAACCCCTTGTCTTATCTTCGACTCAAGTTTGGTTAAAATCAGACAAAAACAACTAAAAATTATTATCTTCACACAGACAAACAGAGGTCGAAAATTACCTAGTCCTCTAAAGTTGACCAACTGACTGAGTGTTATTAAAATCGAATTCCTTGATCCTTGCCTTGTCATGAACCCATCCACCAAGGTTCGTCTAAATCGGATGAAACTGTTCAAGCTGTCCTTATCATGTGATCATGATCTTTGATCAGTTGTTAAAAACAGGATCATTCCTCTGGCGGCAAGTCGAACTTTAGCCTTACCCTTTGTTCTTGACCCATGATGGATTGCTTTCAAATTCAAATGATTTCGTTTTTGCATTGCTTTCAAGTCGTCCACTAAGTTTAATTTAAGTCAGGTCAGACCTGTTTAAGTTGACATCGCTATGTGATTCTGACCTTTGAACTATTGTTCGCCAAAACCAGTTGACTGACCTTCATCCTTTATATGAGTCTTGGTTAAAAACGAATTAACACGATTTGAGCCATTTTTGTACACACACACACACACACACACACACACACACACACACACACACACACACACACACACACACACACACACACACACAAGCGCGCACAAAGTATTACATTTTTATGCAAGGCAGAAGGAAGCAAAGGCGAGAAGCCCGCAAGATTGTTCCCTCCAGGAAAAAAACAAAAACAAAAACAAGATAACAGAGAGCCAAATTCAATGTCCTTTCATTTCGAGATACCTGGACACACTACCTTTGAAAGACTGGAGGTCATAGACAGTAGGAAATACTGTACAGACAGATGAAGACAATTCCAGAGTTAACCTGTTGCATACATGAAGGACTGCGAGTAACAGTTAAATCTTGCGTTGGAAAGTTGCGCAGAAAAGGGATGAGAGTTTACTGCTAGACGGGTGCTACGAATCCGCTGGAGTGGTGGAGGGACGCAAGCTGACGGTTCAGAGGAGCAGTGATCATTGAAGCATCGATAGAATAAGGACAAACATACAACAGTGCGGCGAAGAGACAGAGGCTGAAAGGGGCCAGTAGGAGGAGGAGAGACGAAAAGCCTTGTCTCCACCTTGTTGAGGTGTTGCCCGCGCGGGTGCGAATACATCAATATAAAAGATACGGATATAAACTGGCAAGGAAGACATGTCAGAATGCCTCCTAAGCTGACAAGGTTCCAGTCCTTTAACCTCTTCATTGCGGTAGTGTCTGTGTATTGGATTCCTACTGCCTTCACACGATTACATTCAGCGTGAGGGACACTTCGAACAAGGGGTTATACTACTGAAAAGCCAAACTATGAGCAAAGGTACTCAGACCTACAAAGAACTGTAAGACTATTTTTCACAATATATCAGTAATACTGTATCCGGTGAGCATCGCATAAAAACCTGATGAATATCACTAATAATAAAGAAGTTACAAGCACTTCTTTCGAGAAAATCTTACAAAACTCTAATGGTAGTTATCTGCATACAGTACAGACAGTGGAAAGGCTGGAGAAAATATACCAGTAATTCGTCAATCATATGAGTGAATTATGATCCATGTATCATCTACAGTAATCCTATTTTGTCCGTAATAACCATGTGGTGTAGGTCTCTCTCTCTCTCTCTCTCTCTTTCTTATCTTTTCCATCAGGGTAAGAAATGGACAGTCTATCAGAGAGTGGAAGAAGTGAGGAAAAATCGGAGAAAGGAGAGAGAAAGGCTCCTTGGGCTATGAGGTCACCTGAGAGAGAGAGAGAGAGAGAGAGAGAGAGAGAGAGAGAGAGAGAGAGAGAGAGAGAGATTTTTCCTGTTTACTATTTCTTCCCACTCTATTGAAAACAAAAGAACCCGGTTGATGATGATGGTGATGATGATGATGATGATATAAAGATAACAAAAACGAACATCTCAAAATACAACAATGGTTCCCTACATTTGGTTAATGGGCCACACCTTGCTGCGTTACAAATGAACATAGACTGATTGTTCTTGAAGGTAAATATATCACTCTTGCACGACTCAGTTCCCTACCACCAAATCTGACCCAACTCGGATCAAAGCTGTGTTAGTTGATCTTGTCCGGTGACCTTGACCTTTAACTTTTTGTTCTCCAAATTGAACCACTTCACCCTTCCACAAAGTTTAGTCAATATCGAACCATGTGTTTGAATTACTGGGTTGAATATTTGGCCTTGCCTTGTGACCTTGACGTTAGATATTTCTCAAAACGAAGTACATCATCAGTGTTCGACCCTCTTCTTTCGTCAGACTTGGCTTAAATGGATCAAGACATTTGCTCGACTTTTGACCCACCGTCTTCAAAAGATGGTAAGAAATCCCCTTGGCTGGCCTTCAACATTTCCGTCGGATCATAACTGTTCGAGTTATACTGTTCACACTCTAAGACACCTAATAAGCGATGCATTACGTGTACACCTTCGCACTACCGCACACGGAGATGAAAAGATGAAGACGAAGAAACTATACCTAGGAGATGAATAAAACTGTGACGATGATGACCACCATTTCCTCTCCTCTCTTCATGCCCTCCCTCATCATTTTTCCTTCATCCTTCATCACTTTCCCTCAATTCCTTCCCTACCTCACCACTTTCCCTCCAAACTCCACCGCTTTCTCTACCCCCTCCAACAATATTCTTTCACTCCACCCCCTCCTCCACTCTTTTCCCGTCCCTTCTTTACCTTCCCACACCATTTTCCTTCCCTTTCTACCTCACACCTACCCGCCATCTCTCTCTCTCTCTCTCTCTCTCTCCATTCACCATTATCCCTTTATCCCTGCTTCTCCAGTCTTTCCCTCAGTTTCTTTTCCTTCAAAACCCATTCACCATTTTCTCTCCCTCTCCATCCCTCCACCATCATTCTTACTCCCTTTCACCCCCACCATTTTCTCTCCTTCTCCACTCCGTTCCCCTTCCTCCTCCACAGCCCCTCCTCTCTCCATCGCTCCTCCACTCTTAACCCTCCTTTCTCCACCGCCGCAACCTTTTCTCCCCTCTCCATTCTACCTTACCATTTTCTTTCTCCCCCAACCCCTGCCCCACCATTCACTTCCCCCTCCACCATCGTTGTCTTCCTCCTCCACTCTTCCACACTGTTCTCTTCGCCCTCCTCCACTCCACCACCACAGTCTTTCTCTTTCATTCTTCCCCACTGTTTTCTTCCACCTTCACTCCTCCAACAGTCTCCTCTCCTTCCATTCCTCCCCACCATTTTCTGCTCTCCATCACTCCTTCAACATATTCTTCCACCTCCACCTCTCTCCCATCACTTCTCCTCCCCTCCACACCTCTCTCTCCATTTCTCCTCCCCTCCATCCCCCCCCCACCATTTCTCCTCCCTTCCACCCCTCCCTCGCCATTTCTCCTCCTCTCCACCCCTCCCCCACCATTCCTCCTCCTCTCTACCCCTCCCCCACCATTTTCTCTCCCCCTCCCCCTCCCTAAATTCCCTCTAGCATTCGGCAATATGCGTCCTTAATATTTTGTTTGTCTTAATTTGTATTCACATCAGGGGTGTCGCTGGGAGGGGGTGTAGGGGCGGGGGAGGGGAGGGGTTGTGGTGAGGAGGAGAGGGATTGTGGTGGAGGAGGGTGAGGATGAGTAGGAGGTAGTTGTGGTTGGGAAGGGGAGGGGAATGGAGGGGAGGGCATGGGTTGTGTTGGAAGAGGGAAGGGGTTGTGGTGAAGGAAGAGAGGGGTTGATGTGGGGGGGGAAGGAGGAAAAGCATAGCAGTGAATATGGAGAACGTGGTGAAGAGGGAAAGAGGGAGGGGATATACAAGAGGGGATTTGCGAGAGAAGGGAAACGAGTGGGGGTGGATGAGATAGAGGGATGGTGCTAAAGACGGGGAGGTGGTGGTGGGTGTGGGAAAGAGTGAGGGAGCAGGAAACTTTATATATATCGGGGAAATTCAAAGTTGGTATAGCCAGAGGAAACAGTAAATGCCGTGATATGCATACAGATGTGTCCTCGGATGCTGATTTATCTATGAAGCATTTGTGGTGATGGGAACAGCAACACACCAATAAATTTGCCTCGAAATTTTTGTCTGAGGTAAGAGACAACGACATGACTGGTTACCATCAAGAATTTGGAACGTTTGATGTATTTATACCTTAAATTATTCTTTCTTTCTCTTTTCCTGTCTATATTATTGTGATCACAACAGCACTGTTATCCCTTCAGTGGCTACTTCCAGCCAGACCTGGACTTTTATGAAGCTCCTAATTTGGTCGGAACATTTTTTTTTTTTTTTAATGTAGAGGTTTTAGTTCCTGCTTTTTAAGTTAATACATAGTTCTATGTCAGTGCCTCTTATTTCTATTGCATAATGCATAATAGAAAAAATGGTGAATAGATAATGGGTACCACTGAATGTATGGCAACAAATTCATGACATCATGCATTGCAATACTGAGCTGCACATGATGCCTTTAGTTGCCGTGGGTTTCTGTCGGCTCAGTGAGATCGTTTGGCATCAGATGAAATAAATGACTACATTCCTGATTCTCAACCAAAGCGTTCATCGAGACAATTTTTTTCATTTTTTTTTTCTGTTCTTTCCCCCGAGTTTCTTTTTTTTCTTTTTTTTTTTCCCCTGAGTTGAATAAACCTGTCAAATATTACCAAGAAAAGAGTCAGTGTTTGAACCTCATAGGAAACGTGGTAATATATAGAAAAAAATAAAATGATTGTTGGTATTTAGTGTTCACATCATCCCAAACTGGGGCGAGGGACCGCTAACTCTTGCCTTAAATGTCCGGAAAAAGTGGGTTAACCTCCGAGTCTTACGCTGAAGGGCTTTTAAGGAGGACAGCCAAGAAAGGCTTCATGTCTCCACTGTGATGTCGGGTATTATTATATTCATTTTTCTCTAACAGTTTTACTCACCGTAGGAGAGCACTATCAAACTGGAAGACATAGACATAACTTTATAATTAACGTCTTCGTTACAGGAGAGCTGCAGGGTAAATAGTAGAAAATGATATATTGCGTGATTTCAGCTTGCCTTGTGTGTCGATGATGCTACTTGTCCTCATCATTTCACAGGTCAACGGGAATACACCCAAATAGACAGACAGACACACACACACACACACACACACACACATATATATATATATATGAATAAATTGTATATATATAATTTATTCATTTATTTATTATAGTCATATATATATATATATATATATATATATATATATATATATATATATATATATATATATATATCCACTCATCATCCAATCCTATGTCGCCCCATCAGGAGCGTAGGAATCCGGGGCTAGGCAAGATGGTCCTGACATTTAAGATGAGAGTGACCAGCCTCACTCATCCCTGAGTGGCATTACGTGAGCAATAAACCTCAACCACCCCTTTGGATTTAAACCTACACAGGCTTAATCCGATTGGAGCACCTTAATTACCCACTAAACCACCAGGCGCCATAATTTGGTTTTATGGTTACCACCCAGCGTAGTAAATGGTTTCCTGGTGTTTATACATACATACATACATACATACATACACACACACACACACATATATATATATATATATATATATGTGTGTGTGTGTGTGTGTGTGTGAGAGAGAGAGAGAGAGAGAGAGAGAGAGAGAGAGAGAGAGAGAGAGAGAGAGAGAGAGAGAGAGAGATACAGATAAAGGCAGATAGATAGATAAATAAACTGACATACAGAGAGACAGACAGATACAGATAAGGGCAAGATAGATAGAGATAGACAGCCAGACAGTAATACAGATGAAGGCAGATAGAAAGACAGATTAATCAACAGGCAGACAGACAGATACACATATACAGATATCCGCCGACATTGTTACTATATTTATCCTGTTTTTATGTTGTTGGTGTTTGACTCCGGTCTGTCTGACCGAGTAGGCCCGTCAATCACAGGTAAACAGCTGCATCCGTAGGGCCACTTTACAGGCACAGTATAGTACTGTACATTCACCGTGTAGGGATCCGGCTCCCCCTTATGGGAAAGCTCGGACCTGGATCTTTCCTACCGAGAGGTACAGACAAATATGAGAAAGTTTGGCCGCCGGGTGGACGCCGCAACTGCTCCATCGAGGGTGCACAGTGCCATTGAGTCTAAGTTTCACGTTCATATTTTAAGAAGAAGAGGATGGATGCTCCTCTTGCTCTCGATGATGATGATGATGAGGAAAAGGAAGAATGACGCAGAGAAGAACAGTGGGAGGGAATACGAAAGCAAGAGGTGAGAAGAAATGGGGGAAGTAAAGAGAGGGAGTGAAGCGTGTGTAGTGTGTCTCTGGGGTGGCGTGAAGGGGCGCTGGATGGGGACCTGATCTGTCTCTGGGGTCTGGGTTGAATGCAATACCAACCCTCCCCCCCCCCGCCATCTCTCTCTCTCTCTCTCTCTCTCTGGTTAGGGTACACACAGGGTGTACACTTACTATATTGTCTCACCAGTTTCATTCTCAAATAAAACTACAAAGAAACGACGCACAATACATTTTTTCAGCGTCACGGTACATAGATGTTTATAAAATGTCTTCAATGAGAGCAATTAACAATATTATGTAACAAAGTAAAAGTATGTACTGTAAATTATACACAGCTTGATAAGGGCCATTAATTAGGTAATGTGTCGTTAGCTGTACGGCAGACATGCGTACCCAGGAAGCACTCATTACCCATTTACAGGAACACCACAGGAAAAGCTAGAGTGCCAAGAGTTATTGCTGAAATCATTTTTGTGGCATTCTGTATCTATGCCGTCAGTGTACCGTACAAGTGGAATCCACAATTTTTCCGTAGAATTGTTCGCATTACTGTGGCATGGGTTGGGACTGGTAAGCCTGACGGTACAAGAAGAGTAGCTTATAATTACTCGCGAGATCGAAGACCTCGCGAGTCTCCCGTCATGTAGTGGTATTTTCCCACATGAGCTCGGCCCAACCCGGCCCGGCCTGACTGTAACGCTTTTGAGTAGCTTATATCTCAGCAAACACAGGGCCGACCACTGCGTGTTTTGCACCATATGATAACCCA